>NC_081840.1:20952129-21263379 GCF_963259705.1 Myotis daubentonii | reverse complement strand
GCTGGCAGTCAGACATCCCTCTGGCAGCCTGGCAGTCCTTGGAGGATATCCACTTACCAGCAGGGAGCAGACCTAAGCTGTAGTCGGACATCCTTAGTGCTGCTGAGGAGGCAGGAGAGGCTCCTGCCACCACCACTGTGCTGGCAGCCATCAGCCTGGCTTGTGGCTGAGCAGAGCTCCCCCTGTGGGAGCATACTGACCACCAGGGGACAGCTCCTGCATTGAGCATCTGCCCCCCTGGTGGTCAGTGTGTGTCATAGTGACCAGTCATTTCCAGTTGTTCTGCTGTTGGGGTCAATTTGCATATTACCCTTTTATTATATAGGACTAGAGGCCCGGTGCACAAAAATTTGTGCACTCGGGGTTGGGAGAGGAGGTCCCTCAGCCTGGCCTGTGCCCTCTCACAGTCTGGGACCCATCAGGAGATAATGACCTGCTGGTTTAGGCCTAATCCTAGGTGTAACCCCTGGTCGGGCTCAGAGCAGGGCCCATTGGGGAGTTGGGGCCCCGCCTCCTGTCATGCACAGAGCAGGGCGGATTGGGAGGTTGCGATGCCACCCTCAGTCATGCTCAGGGTAGGGCCGATTGGGGGGTTGGGGCACCACCCCCTGTCACACTCAAGGCAGGGTCCATAGGGAGGTTGCAGCGCCACTCCTGTCATGCACAGAGCAGGGCCGATCAGAGGGTAGGGGCTCCGCACCCTGTCACACTGATCCCGGTGCTGGGAAGCCTCGCTGCTCCGCTGATCCCAGGGCCAGGATGCCTCTTGGCTCCCCTGATCCCTGGCCCGGAGGCCTCTCGGCTCCGCTGATCACCGGGCCGGGAGGCCTCTTGGCTCCCCTGAACGCGGGGCCGGAGGCCTCTCGGCTTCTCTGATCACCGGGGCGGGAGGCCTCTCTGCTCCGCTGATCGCGGGGCCTCCGACTCCGCTGATCACGGGGCCGGGAGGCCTCTGGACTCCGCTGATTACCGGGGCTGGGAGGCCTCTCGGCTGATCACCGGGGCCGGGAGGCCTCTCGGCTCCGCTGATCACCGGGGCCGGGAGGCCTCTCGGCTCCGCTGATCACCGGGGCCGGGAGGCCTCTCGGCTCCGCTGATCACCGGGGCCGGGAGGCCTCTCGGCTCCGCTGATCGCAGGGCCTCCGACTCCGCTGATCACCGGGGCTGGGAGGCCTCTCGACTCCGCTGATCACTGGGGCCAGGAGGCCTCTCGGCTCCGCTGATCACTGGGGCCGGGAGGCCTCTCGGCTCCGCTGATCGCGGGGCCTCTGACTCCGCTGATCACCGGGGCCGGGAGGCCTCTCGACTCCGCTGATCACTGGGGCCGGGAGACCTCTCGGCTCCGCTGATCACCGGGGCCGGGAGGCCTCTCGGCTCCGCTGATCACTGGGGCCGGGAGGCCTCTCGGCTCCGCTGATCGTGGGGCCTCCAACTCCGCTGATCACCGGGGCCGGGAGGCCTCTCGACTCCGCTGATCACTGGGGCCGGGAGACCTCTCGGCTCCGCTGATCACCGGGGCCGGGAGGCCTCTCGGCTCCGCTGATCACTGGGGCCGGGAGGCCTCTCGGCTCCGCTGATCACTGGGGCCGGGAGACCTCTCGGCTCCGCTGATCACCGGGGCCGGGAGGCCTCTCGGCTCCGCTGATCGTGGGGCCTCCGACTCCGCTGATCACCTGGGCTGGGAGGCCTCTCGGCTCCGCTGATCACTGGGGCCGGGAGACCTCTCGGCTCCGCTGATCACCGGGGCCGGGAGGCCTCTCGGCTCCGCTGATCGTGGGGCCTCCGACTCCGCTGATCACCTGGGCTGGGAGGCCTCTCGGCTCCGCTGATCACTGGGGCCGGGAGGCCTCTCGGCTCCGCTGATCACTGGGGCCGGGAGGCCTCTTGGCTCCGCTGATCACTGGGGCCGGGAGGCCTCTCGGCTCCCCTGATCGCGGGGCCTCTGACTCCGCTGATCACCTGGGCTGGGAGGCCTCTCGGCTCTGCTGATCTCGGGCCGGGAGGCCTCTCCGCTCCGCTGATCTCGGGGCGGGAGGCCTCTCCGCTCCGCTGATCGTGGGGCCGGGAGGCCTCTCGACTATGCTGATCCCAGGCCCTGAGGCCTCTCTGCCCTGCTGCTTCAGGGCTGTTTGGCTTCGCTCTGCTTGGAGCCTGAGTATGCAAATTAACCGCCATCTTTTAGCTTCTAATTTTGGAGTTGTTGCTTCAGGAGCTCAGAGCCCTGCAGCTGCGGGGATCCTTGACTTTCTCCATCGCTTGGGCAACCAAGCCTCCTATTCTCAGCTGCCTGGCTGCCAGCCACCATCTTGGCTGACAGTTAATTTGCATATCTCGCTGATTAGCCAATGAAAAAGGTATCGGTTGTACGCCAATTACCATTTTTCTCTTTTATTAGTATAGGATAGAGGCCTGGTGCACAGGTGGGGGCCAGCTGGTTTGCCCTGAAGGGTGTCCCGGATCAGGCTGGGGGTCCTGCTGGGGTGCCTGGCCAGCCTGGGTGAGGGGCTGATGGCTGTTTGCAGGCTAGCCACACCCCCTTTAGGGTGGGGGGTCCCCACTGGGGTGCCTGGCCAGTCTGGGTGAGGGGCTGAGGGCCGTTTTCAGGCTGGCCAAGCCCCCCAGCGACGGAAGTTCCCAGCCTCTCCTTTTTTTATTTTTTTTTTATTCTGGGATTTATTTACCTTCTATAATTGAAACTTTGTAGCCTTGAGTGGAGCTCAGAGCCGTCCAGGGCGGGCGGGAAGCTTGGCTTCCTCCATCGCCAGGGACAACCCAAGGCTCCTGCTCGCTCCAGCTCCGTGGCCACAGCCGGCTGAAAGCAGGTATCTGGGGTTTATCTTCTATAATTGAAACTTTGTTGCCTTGAGTGGAGCTCAGAGCCGGCTGCGGCAGGCAGGAAGCTTGGCTTCCTCCATCACTGGGGCAACCAAGACTCCTGCTTGTCTCAACTCTGTGGCTGCCGGCTGCCATCTTGGTTGGTTTAATTTGCATATAGTTGCTCTGATTGGCTGGTGGGCGTGGCTTAAGGTGTAGCGAAAGTACAGTCAATTTGCAGTTTGTCTTTTATTAGTGTAGATTGGTGTAGATATGACTATGAATATCACCAACCCAAGCACTAGAGCATTAACAATAATTAAATCTACCTATGCATTCCTCCTCCTCTTTTTTTTTTTTAATCCCCTGCCTCTTTCCTAACTACCCTCTAACTCAGGATTGGACACTCCTAGATTTTGTGATTATCATTACCTTGATTTGGAAAAAAAAATGTTTTCTCATCTATATGTGTGCGTAAGCAATATATTGGTTATTTTTAGTTATTGAGATCTGGTTACTTGCAATAAAATGCATCCATTTTAAGTGTACAGTTTGACGATCAGTTTTAACAAATATAAACACCAGTTGAACCACCGCCATCACCACAATCAAGATACAGAACATTTCTGTCTCTTCCAGAAGTCCCCTTCTGTCTCTTTTAATAGTCAGTCCCCCATTACCTCAAGTCTCAGACATCTACTGCTGTATGTCACTCTAGTTTTTCTAGAATTTCATATAAATGGAATCATATAGTATGTACTCTTTGGTGTCAGGATTCTTTTGTTTGGTGCAGTTTTTTGAGATTTATTCATGTTGTTGTTTAAAGTAATAGTTATGTCATTATTGTTATGTACTGTTTCAGTATATGAATATACCACAATTTGTTTATCCATTGGGCTGTTGTGGAGCATTTGGGCTAGATCCAGTTTGGGGCTGTTAAGGAGAAAGCTGCTATGACATTCATGTACAAGTCCCTGTATGGATGTATGATTATGTTTCTTTTGGATAAATACATAGGAATGGAATAGGTGGGTCATGTGATAAGGGATAAAGGGTAATAGTACCATTTTACCAGTATAAATGTATGAGCGTTCTACTTGTTCCCCATCCTTGGTAACACTTGTTATTGTCAGGCTTTTACTTTTAGGCATTCTAGTAGTAGCATATCTCTATGGTTTTAACTTGCTCTTCTATGGATAATGATATTGAGCATTCGTATTCTGTTGACCATTTGTGTATCTTATTTTTCTATTTTAAATTTAGGATTTTTATCTTTTTTTAATATATTTTTATTTCAGAGAGGAAGGGAGAGGGGAGAGAGAGATAGAGGCATCAATGATGACAGAGAATCATTGATCAGCTGCCTCCTACACGCCCCACATTGGGGATTGAGCCCGCAACCTGGGCATGTGTCCTTAACTGGAATCAAACCTGGGATCCTTCAGTTCCCAGGCCTATGCTCTATCCACAGAGCCAGACTAGCTAGGGCGGATTTTTATCTTTTTATTATGTGTTATAAAGGACTTTTGATACAAGCCCTTTCTCAGCTATTTATATTGTGAATATTTTCTTCAAGTCTGTGGCTAGCTTTTTCACTTTTGTAACAGTGGCTTTTTAAAAACAGAAATTTTAAATTTCAGTGAAGCCCAGTTGCTCAAATTTGCATTAATACATATTTATTGAGTATTAACCAAGTATTAATATTTGCCTGGTGCTTTGGATTATAAACCAAATATTATATGGGAACCCTGCTCTTTGAGAATTAACAGTAAGATTATGGAGAAATTGTGTATACATATGATAAAAATAGTTCCGATTTTTGTAGCTCTATGTAATTATAATGTATTTAAACACATCATTGTTTTGCTCACTTTAATTATGAGGAAAGTAAGGCTCAGTAATGTGACTTGATTGTGATCTCACAGTGGGACCTGACACAGGGATTCTGACTCCAGATTTTACTTTTGTCCTGCTTCGTCATGCTGCTTTCCGAGAAGAACAACTTGACTCTCGGAGACAGTATATGACAGGTCCCTCTGATATACACTAAAGGCCAGGGTAGTTCAGACAAAGGCTCCTCTGTAGACTTGGAACAGTCATATCAAGAAGGCTCCCTGCAGCAGGGTGGTCCGAACTACTTTTGGAGAATAGGTTCTGAACGTATCCAGACAGAGGCAAAAGGATCAGTGGGAGGTGTGGTGTGCGCGGACCGTACGGAGACTTGCCCGGCTCTACTGCAGGATCCATGTTGGGGAACTGTGTGGACAAAGTGTGGTATAGATTGTCCAACATTTGAAAACTTGGAAGAGAACGTGTATGCCTCCAGCAGTAGGCATCAAGGAGCCGTTGGAAGCTCTTGAGGAATTTCTTGATTGAAACAATCTTCCATCCACATTCTCATGTTTTTGCATCCCCTATTTCCAGCTTCATTTGGCCTTTTCTCTCAGCTAGATACGATTTTTTTTGCTGGTGGCTTTGTTTTCATTTTCAGTTTTATTTTCTGAATTTAGTATATCACCTTTAGTAATCCAAGAAATCCTGCTTTTATTTCTTATTTTCTAAATAAGCCCTCTATTCCTTGTATTATATTTGCTGCTACTCTAGTATTTTATCATTTAACAAATATTTTTGTTGATTTCAGAGAGGAAGGGAGAGGGAGAGAGAGATAGAAACATCAGTGATAAGAGAGAATCAGTGATTGGCTGCCTCCTGCACAGCCCACTCTGGGGATCAAGTCTGCAACCCAGGCATGTGCCCTGACTGGGAATCGAACTGTGACCTCCTGGTTCATAGGTCGACACTCAACCACTGAGCCATGCCGGCTGGGCTATTTTATCATTTTAATTTGAGCAACTGCCTCCTCCTTTGCCACTTTAGAAACAGTACATTAGTAACCTGCTACTTCTGTGCTTGATTCCTGGTTTTATTTCTATAGTTTCTATTTTCAATAAGCTTAAGAAATAACCAGTTCCTTTCTTTGTCTTTCAGGTCCTACCTTGAACACAAAACCTCCATGAACTATATGCTGGCAACACGTCTCTTCCCAGACAGGTGGGGATTTGCTATTCTTATAAATTTGGTAGGACTAGATCACAAAACTAGGGAATAGAACATACAGTGAGAGAAAAACAGCTCTATAAAAGTCTTTATGTAAAAGCTTTGATAGAAAGGGCCTTGCAGAAAATACAACATAATAGCTCATTTTTCCAGAATTCATTCACTCTCAGCGCTTTGTAGCATTTCCAGAGGCTAAGAATGTTAAACTAATCAAGCTGCCTTTATGTAGAGGGGAATATGTGCTTATCTTCTAACAAATATGCCTTTTTGTTAATCTATTAACCAAATGACTAGCACTTTGGTGTTTTGTAATATAAAACAAATATTACATGGGATTAAAGCATAAAGATCTTTAAATTTTAAAGGTCTTTTAATTTTAAAAGTTAAACCATAAAGATCTTTAAATAAACTTAACAGATGCCCTAAACTTAATTCTTTTTAAAGGAAAGCGCTTATTCAGTGCCTTTTTACTTTAGACACAATTTTTGCAGACATGATCATCTGTTTTTCCAGACCAGAAGAGATTAGAATGATCAGATTAGAAAAGGTGGAGGGGAGGTAATTCACAAAATAAATACACTGAGAATTGTAAGAAATGACAACTGATAACCTTAATACAAGGGAAAATAGGGGGAAATGATGGAAAACAGACATTGGAATTCAAATAGCATAGCAATCAGAGACCGCTCAGTCCCACATATTTTTCTTGCCCCTGAGACATAGCTGCATTACAGTGCAGTTCAGTAATTGACTATGAAAATAAGGTACTTTAGTTATTTAGAGAAACCTATATTCAATTCAGGGTACATGTCCTTTATGCAGGACTCTTTTTTTTTTTTGTTTTTTTAAATCCTAGCCCGAGGACATTTTCCCATTGATTTTTAGGGAGAGTGGGAGAGAGCGAAACATCGATGTGAGAGAAACACATTGATTGGTTCGCAGGATTCTTAAACAAGATACCCAGATTTCAGCTGTTTCTTGCAATTTCATGATCTGTTATCAGGAAATATATGGGATTTACAATTTCTCTCTGTAACTTTATGATTATTACCATTGATGAACTAATTACACTGTGCAACTTGTAATGAAAGAAATCTTCAGATTTACTTAGAAAACATAGAAGCCTGGTTTTTTTATGACGCTCCCCATCCTTAGAGTTCATATGTGTTACTTTTCATTACTTTGGTTTTTAGTGGATGAGTACTTTCAGTCTGAAGATTTAAGTCTTTCAACTGGAGGAAGTATACCTCTCATCCTGTCTTTTCTCTTCGTGTGGAAATTTGTTAGATGAATTTTGGATCTTTTGCTATTTCCTTCATAGTTCTTTACTTTTTTTCTCAGACTTTTGATCTCATTATCTCTTAGATTTAAACTGGGAGACTTCTTGAACTTTGTCTCCAAAAACTCTAAATAAATCTAAACTCTAACAACTTCAGCCTTACCTGTTTGGTTATTTAAGACCAGCACAGAAGAGGGTTGTTCAATTTATTTTTTTTACTTTGGCAAGTATAATTTTAATATCAAGGAACTGTTTTTGCTTTCTGACTAGTTTTCATAGTTTATCGATGTGATATCTTTTCACATCTCTTTGACTTTTTTTTTTAAGAACAGTTTATTGATTTTTAGAGAAAGAGTAAGGGAGAGGGAGAGAGAGAAAGAATCATTGATGGGAGAGTGCAACATCGATTGGTTCCCTCCTGCATGCCCCTTACTGGGGATCAAGCCCGCAAACTGGGCATGTGCCTTGACTGTGACTCTAACTGGCAACCTTCTGGTGCACAGGACTATGCCCAACCAATTGAGCCACACCAGCCAGTGCTCTTTAATATTCTTAATTAGTTTGTTTAGTGTTCTTTTCTGGGTTTTGGTGGTTTTTTTTGTATTATATTTAATTCTTCTGGATTAGTTCTGTTTGTTTATGTCATTCTTTCTAGTTTGTACTGTTATATTTCCTCAAATACTAGTATTTGATGATCTTTGATTTCTAGTCATATCTATAAGTAATGGACTGTTTGCTTAGGATAGGCAGGCTATATGAGCTTCCTCACGGGTAGTATTGATCTATTTCTGAACTGATGTGGACTCGGCTTGTGTCTACGTCTTTCCATATTTGGGCTTCCCGTGAGGGAGGAGGAGAGCAGAGCACCACAATAGCCAAAATTAGGGAACATTCTGCTAGGGGTAGCATGCAATAAAAAAATTTGAAATGTAACTTGTGCTTTTTAATTAACACATTCAATAACAAGACCTAGCAGTGGGTCTTATAACCACCATAATTTCAAAAGTATGGTAAGTGTTGGCAATATTTTGAGACTCCTCTTAACAACTCTAAAGTAATATAAAAAAAGATGTTACTTCTTTGGGTTATGAAATCACAGTAATACTACTGAGGATGGTTTCCTGCATGTATATGAAGGAAATGCTAAATTTCAGTTAATATTTTTCCTATCTACTCCCTGAATTCTTTCTTCAGGCCCCAGTTAACACTCTGCATTCCAAAAACTTGGGTTAAAAAACCCCTGAATTTCCCTATTTAGCAAAGAAAGCCCCTCATGATCTACTCTTGACAGGCTTTTCAGTCTAATCTTCACTTCTCCACACAACCCATGGCCAACCAGACCACATCTACATGCTCTTTTTTGCCTCCTTATCTTTACATATCACTGTACCTCAGAATGACCTTTAGTCCATTCCTAACTTCTTTTTCTAACAATGTTCTTCATTCTCTTACCCAGACCAGGAGAGGTTCTTTACCCCTCAGCCTATTTAAATTTCCATATCTATAATAATAAAAGCATAATATGCTAATTAGACCGGACAGCTGAATGACCTTCCGGACAAAGCCGAAGCAGCGAGGGCTGAGGCAGAGGCGGTTAGGGTGATCAGGCAGGCAGGCAAACAGTTAGGGCTGATCAGGCAGGCAGGCGAGCAGTTAGGGGCGATCAGGCAGGCAGGCAGAGTGGTTAAGGGCGATCAGGCAGGTAAACAAGCAGTTAGAGGCAATCAAGCAGGCAGGCAGAGTGGTTAGGGGCAGCAGGCAGGCAGATGATCAGTTAGGGGTGATCAGGCAGGCAGGCGAGTGGTTAGGGGTGATTAGGCAGGCAGGCAGAGTGGTTAGGGGCGATCAGGCAGGCAGGCAGGTGAGCAGTTAGGGGCCAGCAGTCCCGTATTGCGAGAGGTATGTCCGACTGCCGGTTTAGGCCTGATCCCACAGAGATCCCTGCGGGACCAGGCCTAAACCGGCAGTTGGACATCCCCCAAAGGGTCCCAGATTGCGAGAGGGTGCAGGCTGGGCTGAGGGAGACTCCTCTCTCCCACCCCCCCATGCACGAATTTCATGCACCGGGCCTCTAGTTATATTATAATTGCCTGTTTTCTAACTAGTCTGTCTACTTTATAAGTTGACTTTTATGAGTAAGTACTTTGTTATGTTCATCTTTGTCAGTATCAAGAATATACTACATGGTAGGCTCACATACAAAAACATGCTTTGGAAAAATTGAAGAATTAAAATTGTATTTATTGCAAGCAACTAACATCTTCCAATAAGTCTCTTCTCTTTTATTTGAATTGATGTTTTTCCCTCTTGCTGATTCCATTGTATTATTGTCAGAACTACTTTCAAACTAATTCTCTAATCATTTCTTATAGGTTAATTTTGTCTCTTTCCTGCCCTCCTCCACTCCTCCCTCACCTACCCACCCTGCTCTGGCAAACAGTATCTTACATACTTTCATACATTATGATAATGATTTTAACCCTTTCAGATTAATAACACCTGGGGACCTGGTAAACCATGTTTATCCCCTGGTCCCACCCCCAAACTCTGAAGTACTAGTATTTACTAAAAAGCTGCGTAGGTGATGGTAATGTGAAGTCATGATTGCAAATTAGTGGAAAAAACCATTATATGATGGAAAAGTTAAAATAATCTTGAGACTTTCTGATGACAGTAGGATAATATGAGGACATTAGCATGAATAGAAGACATGGGAATGAAAAGACAAAGCATTTTGGTGAAGACAAACTTTTCACTTGATTTTTTATAGATAGAAAATCTTGATATCGATTGCATTTGTGTCTTAAAAACCCACACAATACCAAAGGTTACACATTGTGTAATTCCATTTATATAATATTTTGAAATGATACAATTTTAGAATAGAGAACTGATTAAAGAGAGCCTGGGGTTAGGTAAGCAGTGTGTTGTCATGAAAGAGCAACATGGGATCCCTATGGTGAAGGAATTGTTCAGTATCCTGCCTGGCATTGGGCACATGAACTTGCACAATGATAAAATTGTACTGAGCTACATATACACAATTACAAATGAGTACAAGTAAAACTGGGGAAATTTAAGAAAAGAGTGTTAGGTGAAAGTAAATTGAATGAGGAGAAAATTTTTTAAAGGAAAAAACAAAAGCCAATTTAACATGAATGGCATTCGCCTACTTTGGTTAGAGCCCAGGTGATGGAGAGCAAGCATCACGTGTGGAAAGTCTATTTCTCTTGAGCAGCTCTTTGGACCTCGTAAGAATGGAGATTGGTTTCTTTTCCTAATGCAGTTCAGTGAAAGCATAGAGTACTGGAGTGTGAAACCTAAGCCTGGGTTCAGACTTAAGCCTATTAAGCTCCGACCTTGGGCATGTCATAAAATGGTCTTTCTGTAAATGGGGCTAATAGTAACCTCCTTCACATCATTGCTGTGAAGAACAATGTGACTTGATTTGTGACTGGATGTACACATGCAAGTAACTGTTACAACTTTTCTCTAGGATTCATTTGTTCTATCCCTTTTGTGTCTTGATCCTCCCTCAAGCTCCGGGTACTCTGTTCTTTTCTGGGCATGTTCTCAGTCATCTCTGCTGCTTCTCCCTCAACATGTCTTCCCTGGCATAATTCCATGTTGAATGTCTACAATACAAATGTCAGGTGTGAGTGTGTGAACTCAGAGAGAACATCCGTGATGTGCTCTAACCCACTTGTCCTTTCTACTTCTGCAGGGGAAACCCAAGAAGAAGCTTATTGACAGGAAGAACACGGTAACTGATTTTTAAAAGTTGAGCAATTTTTTCCATGTGCGTAGTATGTGATCATGCACAGACTAAATATGCATGATACTTCATAGAACCATTTTCAATTTGGCTCCGCTTGAGTAGTAACATGAAAATGTTTTCTATCAAAACATTATTCTGTAGCAACATTTTACAATCGAAGTTTGGGATTTATGTGCTTACTTATAACTACAGGTATATCATTCCAACTGATAATAATAGTATTCTTCTTTGGCTATGTAAGAGAGACCAAAATATTAATGAAATTTCAAGACTGCCTATGTTAGATTCAAATAAGAGGTTAAGTTTTGGCTTTGACATACCTGGGCATACAGCTCTGCACCTTATGGGACTGAGTAGAACTACTTCCAATTTGCCACGAAACTAAAAATATGCAGAATACCTGTGGCTGCTCACTTTGGCAGAGGAGAGAAAGAAAGGTCTTAGAGGAAGAGCTGAGATGGCCTTATCCAACTGAAGATTCCAACTACAACAAAACTCTTCAACCTAAACTCACACCCTCTGGTTTCAGACATTACGTATATCCCCTTTGCTTTATATATCTTTAAAAAGCAAAATGAGGACAATAAGAAACATTCTATATCAGCGGTCGCCAACCTTTCGGACCTCACGGACAACCAGTGGTCCACGGCCCACCCGTTGGCAACTGCTGTTCTTTATCTAGCGTTTGCTTCTACATTTAAGAATGAAGGTAAACTTGGTCTCTCACTCAAATCTTCTAAAGCATAAATCTAATTTTTCTTTAAAAAGAAGGAAAACTGCCTATCTAGCATGGCTCAGTGGTTAAGTGTTGACCTATGAACCAGGAGGTCATGGTTCGATTCCTGGTCAGGGCACATGCCTGGGTTTTGGGCTAGATCCCCAGTGTGGGGCGTACAGGAGGTAGCTGGTCAATGATTCTCTCTCATTATTGATGTTTCTATCTCTCTCTCCCTCTCTTTTCCTCTCTGAAATCAATAAAAAAATATATATATTTTAAAAGGAAAACTAATGACTGCCATTTAATTAAAGGAAAACAAGTCAAGTTTGTAGCTTATTTCCAAATGAAAGTCATATTTAGTGTTTAAGTTTTCTCCAGTTTTCAATCAAGGAATATGCTTCCTAGAGTATATGCTATCAATTTTGAAATTAGAAAAAAACAAAACAAAAAAGATAAAATCTTAAACAAGAATATTTGAAAATCAGTGAGTTCTGCCCTTTGTTCATTTTTTGCCACTCATTTTATATGGTTTGGCCATCAGTAGGGTTTTTTTATGTGGTATAGAGGCATAAGCAAATGAAAGATGGTGTGATAGACCATATGTTGTAGCATGAAACAATTCCTAATATATCTAAAAGGATTAAAAGCATAGAGTATGTTCCTTGACCACATGGAGGTTAGAAATCAGTAAAATAGAAAAAAATCTCTAAATATTTAGGAATTAACATATTTCTAAATAATCCACAGGTGAAGGAAGAGATTAGGAAGGAAAATTTTTGAACTGAAGGGTAATAAAAATATAACATTAAAATCTGTGGGATCTAGTTAAGGAGTGTTTCTAAGGAAATTTATATCTTCAAGTGCTTATATTAGGAAGCAGAATTAAATCACTGATCTAATATTCATTTTATGAAACTGGAAAAAGAAGAATAACCCAAAGTAAGTAGAAGAAAGGAAATAATAAAGGACAGATATCAAATTTTAAAAAATAAAGAAAATTAATAAAATCCAAAATTGGTCATTGATAGGATAGCAGAATTGATAAACCCTTATGTAGTCTGATCTATAAAAAAAACAGAGAACCCTAATTGCCAATATGAGATAGGAAAGATGGATATCACTATAGATTTTAAAGACATAAAAAGGATATTATTGCCCTGACTGGTTTGGCTCAGTGGATAGAGCGTCTGCCTGCAGACTCAAGGGTCCCAGGTTTGATTCCAGTCAAGGGCATGTACCTTGGTTGCGGGCGCATTCCCAGTAGGGGGTGTGCAGGAGGCAGCTGATCCATGTTTCTCTCATCGATGTTTCTAACTCTGTATTCCTCTCTCTTCCTCTCTATAAAAAATCAATAAAAACAATAAAAATATTAAAAAAATGGTTTTAGGTGATATTCATGCTATTCCACTTAAAAAAAAAAGATATTATTAACAATCTTGTTGTACTACTTTGACAACTTACAAACAACGTCTGAATTTCTTATGGGAAGAGAACACTTAGTAAAACTGATATAAGCTAAAATACAAATTTTGAATATTTCTATACCTGTTAAAAATATTGAATCCTATCTAATAAAGAGGGAATATGCTAATTAACCCTCATGCTGTTGCAAAGATGGCGGCACCCACAGCCAATAAGGAGGGAATATGCTAATTGACTGCCCTGCCCTCAAAATGGCGACACCCAGTCCCCTCAGCTCCCCAGGCGCCCAGGGCTGGCCCGAGACTCAGGTAACCAGGGCCGCCAAGGCTTACGCTGCCGGCAGTGGCAGCGGCAGAGGCAGAGGTGTGATGGGGGCGTCGTCTTCCCCTGATCGCTGGGTCATCTCCTGCCCCTGAGGGTTCCCGCACTGTGAGGGGGGCAGGCCGGGCTGAAAGACCCCCCCTCCAGTACATGAATTTTCATGCACTGGGCCTCTAGTTTGTAACAAAAAACCTTCCTACAAAGAAAACTCCAGGCCCAGTGGGTTCACTAGTAAACTCTATCAAGCATTTGAGGAAGAATACCAGTCTTACACAAACTTTCAAAAATCTAGGAAGGGACACTTTCCAATTTATTGTATGATGCCAGCATAACTACTACACCAAAATCTGACAAAGACATTTAAGAAAAAGAAAAAATCACAAACAAATGTCTTAATGAACATAGATACAAATTTTCTTTTTTTTCTTTTTTTAATATATTTTATTGATTCAGAAGTAGAGAGAGATAGAAACATCAATGATGAGGGAGAGTCATTGATCAGCTGCTTCCTGCATGCCCCCTACTGGGGATCAAGACCACAACCCAGGCATGTGTCCTCCTGATCAGGAATCAAACCATGACCTCCTGGGTCATAGGTTGACACTCAACCACTGAACCACAGCAGCTGGGCTAGATACAGAATTTCTTAAAAGAATATTAGCAAATAGAATCCCTTAGTATGTAAAAAGGATAATACATAGGACTAAAGTGAGATTTTTCCCAGTAATGCAAAGTTTGTTTGATATTTGAAAATCAGTTAAGACCTGGCCAGGATGGCTCCTTTGGTTGGAGCATTGTCCCCATGTGCCAGGGTTGCAGGTTCCATCCCTGTTCCGGCACATACAAGAATCAACCAATGGGTGCATAAATGAGTGGAACAACAAATACCTGCTCTCTCTTTCCCTGCTCTCTTTAAAGTCAATAAAATAAAAAAATTTAAAATAAAGTTAGCCAATATAGTTCATATTAAATAAAAGGAATAACATCAGATGATCATTTTATTAGCTGCAAAAAAAAAAGAGGAGAAGGCATCTGATAAAATTAACATTGTGAGAAAACTCTTAGCAAATTAGGAATAGAAGGGAACTTTTCAATCTGATAAAGGCCTTCTCTGAAAAATCTATTTCTATCATCATACTGAATGGTGAAATATTGAAGACATACCCCCTATGATTAGCAATAAGGTAAGATGTCTGCTCTCACCACATATATTCCCTTTGTAGTAGAGGTCCTAAGCAGTACAGTAAAGCAAATAAAATAAAAAAAATAAAAGGCATATAAATTGGAAAGGAAGACGTTAAGTGTCTGTATTCTTGGTTAGTAGACATCAGGTTACTAGAAAATCCCAAAATATCTACAGAATACAAGAACATACAAATATATTTAGCAATATCTTGAGATACAAGATCAATATACTAAAACATTTTTAAATATAGTAGCAGGAAATACTTGGAAAGTGAAATTTAAAATTCTGTTTATAATAGCATTTGAAAATATAAAATTCTTAGGGGTAAATTCAACAAAATATGTTCAATACCTATACAGATAAAGCTGTTAAATATTACTGAAAGAGATTTAAAAAGATCTAAGTAAGTGTAAAGATATGTCATGTTCATGGATTAGAAGACATAATATTGTACACATCAATTCTCTGGATATGTACAACTGATATAAATTGATCTAAATATCCAGTGCAATATCAATTATTAATCTAGTAGATTTTGTATAGAAATTGACCAAATTTTTTTATTTATATGGAAATGCAAAAGACTTAGAATATCCAAGGTAATCTAGGAAAAGATTTAGAGTACCTGACTTACAGAAATTCTATAATGCTATAGTAATCAAAACTGGGGGAAATCTATCACTGAAACAGAGGAAGAGCCTAGAAATAGACTCATATTTATAATGTAATCTAGTAGGGAAAGGAAACTTTAACAAATGGGGCTAGAACTGGATATCAATATTTTAAAAAATGAAACTCAACCCCTATCTCTCTAAAAAATTAGAGATGATTCATAGGCATAAACATAAAAGCTATTACTATAAAACTTCTTGAGGAAAATATCTTTGACTTTGGGTTTGGCAAAAATTTTTAGCTATGACAAAAAGCAATAAGCAAAAAGGAAAAAAGAGAAACATGCAAATTGGTGTCACTCCGCTACGCCCACCAGCCAGTCAGAGTGACTATGCAAATTAACCCAACAAAGATGGCAGTTAATTTGCATACACAGGCACGGAGTGAAGACTGGAGAGGCTTAGCCGCAGCAGAGAAGCCAAGCCTCGCTGCAGCCGGACTAAAAGCCTGGGTCCCGGGTGCTGGAGGAAAACCAGTGCCAGCAGCCAGGGGAAGGAAGGCCTATTGCGCGAATCTTCGTGCAATGGGCTTCTAGTACCTCAATAAAACTCAGGGGAGGAGAGAGAATGACAACATCAAATGGTGAGGATGTGGAGCTAATAATGGAACTCTTATAAATTGTCATTGGCTGTAAAACTGGTACAGGCACTTCAGAAAGAGTTTGGCAGTTCATTAGAAAAGCCTAGAAAATTCCACTTGGAGATCTTTACCCAGGAGAAATGAAAAAAACACACACACACACACACACACACAAAATGACATACACACATGTTTACAGCAGCTTCATAATATTCCCAAATTGGAAACAACCTAGGGATCTAACAGCAGGAGAGCAGGTGAACTGTGGCTTATTCATACAGTGGACTAATCCTCAGCAACATGGAAGGATCAGTATTGATACACACAACATGGATTAATCTCAAAAACATGCTGTATGAAAGGACACTTACACCATAGAGTTCATGCTATATGATTTCATTTTTATGAAGTTCTACAACAGGCAACCTAAATAGGGGATGAAAAAATTTAGAATGGTGTTTTCCTTTGGGAGTGTGAGAAAGGGATTGATTGGGAAGGGGCATGAGTACTTTCTGAGGAGAGAGTAACATTAGAGTTTGGGTTATAGTATAACTGTAGGCATTTGTCAAACTCATCAAATGGAAATTCAATATTTGGGTATTTAACTGTGTATAGTTTTTAGCTCACACACACACAAAAAAAAACCCTCAAAAAATGCAAAACAATATTGAATTCTAGGTAATGATATGCATATTGAAGTCTTTAGGGGGGAAGTGCACAGATGTCTGTGTCCAGCTTTGAAATCCTTTAAAAATTAAATGGGTTGATGGATGAAGAATGGAAGATTGGATGTACATGTGATGAAACAAATACAATAAAATATTCATTGTAGAAACAGCAGTAGGTAAATGGATATTCACTATACATTGCTTACACTTTTCTGTTCATTTAAGTATTTTCATAATAAATAGTTGGCAAAATAAAAGCAGCTAAAAGGTATTATAGTTTAATTTATAGGGATTTCAATTGTTTATTAATTTGAAAAGTGTTATATGTCAGCTGTGCACTGGGCAGTCTGATAAGCACCACTGATCCAGTGCTCAAAACAAGCATGTTCCTTGCCCTTCTGTTTATCAGATTCATATTTTCCCCAGCATTTCCTGCCTCCATCCCTTGTACTAGTTAGAATTTATCTATCTATTCTGCGTTTCTTAGAAGCTCATAGTTATTATTTTAAAATATCAGATTTGTTTTATTTTCTTTATTTACTTGGCTAAATGTCTGTTTTCACAAATATGTGTATACGTGGGAGGGCAGAGCAGTGTTCAGTTGGGACTCTCTCATTTTAAAAAAAATATATTTTATTGATTTTTTACAGAGAGGAAGGGAGAGGGATAGAGAGTTAGAAACATTGATGAGAGAAACATCGATCAGCTGCCTCCCGCACACCTCCCACCGGGGATGTGCCCGCAACCAAGGCACATGCCCTTGACTGGAACCGAACCTGAGACCCCTCAGTCCACAGGCCAACGTTCTATCCACTGAGCCAAACCGGTTAGGGCGGGACTCTCATTTTTAAAGTTAATTAATTTGCTTCCCGTTTCTGCCTTTGGTGTCAGGACCTTCCCTGTTCTTGACTCAGTTTTCTCCTCTAAAGGGAAGACCTCCAGAAGATTTACTATTCTTTTCATCCATCCAGAAATCCCTCCAAGTCCTAAATAGACTAAAAGACACAGCCTTTCCATCGAACTCGGGGACTGAAAGCTTCCAGAGGAATGGAGATGATTCTTTGACCTCAAAGGGAATCCACTTTGATTTCTAGAGGGTTGAAGAGGCCAAGTTCAAAGCTGCCTGCCTTCAGACACTGACATGGAGGCTTCTTTCTGGCCCAGTGACCAAGAACCCTCTTTCTCTTAGGTTATCTCTGCTGCCCTGTACTTTACCCAGTTCTTGTCTGGATTGGATCTGATACCTGTCACTTCTTTCATTTGTGACTTATTTTAATGCCTAATGTAGCTGCTGCCGTCTCCTTTCCGCATCCCTTTCCCATTCATGAGCTGATTGAATTTGGCCTTGTCCTACATCTGTGTCTGCACTTGGCTGTGCCTCTGACTAACTCCTGACCTGTACTCAACACCTGAAGAGCCCTGCCCCCTTGCCCCTCCTACTCCCATAACGAAGTAGGTTCTCAGGGAGGAGTTCCTCCTGTTGGAATACTTGAGGCTTGGAGTGTCCCAAGGTCCTGGTCACTTTTTACCAAGACCCTTCCCCTGTGAGTCTCAGCCAGCTCCGTGCTATCATATTCATGATTATCAGCCATTCCTCCCCTCATCTGACCTCTGCTATATTTGTTAAACATGGTATAGTCAAAACAATATTTGTATAATTCTAAGTTATAATGAATAACAATAAAATAAACATCTCTAGCCACCACCTAGTCTGAGAGTTAAAATGTTACCATTATCTCCCAGTTGTTCTTAAGGCATAAAGTATTGGGTAGCACTTTCTGATCTCTGCAATAAATAGCCAATATTACTGAATATCTGAAAATACTTAAACATTGTCTTCAGGTATATTTTGGTTCAGAATATTTAACAAATTCAGGCCATTGTGGAAGTTTTAATGTAGATTTCAACATTTCAATTCATCTGTCAAACCTTTTAGAATTCACTAGAGTTACTTACGGAGCATGCCCAGTCTATCACCATTACAGATTTCTGTCAAGCTTAGCCTTAGAATAAAGGAGAGAACTTTCTGAAGGCTTTTTCCCCCGTAGAGTAACTACTGATGGAGCACCGGAATTGAAGGTAGAGAGTATGAATTCAAAAGCCAGGCTGCATGCTGCTCTGTATGAGAGGAAGCTCCTGTCTTTGGAAGTGCGAAAACGTAGACGACGGAGTGGGAAAATAAGGACGAGGGCAAAATACCCAGGTACGTGCTGCTGAGCTTTCACCAAAGTCCAGTATCTGGCCCTGCCTGACTCATTTAATCAGCTTCTTACTACTCCATGAATCAGAACCATCTGATCACATATACTTACTTTTTTATATAGTCCTTTTTCTCTGAAACTGAATTTCAAAAGGATTGTAAGTTTTTAAACTTTCTATAACATTTGTATTGAACATGTGAAGCACATGCATTTTGGTTTTTGCTCGTATGTCAGCATCATATAATATCTAATACTTTAGAAATAGCATTAGCTTAAGTTTAATAGAAGCCTCAGCATTACTGTTCTGTTATTTCATGATTAAATATTAAGTCCAGTTTATCCGTTGACATTGCTGAATGCTGTAAATATTTTAAACATGAACAGACAAAGTGGAACTTCTTTCTCTCCCAGA
The DNA here is from genome assembly GCF_963259705.1 of Myotis daubentonii. Taxonomy (NCBI): domain Eukaryota; kingdom Metazoa; phylum Chordata; class Mammalia; order Chiroptera; family Vespertilionidae; genus Myotis; species Myotis daubentonii. The sequence continues at coordinate 21,244,272 of NC_081840.1, read as the reverse complement.
TGCTCCCATGTCCAGTTTTCACTGACTAATGGACTGACTGACTTTCTTCCTTTCCCTCTTTTCCTCATTTGGTGGGCAGCTGTGTTAGGCACATTAGTCACTGGGGTTTCATTGGTGAATATAAAAGATTTGGCCCTTGTTCTCATAGACCTTCAAGGCAGTGAAGGAGAAGGGTAATGAATAACATAGGAGAGAAAGCTATTCCCTGCTCTTTGTACCTTCATGAAAGGTTCTCTTCAAAAACCTCTAACACACCCTAAGAGATTTCTAAGATGTTATTTTGCCTTAAGTTGTGAGAGAGTCATTGGTATTATGATGAGAAACATCAACTACTGAAAATCATTACTAGGTTTTTAGAATACATGAGATTGGAGAGTGAAGTGTGCATGCTATTAATGTGTTACTTGTGGTGTTGCTTAGTTACGGGTTTTTACTAAAAAGATAAAAGGAAGGTATTGGGAGAGAGGAAATTTTAATCCTTTTTTCAGCAACATTAGTGATTCTTCGCATTTAGTGATTACCCAACAAGCTGAAATGAATGTTAAAACTGAGACAGAGAGTGAAGAGGAGGAAGAAGTTGTATTAGAAAATGAAGATGAAGAACCAGAAGCTTCCCAGGAAGAGTTTGCAGGGTCCCTTGGAGAAAATCAAGCCAAATACACTTCCTCATTGAGCACAACAGTAGAAAATTCACCCAAAGACAATGCCATGAAAGTTTCAGAATGGAGTAATAAAGGTGAACAGTGCTGCAAAACTGAGACTCAGGAACCAGAGCCTAAATTTAACCTGATGCAGATTCTGCAAGAGAATGGCAACCTCAGGTATGTACCCTTCGTAACTGTAACAGTAAAACGGATAACAGCTGACATATTGTGTACCAGGTACCGTGCTGGTGGCTTGGGAGCCATTATCGTCTCTTACTCACAGTCGTCCTGTGGAGTCATGACTGTGATATGATATTATTATTATTATTGAAACTGAGTCTTAGAGAAGTGGCTTGTCCAAGATAGAAAGCTATGATACAAATCCAGGTTTCATTGGCTGGAAGAATACTTGTTGGGTTTTAGTGTCAGGCACCAAGAGCACAAGGAGTTCAAACAGCTCGTGATTCATGGAAACACTTAAGGAGCAGGGGCTGTGACCCCAACATGGGGTAAGTCCTCTTAGGACACAGTGAAAGGACTGATTGGTCTTGCTTGGGAAGGCTAGAGAGACCTTAGGGAGGAGGCAGTATTTGAACCAGGCTTTGAGTGATGAGTAGGATTTCAGGAGGTTTGGGAGATACCAACTAAGTGTGGAAGTGCTAGTAGAGGAAATAAAGACACAGAGGTGTGATAGAAAATTCATTCAGTCCCTCAACACTATTTGCTGAGCACCTGTTCAGTGCTAGGAGTTGTGCTAGGCTGCATAGTATTACAATGGAGAGAGACCAGGACAGGCTCATGGAGCTTACTCTAGTGGGCAAGGCTGACAATAGACAAAGAAGCAGGGTAATTTCAGGCAGCAGGAGGTGCTATGAAGACAACAAGAGGGTGTAGTGTTAGTGTGTAATTGGACAGAGGGTTTCTTTAGATTGGTGTTTGAACATAAAGAGGTGACTTTTGAGGTGAGTTCTGAATGAGGAGGAGGAGGTAGGTCATGTGAAGTGGAGTTAAGTCATGGAGAGAAGGATATGGTAAGAAATGAGACAAAGAGGAGTCTGGACTTGATTTTTAAATGCTAATTTCTAAGTAGATGAATGATGTGGTCAGATCTTAATTTAGAAAATAAATTCTGATTGCAGTGTGGGAGAGTGACTGGTAAGAGAGGAACTGAAGGCGGAGCAGTGAGTTTGGGGGGCTGTTAATAGTAGTCCAGAGCCAGGACGATGAAGGCACTGACCAGAGCAGTAGCTATAGGAATGGAGAGAAAGGGATAGGCTTAATGAAATTTGCAAGTTAAAATTGTCAGGGCTTGGTCTCTATAGATGTAAGAACTCCAAAGAGACTGACTTTTCCAAATTCAGCAACTTGGTGATGCCATCAGTATAAGGAGCATAGGAGTTAGCTTGATGATACAAATCACGTTTTATTTGGCACACAGTGAGCTGAAAGTGTTCCAGGATGAAGATGCCCAGTAGATAGAAAATATAGCTTTGAAGGTCAGAGTTCAACAGAACTGTATGGTTGATAGTTCAGAGTGGATGTGCTTGTGCATTTCAGCTTAGTTCAGCAAGCATAGACGATGGAAAACGGAAGAGAACTAAGCCCTGGGAAAACCAATGTTTAATAGTAAAGAGACAGATAACAGCTAGAGAGTTAGGCAATGAGCTGGAAGGGTGTAGGATGGTAAAAGCTATCAGAGCTGTAGAGTGCCTCAGACAGCCCAAGTCAAGATGGGAGTGAAAAGTGCCTACATTTATGTCCAGGGATGGAGATAGTGGATAGAAGAGAAATCGTGATTTAAGGAAATTAAAAAGCAAGTGTGAACTAACTTTTTCAGAAGATTTGGCAATGAAAGGAAGGTGGGGATGCATGGGAGAGAGCAAACTAAGGGAAGGATTTTATGGGTAGAGGATTAGGGGTGCAGAAATGGCTATATTGATAGAGAAGGGTCCTAAAGGAAGGTGGCAGAGGCTAGTGGAGGGGTTTCTCTTCCTATAAGTCAGAATGAAAGCACCATGGGATGAATGCAGTGATTAGAAGTTAAAGGGGAAGGAAGTTCAGGTATTTATGCATGCCGGCCTTTATTTTCTAAGTTAGTGGTCAATTCTTATACTGCAGGGGTGGAGAGCAATATTGGGGTTTGGGAAATGGGGGGATAGAGTTAAGGTTTGGAGAGTGAGAATAGTTTCATTAGTAAAGAGCACACTGAACTCGGTTAGGAGACCTGGGCTCTGGCTTTAGTGCTTACCAGCTAGCGGTGTGATCATGGACCGTCAGAGCTTCTCCACGCCTGTTTCCTTTTCTATTAGGCCAGAGAATGGGGTTAGACAGGTGTTTTTTCAAGCTGTGTTTTCTGGAGGGGGAAGATTGAAATTGAACTTTTCAAAACCACTGGACTATGTTCTAAGGTCCTTTCCAGCAATAACATTCTACTTAGCTGTTATGGATATAATTATTTCTTCATAAATCTTATGGATCTCACTTTCAGCCGGTAAACTTGTAATTGCAGTATGCGTTCATATAAATTAGTGGTTTTCAGACTATTTTCTGGAATTGCCCATCATTCTATGGGGCATCAGAGTGGCTACTGGGAATCTGGGTGAGGTCCATGGCAAGGATTCAAGACTCCATGCCCCAGCCCCCTAGTTATAGGTATATTTTTAATTTGATAAGACTTCCATATCTTGATAGCACTTCCTATGTTGTTAGTTTTTTTGTTTTGTTTTTTTAATCCTTACCCAAGGAGTGAGGATTCTCTTCCCCTCCCCCGTCACCCTTCCCCCCCGCCCCCCCCCCCCATGATTTTTAGAGAGAGGGTGGAAGGGAGGGCGGGGGGAGGACAGAGAGAGAGAAACATCGATTGGATGCCTCCCACTGGAGCACCAGCAGGACCGGGGATTGAACCTGCAACTGAGGTACATGCCCTTGACCGGAAATTGAACCCATGACCCTTCAGTCCACAGGCTGATGCTCCAACGACTGAGCAAAACTAGCCAGAGCTATTTTTTATACTGAGGATCCACATAGGCTTTTGTTTTTGGTTTCTTTGGTGTAAATCATAGTGGTTTTCATTCTTTTCTCTTTTTGTTTGTTTGTTTGTTTTTTTGTTTGTTTCAAATGACTAGCTAACAAATGTATCTAATACCTTAGGGACAAACTCAGGATTGACATCCTTCGGAACTCTTAACAAGGGCAGAAAACTTAGTACTTGTTTATTTGATTTTCAACAATGATTTACAACAAAATAACAATTGAAATCTTCTAAGCAATAATTCCCTTATCCAAAGACCTTCATGTTTTAACATTAAAAGACGAATCAATAAAACTGGGTATTCTGCTAAATTTAGAGGTGTCTGACACATGCTATTTCTAGTTCATTATATTGCAGGTGAATTCGTCGACCAAAATTGATTTACTTTGATTTGAAAGGAATTTGTTGTGGAGGTAAAGCTATGGGAATGGTTGAGGGGAAAGTGACATATGGTCCCCAGGTGAACAAGAATATAATTATTGTCCTTGTTGAGAAACACTTGTAAATACAAATTTATTTTTTTCAATGTTATATTATACTCCCATAGACTATCCCTATTAATAACAAAGAGGTAGCCTTTCTTATATTTCATGCTCTGAAGATCTTATGTATTAAACTCTCCAAAGCAAATCTACTCCTCAACCTACTCCCTTCCCCTCCAGTCCCTCCAACACACACATGGAAGCTAGACCTAGGCCCCCTTGGGATTTCCAGTTCACTCTGGACGAGCCCCTCATCCCAACCTTGGAGGAACAGTGAGGAGAAAGCACTCAGTGATGGCATATGTGAGGATTGTAAACAAAGTTTGTGTTGGGCCCAATCTTCGCTGATGTAATTTTGGCCAGAGCGTCAGAAGGCCGATCAGCTGAAGTAACCAACATCTCCCCTGAAAGAAAACAGAGCTGCTGCACTTAGCCCCGAAGTGAAAAGCATGTGTCTCTGGTTCCTCCGGCCGCCACACTGTCCTCAGCAGATTTCCTGGTCTCCTACCGAGACCACCAGTCAGCAGTCAGGTGGGCTCTTCGGCGATGTCGCCGAGGAGCTGTGTACTGTGTGCGAGGATTTCTCTTTCCCACTGAACATCTGGGCTTGTCCTAGCCTGACTGTGCCAAACTCCGTTGGCCCTCACTCATTTGTTCTGGGCCTCTGCCACTCTCGTCTCGTAGTTGAGAAAAGCATGACCTTAAAATCTGGTCTCAAAAGTTCCTTTGTAGGATTTATCTATTTCCTGCTCTGGAGGCTTTTGCACACCAGAAATATTAGTTGCCATAGCAAAAGCCATACTTTTGCACTAACTGATAAGTGTGTTCTTCTGAGCCTCCAAGGCAGAAAAACTTTTCTACAGGAATACAAAGACTCTTGTGAAGATTCACTATTTTTCCTGTCCACTCCCCAGGGAAGTTGTTTAAAAAGTTCAAAGATACATATGTGTGTAGGGAACCTGACCTTTCTATTATTGAGTTTCCCTTGTGGAAATAATGAGAAAATTAATAGGACTCTCCATTTCTAATTCTTTTAAAAGAAAAAATCTCATGCACTGTTCTAGAAGGAATCTTTATTCAGTGACTATATGGTTCATGGGCTTTATTTTTCTTAGCCATCCCACTAGAAGGATCCTCAAAGCCACTTTGAGAGAGGCAAGTACACGTTTGCTAGGCTTGCCATTCTGCCTCATAACGGTATGCTGTTTTGGATTTCTATAGCAAAGTGCAGGCCCGAATAGCATTCTCTGCCTATCTCCAGCATGTCCAAATCCGCCTGATGAAAGACAGCGGAGGTCAAACGTTCAGTGCCAGTTGGGCTGCCAAGGAAGATGAACAGATGGTGAGGCTCTTCGGTTGGAACTTTTTACTTTCCCTTTTCCTTTTCTTTCTCTCTCCCCTCCCATTTTTTTTTTTTTTTCTGTTAGGGTGAAGAGCAATATATTCTTCTGGTCAATGAATTATTTCAGATCTGGTGTATAGATTTCTCTTACTTTAATGTGAAGTAAGTCTTTGTTCTGAGGCCATATTCATCATACTTAGGGGTTGAGGGCATCAGTTTATTTCATTTCGAAAGTGGAAATTGACTGCTGAGTAGATGTCAGGTCCTGTGCAAGGCCCTTGAAAAGAATAACAGTTAGAATCTTTTCTCAAGGAAGTTTATGTTTTATTAACTCTCTAAGGGAGTCTCTGTCCTCCCATTTTATAGATGAGGAAACAAAGACCTAGAGACGGGAGGTAACTTGCCTGTTGCCTTCCCACAGCTTGTATGTGGTAAACTGGAACTGGAACCCGGATGTTATCATTGTACACTATTGGCTCTTCCATTGTTTCCATGAGTCATAAGGCATTTATTTTTCTGTCCTCAGGTGTCAAGTTAGCTCTTTGAAAGTTAACGCTTTATCATAGCCTTCTGAGAGTATAAACTCCTCCATTTTAACATCTTTTCTTTACTGGTTGTACCTTTATAAAATTCTTAGATTACTGGAAACAAACTTATGTAATAATTTTTACTGTGTATCAGTCATTTGAACATGCCTAGAATTTAATAATCCTAGCAAGGTTTTTCCTTTTGGATCAGAATGAACTTAAGTTTCTTTGGCAAAGTCAGTGTTTATGGAAGAAGCTGCAGCCCTTCCGTAGCCATTTTAACCACGGATCTGTCAACAAAAAAGAGAGGGACCTTTAAGTCTTAGAAAGTTGCATCCTTTGTCCAGCTCACTTGTGTCCCTACTGTAATTTCCAGTTCTCCACATTCAAGAGGCATACAGTATGCCCAGCTTATTATGAAAACATGATGGCTGTCTTAGAAAACAACTTGTGAATTTAAAGTAGCCACTGCAACCCAGAGATAAAACCCTGTGTGTTGTGAATAATCTCTCAGCCATCAGTGGAAAATGTTAGCTCTGCTCTTTCCAAGTGGAAAATTGAAACTGCCTTTTTGAGAGTCAGTTTGTCTGCTCCACTGTGAAAAAATAATGTTTTAATATAACGGCTTAAACCACCCTATAGTACAGGGAGCAGAGTAGAGCTATGAAATCCAACCCTCTAGCTATGAGGCTATTTCTTTATACTGGAATAAATTGGCATCAAAGAACAGTGAACCAAAATCAAATAGAAAAAAAAAAAAAACCAAGAAGAAGAAAAAAATAGCTCAGAAGAGAATAACCACTCAACTGTTGGCTTGGAATTCACACAGGATTTCTATTTAGGATCATCACTGCAAAATTTAATACCAGTTCTGTGCATTTATTTTTAAAAATATATCTAGGAAGCAAACCCTGACCCCTGCCCTGAGGATTGTGCGGTGGTCTTGTTTATGAAGAAGGTAGGTGTAGAATTGTCTCTCTGGTCCAGGTTAGGGTTAGAGGTTCTCTATCACATAACTCACAGAAGGCACATCAGTATACGGTTCCAACATCTGTCATCTTAAGGCAATTTTATTGTGTTTGGCAGAGGAGGGGAGGAACAGCAATCTTTAAGGCGTGTGGCCTTGCAAATCTTTCTTTGCAGCGTCTATGATGTTATGAATGATCTGATTGGTGTGTATTCAGATTTCAGAATCCTTTCTTCCATTCAAGTGAGATATGCATTCTTTCTTCCCCTGAATGACCCTCCACTGAGCCCTGCTTGCCAGTCCGTAATTCTAAAGACTCCCTTATCCTTGGGACAGAAAAAAAAAATCTCCTTTCAAGCCTAGTAAGAGTTCTTTCTTTCCCTCTGTTCCCTTTCCTTCTGTTCCCCTTTCTCTACTGAAAGTGTGATTTTGATATTATCTCATACTGTTTCCATCTAAGGCCATGTCTTGGTCATGGTTCTTTCCATCTCTAGCCTCTTGGAAGTTCTGGGCATGGGACTCTTTCCTCCCTCAACGTCCATGACACTATTTTCTCTTGGGTTTCTTTCTACATTTATGATGTTTCTACCATGGGGCTGTGTGTGTGATCTGGGTAGTTTTTGTTTTGTTTTTCTGATTCTCCCCTCCCCCCCACTTATCTCTAAGCATGACTATTTCTGTATTCTTCCTCTACCTTCTCACCTTTGATATTTTCATCTGCTCTCATGGTTTTGTTTCCACAACTTATCTTTGAATGCCACTTTCCCTAAATAGCTTTCTCTGATCACCCTATTAGAAGTGAAATCTGCACTTTAAATGGTTATAACACTATTTGTGTATGAATTATGGTAGTTTTACAGCTATTGCTTTATTGCACAATTATCGATTTCGATTTTCCAATTGCCAGCTTATTAAGAGAAGAGAATGCATTTCCTTCGTTTTATGTCTTTCTGTATCCTTCCTACACCTAACATGTTTGCTCTAGGTCTTATTTGTTGAAATGTATAGTTTGCTTTTTTCCACTTCTCTGTTGTATAATCCCTTGATAGCTTGTTTTCTATTGCTTAGCACAATCCCTGCTTTCCCCCCACAATGACTCTTAATTCATAGGAGCTAGTGGTTCGTTTCCTCAAGCGAGCATCAGGTAACCTCCAGCACTCACTGAGGATGGTGTTACCCAGCCGACGATTGGCACTTCTGGAACGCAGGAGAATCCTGGCCCATCAGCTGGGTGACTTTATCATTGTGTACAACAAGGTAGGTGGTTTGTCGTTAGTCTTTGCTTTAGATTGCCGCGCGCTGTCAGGAACAGTCTAGAAGCCTCGGTCCCACTGGGTGGCGAGTCCGCCTCTTCTCTAGCCTCATTATCCCGTGTGTGACTGTTACAGCGAGCAGGACCTCGTTCCTTAACCCAGTTGGGCGGAAAGGCTACTCATTTATTACTTCTGCGGGCCCAGTGGCCACAGGTAACGCTTATCACAAGGCACATTCCTTCCGAGCACTGTTGTACCTGAGATGACCCCTGGCTGTGTGAATTTGCATTGTCCGATGGTGCCTGTAGACAGTGGTGAATTGACTATTTGAGAGCTAATTTGAACTGTATATTTAGTATAATGTTTAGTATAATTACAGTCTTCTTTCCTGAGAGAGTCATACTTTGTTCCCTAGAACATTTAACCAGTGGCATCATTTTACAGTGAAGCCCAGGAAATGCATTATTTGGTTAGATTACTTTGTAAAGCATCTTTTATCCAAGGGTCTCAGAATGCTTTAGAAATATATTTGTTTGCTTATAAAACATATGGTCATTTTACAAAAGGAAAAGCTGAGGCCTGAAAATCTAAATGGCTTTTTAAAAGATGCGTGGAGTGATTGGTGGAGTTAACATAACTGAATCCATAGCCCACGATTTTTTCCAGATTTGTTCAGAATTTTGGTATGTCTTGTATAAATGAAGGATTTATTCAGTTTGGGTGCTGGTTGGTATGGGAGTATCTTCAAAGACCTATCTTTCTTCTCCCTAATTGTAACAAAATGCAGTCTCTGTTGTCATGTTGTTGAAGCTGTAAGTATGGCCATAGACATTAGTAAAATCCTATTAAAAGCCCATTTCTCAGTGGGCTCTGTGAATAGAAAGTAAAAACATGATAACAACTTAGATTTATTCTGCAATTTTTATTTGGGAATTTCACAATGTTTCATGAAATAATGGCAGAAAGCAATGCACCATATCAATGGGTGGCAGAAGTCCATAGAGGAATTAAATGTCTTTACTAAGCTGTGAAACCAGATGATGAAATGTGCATTTATCGGAAGTCGGTTTTATCTTGTTGTTTTTCTGTGGGGGTTGGGGACTGGGTAGGAAACAGACCAGATGGCTGAAAAGAAATCGAAGAAGAAACTTGAGGAAGAAGAGGAAGATGGGGTGAATGCGGAAAATTTTCAGGAGTTCATTAAACAAGCAAGGTAGAAGACATTTTTGAAGAATTAAAACTCTTGTTCCATCTTCCATATGCCCCATTGAATTCCCAATATTCCCTTGTTCCTAACATATGGATGTGAGTAAAATCACTCTTAGAAGGAAAAAAAGAGTTTCTTAGACTTGGCCTCTCCATATCTCAGCCAGTTATGTTGCTGTTGTCATGGTTTAGTTTATCATAACACTGCTGCTGGTTATCTGGGCTGTATTTCTAGACAGCCTTCAAAGTACACATCACTCAAAGTGCTGAGAGAGCCCTTTGGAAAATTGAAGTTAGAGGCTTCTAGTGTTTACTGGATCTGAATTTATCCCTGGCCTACTGATGCAGAGAGATGACCAAATTTTGCCTACATCGAGTGGGTTGAGGAATTGGCAATTTCTCAGCACTGTGAGGGTTACGCCTAATTTATAGAAAATAGAACAAACCCTTCATGCTTAGGGTTAGTCTTTAGGGATTGAAAATTTTAGCATTTGGCTCTCTATCTTGATATAAATTAGCAGGCCATTTTGTCCATTTACAGTGTGTTTCCAAAGGAGGAGGTAGCAAAGGTATTTATATTATGTATGATTTGTACTTAAAGGCCTTTGTCTAAAACAAAACAGACTTCTACACAACCACTTAAATAAAAGATAAAACATCTGTATAACTCCATTAATTAGTTTCAACCATCAGAGTCATAGTGGGGAGAAAAGCAGTAGAAAAATCAACTCTCGGTTGATTTGTGAAGTTAAATCAGGTTGTGGTTTATCAGTCACCAGCATGGTATGATCTGTGTTTAATGCCTGTGTAGACCTAATCATAGCCTCACTATCATGTGCTTAAACATACAGCAAACACATCATTTTTTAGGAGTTCATAATCCTGTAGTTATTTTGTTGACATTCTTGGGTCTTGAGTAATATGATTGATAAAGCAGGTATAGAAACAAAGCAAGAAACAGTTTGTCACATCAACATTATAAAAATAGAGAAGAAACAAACACTAGATTATGTTCACAAAATGTTTCTTTTAAAATAAAAAGATTAATTTCTAGTTCCTCCTAGAGATCTTAAAAATCCCTAAAATATAAAAAAGAAAAGAAAAAACAACTTTTAAAGAAGTGATGTATATTCCACTACTTGACCTAACTTGGGAGTCAAAATGGGTTATATAGATTTGGAGATAAAGTATATTTACCACTGATTGTGGACTAAATGCTGATTGTGGGAATAGGTGCTTGTGTCAGTTCCCTTATTACGATTGGGTGGTACATGGATGCCTTTGTCAGGGTTGTTGAAGTCAAACACCTGCAGGAGTCAGGCGGGAAAACATAAATTGTGAAGTGGGCAGAGGCTAAGATAGGCGGTATAAAGCAAGCCTGTATTCTGACCAGCCTTAACCGTTCCCTGTCAGTAACCTGTGAAGGCCAAATAAAACACTGACAGGCAGAGGCAGCCTACGCCCTAGGTCTTTGGCGGTTACTTAAGCCTTTATCTTGTGCCACTTCAGAGACCTCAGGGCTCACCCCGAAGTGCAGAGACGCCGTTTCCTAGGCTGTCATTACAGTGCGTGCTGAGACGGGATATGGGCTCTCTGTGAGGACGCAGGCGTATTTTGCTCATTTGAAGGCTTCTTGTCTGGGACATAGCCAGGCTCCAGGGGAAAATGCAAAGAAGCCATTGCGAGGCTGCTGTAGATGTGACAGCATCCATGCATAACACATGGGCTGGAAGAATCACAAGGGCTTTCATCTATTTCCTTATACTTTTATTTTGTGGGTAGTCACAAGGTGCATAGAATTTCAATATTTGAAGTGACCTAGAGAACATCTAGTTCGTCCTCCTTCATTGTATAGATGGTCAGGGAACTCTTCCAAGGTTACAGTGGCGGGTCTCCTTTGTGCTGACATAGACCAATGTCAGTGGCTCTTTTAGTGAGTATACCTCAATTATCCAGAAGTGGGGTGGGCAGACCGTAAAGGGCCAGAGAAGAAATACTTCAGATTTGGAGGGCTGCATGGAGTCTTTATAAAGCATGTTCTTTAAAAATATAAAAACCATGCTTAATTGGGAGCCATACGGAAACAGGCTGCTGGTCAGCTGGATCCCTGATCTAGAACAGTCCATAGTTGGTGGATCCCTGATCCAGAACATGGCTTTCCAATAGAACTTTCTGTGTTGTAGTTACTGATTACTTGAAATATGGCTAGTGTAGCTAAGGAAAAGAATCTTTAAATTTATTCATTTTAACTCTTTAAATTTAAATAATCACTTACAAGGTAGTGGCTACCATATTGGACAATGCAGACCTAGAAAATTCACTGTGGAAGGAGTAAAGCTTGAAATTTTTAGATTGCTTTACTTATATTGTATTTAACCATCGATTAGTCAGGAGTGTTCAGCTTGTCTTTTCATTTTCCCATTCTCCAGCTTACTCCATTTTTGTAATAAAATCTGGTGGGAAGATTTTCCAGAACAGCTTCCAGTTCTGACCATCCTTTCTTTCCTCATTGCAGTGAGGCTGAACTGGAGGAGGTGTTGACTTTTTATACCCAAAAAAACAAGTCTGCAAGCGTCTTCCTGGGGACTCACTCCAAAGGCTCTAAAAACAGCAACAGTTACTCTGATAGCGGAGCAAAGGGTGGTAAGTATGTTGGTTAATTCATGAAAAAATAAGAAGAACAAGTGGAAAAATAAGAGATCTGCAAAGGAGAGCCAAGAATAATGTGCTGTCTAAGCAATGGCAGACGCCACGGTGGTGACATGTTACAGTGCCAGATGGGGGAGATGGAGGCATTACATTACATTTTTGTGCTAAAGGCAGAAGAGGGACAGGAACTGGTTTTTTTATGATAATTAACAGCAGAGAGCTTTTCAAGACAAATTAGTAGCCAACATTTAGTGAGAGATCCTATTAATCTGCTGGACATGATCTTATTTTTTTACTTCCAAAAATCATATGGAGTAGGTGCTATTTTAAAACTTCTTTACAGATGAGAAAACGGAAGCCAAAAGAGACTGAGTAACTTGCTCAAGGATGCCCATTGCCATGCTGTGGGGCAGGAGTTTGAGCCTTTGCCTGCCTGACTCAAAGCATGTGCTGCTCTTAATCTGTTTCTCTGCTTCTCCTAATGATACCTCATTTTTGTTACATTTTTTGCTTCCTCTAGCGCAGCGGTTCTCAACCTGTGGGTCACAACCCCTTTGGCGGTCAACGACCCTTTCATAGGGGTCGCCTAAGACCATCCTGCATATCAGATATTTACATTACGATTCCTAACAGTAGCAACATTACAGTTATGAAGTAGCAATGAAAATAATTTTATGGTTGGGTCACAACATGAGGAATTGTATTTAAAGGGCCAGAAGGTTGAGAACCACTGCTCTAGCTCATCACCATTGGCATTAGGGGTAGGAGAATTCTTTGTTGTGTAGGACTGTTCCATACCTAGTGGGATGTTTAATATCCTTAATTCCATTCACTAAATTCCATTAAATTTTTTCAGTCATTGTAGTAACCCAGAATGTTTCCACATGTTTCTAAAAGTTTTCAATGTTAGCGAACTCCATGATTGGGGATTTTGGAATTGATGTGGACCAAAGTATCTAGGTCACGTCACATGATAAAAAAAAGTAGCAGTGATATTCTGTTATAAACAGAGCTCTGTGCTTTAAATATAAGATTCATTTAAAATTTAGATGATAAAAAATAAAATAAAATTTAGATGAAAGTGTAAGATATAGTACTCCATAAACTAATTTTGTCAAGGCATTAAATGGCAGATTCAAAGGTGGAGTTTTTTCCTGTCCTTTAGGCTACGGTAGTCTAATATGGCAATGGCCAGGATAATTGGCCGTTTAAAATGTGAGTTTGTTTTCCCCAGAAAAGCAGTGTTAATGTTTTAAAAAAATTATAGGCTCTGAGGCTAGTCCATAAAAGCCTATTTAGCTCACTGTATCACTGAATTATTCTATTACTAGACATTCTTCTGAGTTCAGTTCTCTTCTTGAGCTTTCTTAACTTACCTAAGTCCTGAAGCTAGTTTATTCATCTGTTCATTCACTCCTTCTAAATATTTTTATTGAGCATCTATTATGTGTCAGACATTGTGATAGTTGTAGGTATGCAATGACCAGAACTGTCATCGTCCTTCACTTTATGTAACATTTATTGTCTTTGGGTGAAGTTGGAGGAATATATACAGGAAGAAGGTTGGTGGAAGTGTTGGGGAAGGGAGGCTCGGAAGTTCTCATATTGAGATTGGGGCAGAGAAAAGTGTGTTAACCCAAGTAGGTGAGGGCCTAGATTGCAATTCAGAATATAACTTCTCCCCTGGCAGTAATGGGGAAACCCTAACAAAATGTGCTGGCAGCATTATACCTATTTGTATAAATGGGTCCTTGGGAATTCTGGAGTTTGTGTGTTAAGGACTACCTTTATATAAGAAGATCTATACCCGTCTATACCTATCAAGAGTAATCAGAGGATGCCCTAGCCAGTTCGGTTCAGTGGTTAGAGTGTTGGCCCATGGACTGAAGGGTGGCTAGTTGATATTCTGGTCAAGGTCTCATAGCTCGGTCAGGGCACATAATCAATCAGAGGGGGAAATCTTGGGTGAGGATTAGCAAAAAAAAAAAAAAGAAGAAGAAGAACCACCACCACCACCACCAGAGGGGCAAAAGGAAGGCCTCAACCAAGGAAACAGCATTATGACATTTGCTAATTTCTGGACTCATTTCAAACATGAGCACACAAATGTGTGATAGTATGACCATGGCTGATGGAGAGGAGAATTCATATGTCCTAATTCTTTCATTCTGAAAGATGATCTGTAAAATGACCTTTCTTAAGTTTTTCTATGAGCCTAGCCCTTGAGAAAGATTATGGAATATTCCCCTAAGTATATGAATAGTTCTGGCTGTCCTTTTTCAGAATTCTGTGGCAGAAAAAAACCCCAAACTAATTTGAGTGGAAATTTATTTTATTGGAGTTTTTATTTTGTTGTTGAATATACTGATCAACCTATCTCAAGTAAACTCACTTAGCTCATTGAAGTAAAGCCAAGGAGTTTAAGATACAGAGCTATTGGAATATCTAGGTGTCCGGCCAGCAAATATCGGGGCTGTTCTTTCTGTCTCTTGGTGGTTGCCCTGCTCCATACAAATTATGACCTCTTTGTTCCAGAGGGTACCACCGGCCTGCTTGGTCTCTTGTTCCCATGGTCTGAGTTCCTGGCAGAGGCATCTGACTGTCCTTGTTTTCTTTTCCAAGCTTTCCTAGCTTGCTGGCAGTCCATGGACGGCTGTCTGGGATTTAAATGTCTTTCCCTGGTTCCGTTAGCAGGAGCTGGGCTTGGGGGTCATTGGGAATCATTTGGTTGGTTGCCCACTCTAGAGAGAAGTGGGTCTGGCCATCCTTGGAAAAGTGTGGTTGAGATAGGAATGGTTCCTAGGGTGGGTTTATAGTTGTTTTATATTGTTGTAAACAAAATTGTATGTACTGACGCCCTAGCATTAGTAGGAGAGCCTAAGGTCAGTATTTTGGTCAGCATTTATCTTTTATTTCAGATCATCCTGAGACAATGGAAGACGTGAAAATAAAGCAGCCCAAACAGCAACAGGCAACAGAAATTCACTCTGATAAATTATCTCGTGAGTGACTTCAGACTACATAGACTTGCTGCTCACTGATAGATCCATAAAAGGGAAAAAGTCCTCAGATATTAAATGATTTGCGAGCAGGAGACATTACCCCAAAGAAGTTCCTTTTCTTTGTTGTTCTTTCCCTCAGAATTTCCTCTATAATCTACGGAGAACCTGTTTTCCTTCCAAGGAATTTCTCACTTTAGTGTTTAGAAATTCTGAGCCCTTTTCTAGAAGGTTGAAAAGCAGAAGAAAGGTGTTAGCTGTCACTACCAGAAACTTTGTCTGATGCCCTAACATTTGTAAAACTTCTGCGCTGGTTAATGGAGCCTGTCCCAACTCCAGCTTTGAGAAAGAACTGAAAGCAAACTCTTTCTGTTGCCAGGTTATCTCCGCAGGCAAAATTTATTAAATTCATGATGAGTACTCACTAAAGTCGGTATTTTTCATGATTTCTGTTTCATGATAAGATTATGTTGATGCTTAAATATGTTTACTTCATGCTTTATTGTGATTATATGCCAGTTTTTCTTAAAATGATCTATTTTTTTTGTTTTGTCTTGTTTTTGTTTTAATAGGACTTACCACTTCAGCAGAAAAAGAGACTAAATTAGTCTTTACCAATCCTTCCTCTGCTTCTTTTTCTGGTCCTGCTGCTAATCTTCTACAGAAAGTTCCCAACACCCATTTGTCATCTATTATTACAACCTCTGACCTTGCACCAGGGCCTGGTCACCAAGCTTCTTTATCTCAGATTCCTCCAGCCATCCCCAGCATGCCTCACCAGCCAACAGTGTTGCTGAACACAGTCCCTGACAGTGCTTCTCCCTCCATTCATCCTGGGACACAGAACGTACTAAGCCCCGCTGGCCAGCCACGCTGTCGATCAGGCAGTTACACCATTGGCCCCTTTTCCTCTTTCCAGAGTGCTGCACACATCTATAGCCAGAAACTGTCTCGTCCCTCTTCAGCAAAGGCAGGTGAGTGGGAAAATGAAAGGCAGCCTGCAGTGTCAGCTCCTCCCAGCCCCAGTAAGAAGAGAATGTCGTCTTTTCCCTTTGCCTTTTTGTTGTTGTTGAAAGGTCAAGGACGTGCTGTATTGTTCTGATATAACTAAGGAAGAGTCTTGCATTTGGTCCAGTGGCATTCATTCATTGATACAAAATAAAACAGAATTTCTTTTAGGTGCTGGGATAAAGAAATGAATAAGACAGGGCTTCTATTTAGTAGGAGCTTACAGTCTAGTTAAAAGATTTCCCTGCCAGGCCAGTGTGGCTCAGTGGTTGAGCATCCACCCATGAACTGCAAGGTCACGATTCAATTCCTGGTCAGGACGCATGCCCGGGTTGTGGGCTCAATCTCCAGTAGGGAGTGTGCAGGAGGCAGCTAATCAATGATTTTCACCATTAATGTTTCTATCTATCTCCCTTTCTCTTCCATCATGAAATAAAAAATATATATACATATATATATGTGTGTTATGTATATATACAACATATATACAACATATATATATATATATACACACACACACACACATATATGTGAGATTTCCCATCATAGATAATCATAGATCTATGAGTGTGCTATGTGCATTCTTTCTGATTCAAATAGTTATTCCTGACATCAGACAAATTAGTATTATTTTATTTTTTAATGTATTTAAAGTCAAGTATGACCTGAATAAATAACCAAAGAATTCTTAAGATAGGATATCTAATTGTATTGTATTTTTTATTTTATTTTTGTTGACATTATTACAGATGTCTAGGGTATCTAATTTTATTTATTTACTTACTTTAGGGTATCTACTTTTAAATGAAGTAGACCCATTTTATCATTCAAGTTTTTCTTTTTTTTTTTTAGTTTTTTTTTTTTAATATATATTTTTAATTGATTTTTAGATAGAGAGTAAAGCAGAGGGATAGACAAAGAGAAACATGCCCCCTACTGGGGAAGGAACCGTAACCCAGGCATGTGCCCTGACCAGGAATCAAACCAGCAACCTTTCAATGCATGGGACAATGCCCAACCAAATGAATCATACAATTGGTGGTTTCTGTGAATGGCTTCTTTCACTTACCATAATCTTTTCATGACTCATCCATATTGTAGTATGTATTGGTATTTCATTTCTTTTTATGGTTGAATAATATCCCATGGGATAGATGTACCACATTTTTTATCTATTTATTTCACTTTTTGGCTATTATGAATAATGCTTCTATGAACATTCATGTACAAATTTTTGTGTGGACCTATGTTTCCAGTTCTGTTGGATGTAAGCTTAGGTGTAGAATTGCTGAGTTACATGGTTACTTTATAGTTCCTCTTTTTGACGAACTTCCGGCCTATTTCCAAAGGGACTATACCATTTTACCATCAGCAGTGTGTGAAGGTTTCAATTTCTCCACATCCTTGCCAACACTTATTATGTTCTGTATTTTTTATTTTATCCATCCTGGTAGGTTTGAGGTAGTGTCTTTATTTGTGTGGTCATCATTTGCATTTCCCTAGTGACTAATGATGTTGAGCATCTTTGCATGTGCGTAGTGGTCATCTATATATCTTCTTTGGGTAAGTGTTTATTCAAATACTTTGCCCATTTTAAAATTGGGATATTGTCTTTTTGTTGAGTTGTAAGTGTTCTTTATATATTTTCAGGTACAAGTCCTTTGTCAGATACTTTATTCACAAAGATTTTCTCATATTCTGTTGGCTGTGTTTTCATTTCCTTGAAGCATAAAAGGTTTAAATTTTAATGAACTCTAATTTATATACTTTCTCTTTTCTTACTTGTGTTTTTGGTATCATAGCTGAAAAACTATTGCCTAACCCAAGGTTACAAAGATTTATACAGGGTGGGGCAAAAGTAGGTTTATAGTTGTGAGTACATGAAATACAGCTTATTCTTGTAATATTATTTATTATTTTCCATACTAACAACTGTAAACCTACTTTTGCCCCACCCTGTATATATGTTTCTCTAAGAGTTTTATATATAGGCTGCTACATGTAGGTCTTTTATCCATTTTGAGTTCATTTTTATGCATGATATGGTATAAGAGTCTGACTTCATTTTTTTTGCATGTGGATATTCAGTTGTCCCTTTCCATTTGTTGAAAGAGTATTATTTCCATGTTGAATTGTTTTGGCAATCCTAGCAAAAATCCTTTACTCAAAAATGTAAGGGTTTATTTCTAGATTTTCAGTTCTATTCCACTGATATATACATCTGTCCTTATGCCAGTACCACGTTGTCTGTAGCATTGTAGTAAATTTGAAATCACCAAGGATGGTTCTTCCAATTTTTTTCTTTTTTATATTGCTTAGGCTATTTTTGGATCTCTTGCACTTTCATATAAACTTTAGGATAACCTTGTCAGTTTTTGTAAAACCATACAGATGGGATTTTGATAGGTATTGAATTTAATCTGTAGATTAGTTTGGGGAACATCTTAACATCAGTCAGTTTTTAAATGCTTTAGTGTTATCCGCGTTACCGTGACTAACAGCTAAACTACGTTTTGTAAATAGCCAATCTGTTTCCTTTCTGTTTGTTTTGTTAATCCTCACCCGAGGGTATTTTCCCTATTACTTTTTTTTTTAGAGAGAGAGTGGAAAGGAGGCACAGGGGAGAGAGAGGAGAGAAACACTGATGTAAGAGAGACACATTGGTTAGCTGCCGCCCATACAAGGACTGAACCTTAACCAGGAATTGAACCCGAGGCCCTTCAGTGCATGGGCTGACAATCTAACCACTGAGCACACCAGCCAGGGCACCAATCTGTTTCTTAATTAGTATCTGATTTCAAATGAAACGAATATTAAATATGTGGCTTGAATTAGAAATATTAAGTGGGTTATTTTAATAAGTCATAAATATGAATATGTGTCTCCGCTAATTCTACATGATTATTATTATGATTTAATCTTCTAAAATCAGTAATAATAATAATAATAATGTTCTGATTTGAACTTTTTTCTCTCATGTGAGAAATTCAGTAACGTCAGTGTCTCCAATACTCTGTGTTATCATCAACACTTGTTTTTTCACCCTCCTTTTTTTATTTTTCTCAGGTATAGGGAACAGAAGAAGCTCTAGTCAGTTCAAAAATGTTTTCTAATTTCTATTGTGATTTCTTCTTTTACCCATGGATTGATTATATTTATTATTTAGTTTTTATATGATTGGCATTCTCTACTTTTCCTAATTGGCTTTTAACTTTTTCCCACTGTAGTCAAGAACATACTCTGAATGGCTTAAATAGTATTAAGCAACAATATATAGTCAGCAACAATACAGTAGACAGCAATAATAGCCTGTAAGTGATGTGAGTCAAATTTTTCTGTGGTTATTGAGTAGTTTGGGAATGAGATTAATATGTTATTAAACTTTAGACTTTTTATTTTTTAAATTTATTTTAATTACAGTTGATATACAATATTATATTAATTTCAGGTGTACAACATAGTGATTCAACATTTATATATCTTGCAAAGTGATCCCAATGCTACTCCTAGGCATATACACAAGAGTTCTTCCACATATGCACCAGGAGATGTATGCAGGATGTGTGCCGCACCGTCTATAATAGCAATGAGCTTGAAACAACTAGGATATCTAATGGGGAAATAGAAAAAGAGCTTGTAGTGTACTTGCAAAATGGAATACCAAGCAGCAGATAAAATTAATAAATTTTTGCTATACTTAGAAAGGATGAATCTTGGGCGTATGGTAATGAATAACTAAAGCAAGTCCAAGGAAACCACTACAGTAAGGTTTACATTTTTGTAGAACTCAAAAACAAGCAAAATTAACTGGTGTTGAGTATGTATACACACAAATGCATACATAAATACATAATATAAAGTTACATTTTTTAAAAGGAAGGGAATACATGATAAAGGGAGGCAAGGGATCAGGACCACCTGGGTTGATGCACATTCATTGGTGATGTGGCCTGAGTTGATAATAAGTTCACAGGTGTTCACTATAATATGCTGTATGGGTTATACATCTGTTATAAATAATATTTTGTATGTATCCCATAATAAACATGAGAATATTTAGATTTTTAAAAGCAATGACACCAAATCATATATACAGAATGATCACAGTTATAGAAGCATTAGTATGACAGAAAGAAAGCACATTACAGTGTTTCTGCTTTTTGGATTTTTAAATTTTTTTCGGTAAGATGTGTGACTTTTAGTATAGAAAAAAATATGAACCTTGATTTTATATTAAAGAATTTCTTTCTTGCCAGAATTTCAGTGTTCAAAACTAATAGGACTCTGATCTCAGAGCTTTGTTGGAAGGATTGTGGATGACTTGACAGTGGATGCCATAGACTACAGCAAGTGCAGTCACACAAGAAAAAACAAGAATTATAATCATGCATTTCTAGGCTTCATTTTTGTTCAGATGAGTAAATTCTAGGATTGGTTATTTCCACTACACAGGATGAAATTCTTTCTTATCAAGCTATCATAGAGAGCAAAAACACATTAATAAATGCATGTAACAATTTGGCAGGAGGAAGAATTTTTAGGGTATAGTAAGGACTTCTTTTTATTTTTGTGAGCATTGGAAGATAGTGTCTTCTCCTTATGTTGTCAGTAAAGTAATCTGGCTGAGGTTTCTCTGTCACCATCTTGTTTTAATTTTATTTTTACATGAGTAAAAACTTTTTTTTTTTTTTTTTTTTTTTTTTTAGCAGGTTCAGGCCATGCACATAAGCAGCATTCAGGAGTAGCCAAAATGCAAAAGGAGGGAGAAGATGTTTCTTCATATAGCAGGCGGTACAACCAAAGCATGGTTACAGCTGAACTTCAGCGGCTAGCCGAGAAGCAGGCAGCGAGGCAGTACTCGCCCTCCACTCACATCAGCCTCCTCACCCAGCAGGTATGCACAGTTTGGGGTGCCAGCGGGCTCTTCGGGGGTGCCAGCGGGCTCTTCGGAGCTGACACGGGAGTAATGACAGGGTCTCTGTCCTTGCTGACTTCTATATACTGATGCCAGTTGAATGAGTATTAGCTGGTTTTGAACTAGAGTTCTTCAACTGAAAGAAAATGAGTTTCTGTTACACTTATTGCAAAGTCAAGTTGCAACTGCTGTTGATGTACTTATTTCATGGATCTTTAAAAATAACTTTTATAGGATCTTTTAAAATAACTTTTTAATTTGGTAACATTTTCTAGTGAATTCTAGCCTTATAAATCTTTTTACCAGAATGCCATAACATTACCTTTACTTTTCTTTTTTATTGTACTGTCCTTGATCTTGTGATCTCAGGATGTTTTTTGGGTACTGACTGATTAATGAAGTATTTCAGTAAACCCTTCTCCAACACATTATTCTCCCCATTTCACAGCTGGGGAAAACTGATGCTGAAAGAAATGATATATTTAAGGTCACCTGGAAAGCTGGCTGGGTGGAAATAGATACCAGGATTTTGGCTTTTAAGTTAGGTAGATAATAACAAGCTTACAACACAATGAGATTAGGTGAAACTTTCAAGAACTTTGGGATTCTTTTTTCCCCTCCTTGCTGTGGTATTTAACTGAAAGTAGAAGCCATATCTTCTCCTTTTCCTTAAAGCAAAATGGCATCAAAGTCCTCCAAAAAAAATGATCATAACTTAACCCCACAGTTATATTTTCCTCTATCTCTGTTGTGTCAAATTCCTTAAATGGTGGCAACTCTGTAATGATATCAAGTCTAGAAAACGTGAAGCTGTACTCTAAGTACATATTCAATGTAGGCAACACACTGCTCCCTGGTGGTGCCCTACTTCTCTGTTTAAAATTTAGGACCAAAATGAAAGGTAAGCTTTAGCTGTTCTTCAGCGTCATCCCAGTATGGGAGAAAGTAATTGGTTTTCTTTTTCAAATCTTTGATAGTTTGAAGGAAGGAAGAGGGAGAGACCCAATGTGAAGCAGAAAGCAAAGACTCTTATAATGGCATTGTTGAGAATTGAAGGGAGTTAGACAGTTAGATTTTAGTGATAGAACAGTGGGAAGAGGGAATAGAACATCACACCCATAGTCGAGTGGGAAGGAGTTTTGAAATGTGAAGTGGCTATGAGGAAGGGAGAAAGGGGCCAGTGATCTGCTACACATCTTTTCATTGGCTCATTGACTATAATGTTTCCAATTTATAAATGAGCAGCTAGAAGCACCAAAGCATTAAAATTTTTTCTTTGCAACTGTAGTAAAGAAACATAGCCAAGCCCTAACTGGTTTGGCTCAGTGGATGGAGCGTCGACCTGCGGACTCAAGGGTCCCAGGTTCGATTCTGGTCAAGGGCATGTACCTTAGTTATGGGCACATCCCCAGTAGGGAGGGTGC
Organism: Myotis daubentonii; assembly: GCF_963259705.1. Lineage (NCBI taxonomy): Eukaryota > Metazoa > Chordata > Mammalia > Chiroptera > Vespertilionidae > Myotis > Myotis daubentonii. The sequence continues at coordinate 21,221,825 of NC_081840.1, read as the reverse complement.
AGGAGGCAGCTGATCGATGTTTTTTTCTCATCGATGTTTCTAACTCTCTATACCTCTCCCTTCCTCTCTGTAAAAAAATCAATAAAATATGTTTTTTAAAAAACATAGCCAATATTGGTATTTACATATTTTCCACTGTGTCATTTGGTGGATTGCAAACCTTGCAGAATGACAGGATCCTGATCTTGTGGGAATCTTAGGTGAGGGTATTATAATTGGAAAGTTGTCTTTCATCAGCCCATCTTTCTCAGCTAAGAAGAATTTCAGTGCCAATGAATTTAAAAGTCCATCAGACTCCTCTTCGTAGGGCTCTGAACTTGCCAATAGATGTCAGTCTTAGCGTTTAGAGTCTTGGTAAGAGTCTGGTTAGTGCTTGGAGCAGTGCTGAGGGCGGTGCTGTAGTGTCTAATGAGCAGGGTGGAGGAGTGGGAAGAGAGTTGAGTTGTCCTTCTAAAGACCTGCCTTCTGTCACGGACTAGCTGCGTGATTTTGGAAAATTCACTCAACTTCTCTCAACCTCGGGTTCTTTATTTGTTGTTGGGGAAAATAGAACAGCACCATTTTCTGGAAAATCATTTTATATTGTCCACAGTTTCAATTATTTAGCCCATTAAAGTTTTTCATGGCAGTCCTGGCCGGGTGGCTCAGTTGGTTGGAGTGTTGTCCTGTACACCAAAAAGTTATGGGTACGATTCCCGGTCAGGGCACATACCGGGTTCAATCCCCAGTCAGGGCAGGAGGCAACCAATGTTTCTTTCTCACATTGATGTTTCTCTCTCTCTTTCTCTCTCCCTCTTTCTCTCAAATCAATAAACATTTCCTTGGGTGAGGATAAAAAAAAGTTTTTAGTGGCATTCTCCATAAAATTTTTTTATTCAGATGTGTTTTTTTAATTTATTCATTCAAAAACATTTTATTAAGCTCTTAAGAGTGTTCCAGGCTTGGGCACCAATCTGTGGGGATGATAGAAGACAGTCCTCAGCATGAACTAACTCCCATTCTGGTTAGTGGTGTTGTAGGACAGGGAGCCAGCAGGGCCAGCTAGGATGGAAGCTGGATGAGAAGACAAGGGCTGATTCACGGAGAGCTTTGAATGCTCCTTGCAGGGACTCACTCTTCATTTCAAAGTTGACTGGGAGCCATAGAGACCATTAGCTGGATCCCTCAGGCAGCTGGGAGGAGGATGGATGAGGCATTGTCACCCCTTGCTCTCCCTGCTCACCGGTGAAGATGCAGAGGAAGAGTAAACTAGCCAAAAGTAAAGAAGCAAAGTACTCTGACAACCCAAAAACTTTGAGTTACCCAGAATTTACATTAAAGGCTAGATTCTTAGGAATCCGTATAAAAACAGGACCTCATTTACCTTGTCATTGCTTTTACTACTGCTGCTATGCCTGAACTTTGTTTATGGCCTAGAACACATGAGAATATCAAACTTGCCTGACCACAGGAGTAGCCACAGTGGCCACTTCAGAAATATTTGTGCCAGCTCAAGTATACTTGAAGTTAGAAGAGATACATGTTCTTTTGTTTTGTTTTTGTTAATCCTTCCCCAAAGATATTTTTCATTGGTTTTTAGAGAGAGTGGAAGGGAAGGGGAGAGACAGAAAGAGAGAATCAATGTGAGAGAGATATATCAATTGGTGGCCTCCCATATGTGCCCTGACCACAGCCAGGGATCAAGCCTGCAACGGAGGTATGTGCCCTTGGGAGGTACATGCCCTTGACCAGAATTGAACCTGGGGCCCTTCAGTCAGCTGGCCAATGCGCTGTCCACTGAGCCAAACCAGCTAGAACAAGATATGTATTCTTTTTAAAAAATATTTTATTGATTTTTTACAGAGAGAAAGGGAGAGGGATAGAGAGTTAGAAACATCGATCAACTACCTCCTGCACACCTCCTACTGGGGATGTGCCGCAACCAAGGTACATGCCCTTGACTGGAATCGAACCTGGAACCTTTCAGTCCGCAGGCCGACGCTCTATCCACTGAGCCAAACCAATTAGGGCAAGATACATATTCTTAACGTACGATTATTCAACAAATACCTTCCAAGTCTGAACAGAAGGCAGATCCCATTTAGGTCTTTCCCTTGTCATGTGAGAGGCTGGTTATTTGGGGAGGATGGGAGCCTCTGGAAAGCAGTGTGTACTCCCTGAAAGCAAGGTTTTCCACAAGCATCTTTCCCCTGTGGTGGGGGAGCGCTGCAGTAGCTGGCAGGGTGCTGGGGTGGAGCGGGGTGTGAGGTCTCACTATCTCTGCCTCAGTGCTGGGAGAGGTGCTCTTTACAACTGCAGCTCTCTGCACAGACGCAGCCCCTGTGGTCACTGCCCTGAGTGCACAGAAGAATGTGGCAAATCAGCCCAGCTCTGTGGTGAGGAGGGAGGCAGGGAATCGGAGGGAGCAGTGGCCCTCTCTGTGCGGCGCGTGTGAGATTTCAGGACCCAGCTATCATTAGGAGCAGCTCCAGCTCTTCCCGCCTGGGAGTTTAATCAAAGGGATAACAGCAGACCACCCAGGCGAGGGCTCCGTCAGTCTCTGTTCCCCAGCCAGCCAGTGCCCGGGATGTGGCCAGGCCTCCTGGAAATGTGCTGACAGATACATAGGAGGGAGGAGACACGTTTTGCTTCTCACATTTTTCATTTCGATGGAGAGTAGAAAAGAAAACCATTTAATTTCATTTTTTGCTCCTTGCCCTAATACTTCCCTGCCTAGTCCTTGAGAAGGATATATGCTTAGGAATAGAATGTTTATATGCTTAGGTATGGAATGCTTGGTTCACACCAGTCCTCATTCACTCTCACTCATTCATATGCATTGAAAGAATTCACAAAGGAATTTATTTTTTCATTTCTTTTGCTGTAGCAGCTACCATTGTTGTCTTGCTGATTTAGTCATGGTCCACAGTAGACCTTGAGTGAATCTCGATTTCACAAATTCCAATTTGAAAGTGAGATTGGCAGAGAGGAGCTAAATGTTTGACCTGGTTACAAATGTCCTTTAGGATCGAGGCGGATGACACTCAGTTTACCACCAGCAGGGGCCTTTGGCCCCCAGACTTCCTTCCTGCCTCCTCAGCTCATCTGGACACACTTGAGTGCCTGTACATTGTGTTTGGATTTTGTGGTTGGCTAAGCCTAACTCCTTTGGTTCTTTGTATCATATACGTTACTCTTCATTTCTAGAAACGAAAAAGCAGACACTCTTGAGTCAGTGAGACCTTGGACAAGTTAGTTAATCTCCTTGTGCCTTGACTTCCTTCTTGGTAAGATAGAATCATTTTAGTATCAGGACACTCCCTTCCAGGATCCCTGTGCCTCTGCTCTAAGACCTAGTTCCCATTGATCTCATCTAATTCCCTACTGTGTCTTCTGTGTCTCTCAAGGCTTTAAGCCCCCAATTTTTCTTAATTCCTTGGCCTACTGCATGGTCTTTTGTTCTAAAATAACTTTTCTTTTGCACTCCACCCCCTCAAGTTCTTGTCATCCCCGAACTGCCAAATTTCTTTTGAAGGAACACCCCCTTGCTGCCCTCAGTCCTCCCCAACCCCTTACTCTTGCAGTCTCACTTCATCTCTGACCATTTTGTCCAACTTTCTCTCACTGGTCACTGACGACCTTGAAATTGCCAGCTTCGGTCACCTGTTTTTAATTCTCATTCTCCTTTAGCGTGTGGCACTATGATTGACCACCTCCTACCTGAAACTTCCCTTAGCATCTTCACCCCTTTAATAATTCCTTTGAGAGCTCTTTTCTTCCTGCTGGAAAGATTGCGTTTTCTACGTGTTTTTAAGCCACTGGTATATGGACCTCAGTTATGAGAACAGGCACTGGGGAACCTCTGGGTCAACAGCAGAGTCTCTGGTGGAAGAGGTGGGTGATGCCTGGGCATCCTCCAGTTATCTCTGAATTCCAGGCACAGCGGAACTTTTTCCTCTCTCTGTAGTGTCTCTTCTCATAGCTCCACCTGGTACTGTTCCGTGGATTTCTCCCAAATATGTATCTTTTAGTTTGAACCTCTTTGCTGAGTGCCAGGTCTAAATTTCCAGCTGCCTGCTAGATTCTTCCACCTAACTGTATTACCAGCGTTAAAATATTCAACATATTTTTAAAATATTCAAAAATATTTAAAGATCTAAAACGTACTCTTGTCCCTTTTTTCCTCTCTATGTTAGTCGACATTGCATTTTCTCTAGGAATTTAGGTAAGGAGCTTTGATTTATCATTGTCTCTCTTTGCTTCCTTATTCTCTCTAAACGTCCAGGCAGGTTGCCATATCTTGTTGATTCTGACTTTAGAATGTCTCTGATATTTATCTTCTCTGTTTCACTTTTATATCTACCATCCTGCTTAAGGCCTTAATTATCTCTCAACTGGACAGCTGCAATTACCTCCTAAATGGCCTCCCAGCCAGCCTCTCTCTTAGTCACCCTAGTCTTTGCTCTAAAGGAATCTTTCTAAATCATAAGTCTGATAATAGTACTCCTCTGCTCAAGAATCTCGAGGGGCTTCCTGTGATCTATAATGTGAAGCCCAAACTATTAAATGTTATTCAAAGCCTTAATTTAGAATCTGGCTCCAGGCTACTCCTCTAGTCTGTCTCTTTCCCATCACACATTCTTTTGTGAAGTTCAACCAGAATTTCTCTTGGTCTCTGTGCCTCACTGTATGCTATCTTCTCAAGGGAAATGTTCCCCAGTCACGATGTCTAATCTTAGACATCCGTCCAGGCTCAGCATAGATGCCACTTCACTCATATGCGTGCCATTTCGCTCAGCCACTGTGTATGTCCAGATAGCTCTCTCCCTTAATAGTCAGCCAGCTCTTTGAGGGCAGTCTCCTTTGCTGCCTCAGAACCCGACTCAAGGATGGTACTCAATGAATGTGTTGATTTTACAGGAATGTAAGTTATTTGATTGAGTAGGGGGGACCATGTGCATTTTTTCACCAGTTTTCCCCCCACCTGGATGTAGAAGTACTTAGTACATTTTAAAAAATAAATAATTGAATCTTGCCCAGCTGGTGTGGCTCAGTGGTTGAGCATGGACCTATGAACCTGGAAGTCATGGTTCGATTCTCAGTCACGGCACATGCCTAGGTTGCAGGCTAATTCCCCAGATTGGGGCATGTGGGAGGCAACCGATCAATGATTCTCTCTCATCATTCCTTTCTCTCTCCTTTCCTCTCTCTGAAATCAATTAAAATGTATTTTTAAAAATAAAGTAGTGAATCTTGAAGAAGACCTTGCTGCCCCAGCTAGAAGTCTTCTGTCCATTTTCTGTACTCCTTTAGCCCTTCATTCATCACTCTCTATAACAAATCAATTATACTTATTATACATCTCTTCTTTCCTGTTGAGTTATAAGCTACACTAGAGGTCCGGTGCACAAATATTTGTGCACTCAGGAGGGTCCCTCAGGCTGGCCTGTGCCCTCTCGCAGTCTGGGACCCCTCAGGGAATGACCACTTTCTGGCTTAGGCCCGCTCCCCGGGGTATTGGGCCTAAGCTGGCAGTCAGACATCCTTCTGGCAGCCCAGGAGCCCTCAAGGGATGTCCACTTGACAGCGGGGAGCAGGCCTAGCTGCAGTCGGACATCCTTAGCGCTGCTGAGGAGGCGGGAGAGGCTCCCACCACCACCGCTGTACTGGCAGCCATCAGCCTGGCTTGTGGCTGAGCAGAGCTCCCCATGTGGGAGCACACTGACCACCAGGGGGCAGCTCCTGCATTGAGTGTCTGCCCCCTGGTGGTCAGTGTGTGTCATAGTGACCAGTGATTCCCAGTCACTCTGCTGTTAGGGTCAATTTGCATATTACCCTTTTATTATATAGGACTAGGGGCCCGGTGCATGAAATTCATGCACTGGGTGGGTGGGGGGGTGTCCCTCAGCCCAGCCTGCCCCCTCTCACATACTGGGAGCCCTCAGGCGTTGACCCCCATCACCCTCCAATAGCAGGATCGGCCCCTTGCCCAGGCCTGACACCTCTCCCAGAGGTGTCAGGCCTGGGCAGGGGACCCTCATTTCCTCCCATCACTGGTTCTGCCCCCAGCCCAGGCCTGATGCCTCTGGCCCAGGCATCAGGCCTGGGCAGGGGACCCCCAGACCCCTCCGATTGCTGGCTCTGCCCCTGGCCCAGGCCTGATACCTCTGGCCCAGGATTCAAGCCTGGGCAAGGGACCCCCCCCACTTCCCCCCCATCACCGGCTCCGCCCTTGCCCAAGCCTGACGCCTCCGCCAGAGGTGTCAGGCTTGGACAGGGGACCCCCATCTCCCCTCATCACTGGCTCTGACCCCCGCCCAGGCCTGATGCCTCTGGCCCAGGAATCATGCCTGGGCAGGGGACCCCCATCTCCCTCTGATCACTTGCTCCACCCCCCTGCCCAAGCCTGATGCCTCTGACCCAGGCTTCAGGCCTGGGCAAGGGGACCATCATATTCCCCCAGTCCCCGGCTCCGCCCCCCACCCAGGCCTGATGCCTCTGGCCCAGGCATCAGGCCGGGGCAGGGGACCCCCAGCCCCCTCCGATTGCTGGCTCCGCCCCCTGCCCAGGCCTGATGCCTCGGCCAGAGGAGTTGACCCTCATCACCCTCCGATCGCCGATCACCAGATCGGCCCCTTGTCCAGGCCTGAGGCCTCCGGCAGAGGTGTCAGGCTTGGGCAGGGGACCCCTAGCTCCCCGCGGTTGCAGGCTCCGCCCCTGCCCAGGCCTAACGCTTCTGGCTGAGGCATTAGGCCTGGGCAGCGGGGACCATCAGCTCCCCGCGATCTCCCGTTCTGCCCCTGCCCAGGCCTAACACCTCTGGCCGAGGCATTGGGCCTGGGCAGGGGACCCCCAGCTCCCCGCGATCTCACGCTCTGCCCCTGCTCAGGCCTAACACCTCTGGCCCAGGTGTTAGGCCTGGGCAGGGGACCCCCAGCTCTCCGCGGTTGCAGGCTCCGCCCCTGCCCAGGCCTAACGCCTCTGGCCGAGGCGTCCGGCCCAGGCAGCGGGGACCTGCAGCGGCAGCGCCGCCGCCATCGCGCGGGTTCTGCCCCTGCCCCCGCAGGACGCCTCTGGCTGAGGCGTCTGGCCTGGGCAGCAGGGACCCGCAGCTGCAGCGGCCCCGCGATCGCGGGCTCTGCTTTAGGCCCAGGCAAGGGACCCCTAGCTCCCGGGACTGCCAGCTTCGACCGTGCCCAGCTCCCATCGCTGGCTCCACCCCTACTTCCTGCTATCACTGGCCAGGGTGGCAAAGGCGCCCGATTCTCCAATCATGGCTGGGGGGCAGGGCCGCCTTTGCCCTGCCTCCCGGCTCTTAGCTCCCCCCTGGGTTTCCGATCACTGTCAGTGGCAGGGGGCTTCTTCCTGCTTTCCCTTTCGCCTCCCTGCATTGTGCCTACATATGCAAATTAACCACCATCTTTGTTGGTGGTTAACCGCCATCTTAGTTGGCAGTTAATTTGCATATCGCCCTGATTAGCCAATGAAAAGGGTAGTGGTTGTACGCCAATTACCATGTTTCTCTTTTATTAGTGTAGATAGAGGCCTGGTGCACAGGTGGGGGCCGGCTGGTTTGCCCTGAAGGGTGTCCCAGATCAGGGTGGGGGTCCCACTGGGGTGCCTGGCCAGCCTGGGTGAGGGACTGAGGGCCGTTTTCAGACTGGCCACATCCCCTTCAGGATGGGGGTCCCTGCTAGGGGTGCCTGGCCAGCCTGGGTAAGGGGCTGACGGCCGTTTTCAGACTGGCCACATCCCCTTCAGAGTGGGGGTCCCTGCTGGGGTGCCTGGCCAGCCTGAGTGGGTGGCTGATGGCTGTTTGCAGGCTGGCCACAGCCCCTTCAGGGTAGGGTCCCCGCTGGGGTTCCTGGCCAGCCTGGGTGAGGGGCTGATGGTTGTTTGTAGGCTGGCCAAGCCCCCCAGTGGGGACCCTCACCCCATGAAGGTATGGCCATCCTGGGTGAGGAGCTGATGGCTGTTTGCAGGCTGGCCACAGCCCCCAGCCACCCAAGCTCTCAGTGGAGGCTGGCTGGAAGCAGGTATCTGGGATTTATTTAGCTTCTATAATTGAAGCTTTGTTGCCTTTTGTGGAGGCCACAGCTGGCCAGAGCAGGTGGGAAGCTTGGCTTCCTCCATCGCTGGGGCAACCAAGCCTCCTACTTGCTTCAGCTCCGTGGCTGCTGGCCGCCATCTTGGTTGGGTTAATTTGCATACAGTTGCTCTGATTGGCTGGTGGGCATGGCTTGGGCATAGGGAAGGTACAGTCAATTAGCATCTTTGTCTTTTATTAGTGTAGATGATGGCAATTCTTTCTAACCTTCTCCTAGCACTTGGTAGGTACTTAACACATGCAAGCTAAATTGAAAAGAATTTTTCTGTATTTTGTCGGTTTTTATATTTTTTTAAACGATTGCTCTCCATTTTAAAAATTGATGAGACCATACCTGCCCTTCATAAAAAAGCAGCTGACATTAGTTGAATGTCTACTTTAGTTATAGGCACTGTGCCAAGCACTTCGTAAGTATTCTCTCTTTAACCATATGAGGTACATATTTTTTTTTTATAGACGAAGAAATTAGAAGCTTAGAGATTAAGTGACTGCTATGGTCACAAAATGGAAAGTGACTGATCCAGATTCAAATCCAGGTCTGTCTGACTCCCTGCTCTTTCCCTTTGTGCGTTTCTGCCTCTTCCTGTTTGAATAAGGACTCTCATTAGACTAAAATGACTGAGCTTAGCACTGAGAGCCTGTGGTCCCTGTGACATTACCCGGAGTTGTAGCCATGTCAGTGCTTGAGCCTGCAGAGAGGACAGTATGAATGCAAATTTAGACAAATTTGTATTCATGTCAGTCCAAATGCTTCTTAACCTTTCTGGAGTCAGAGATCCCTTTGAGAACTGAATGAAAACTGTATTCTTTCTCCTGAAAAAAAATGTACACTCAAACTTAGAAATTTGCATTAATTTCAAATGGTTTATAGAAATTATCCCAACTAGGTTCCTATTGGTGCCCAATAAACCCAGGGTCTGCAAGAACCTCTCAAAACTTTTAGGTCAGATATGGCTATTAATATTAATGATTTGGCCCAAAATGATTGTTCCAAATTTATAGTCATCCTTGCTTCACACATCTTACCTAATAATAGACAAACATGTAAATTGACCATCCCTCCGCTACACTCACCAGCCAATCAGGAGTGTATGCAAATTAACCCAACAAAGATGGTGGTTAATTTGCATACGCAGGCGCGGAGTGAAGACTGAAGGCTCCGGCCAGAGCAGCGAAGACTGAAGGCTGAAGAGGCTTCGCTTCTCCACTGCAGCCGGAGCGAAGGCCTGGGTCCCGGGTGCCGGAGGAAAACCAGTGCCGGCAGCCAGGGGAAGGAAGGCCTATTGCATGAATCTCTTCGTGCAACGGGCCTCTAGTTTTATATATTTAGTGATATGTTCCCCACCAGGCTATCTTCAGTGCTCAAAAGAATGCCACTCATAGAGTAGGTGTCTGATAAATATTTGTTGAATTAATGAAATAATCTTTTGAAACCTCATCTCTGGGCCTCATCAGACAAGAATTATCTAAGATTTTTATTGACTATGCTAGAATGAGGAAATTGCTTCTGTGTCAAGAAAGGTAAAGTCATGTGAAAATCTGCAGGCCCAGTTAGAGGAGGGTTTTTGTCACTACATTTATAAACAAACCACTTTTAAAGAAATGTGGGATTCTGTGGTTTGCTATGAGTGAAGTCTTGTCCCTAAGGGACTGATAGTACCTGGGTACATAGAGGCAGATGCTGGCTGACAGTTGAGCTGGTGAGTTCTCAAGGAGTCCTGCTGGATACCAGCATCCCACTTTTTTCATTAACCCGTGGTGGTGTTTTTCAAGTATCTACTAAAGCCTCGCCATCTTTAGATGTCAGTATGTTTGGTTTGGGGGCTTAAAGCGGGGGCTGGACATTACTGCACACACAGTCATTAAATTCAGATTCAGAGAACTGTGGCTGGAACCCAGGATTCCATCGTCACCATCTTGAGGTTGAGGAGAAGATGCCCAGAGGGGATCCTTCAAGTGAAAGCCTTCTTTAATTACTGTCAGATTTTTGGTTCTAAACTCCTGAGTGGAACCCCGAGCTTTTAGTGACTTGGGCATATGATGCAATGTCTCCTTTTGCCCTCCAAGCCTCAGACCTAGACTGAAGCACTGGGGCCATCTAGTCATCCTCCTGGGGTGCCTTCCCCCCAGACCCTCCCCTAATCTTGATCCTCAAAACCACTTTACTGTTGAAGACAAGTATGGAAAGACACAGCTAAGGAAAGGTGCCTTTTCTCAGGGGGCCCTAGAGCAAAGCGGCTTCAGCTTCCCACTCTTTGACCTTCTCTCTCTTAAGGGGCAGGCAGCCCCTTCTTCACCCGCTACATGGGAAAATGGAATCCAAAAGACGGCCGATCCAAAAAGAAAACGTGAACAATGAGCACACGAACTCGAGTGAATATATTGTATTACAGATGCAGTTCTCCGGCTCCAAGGCCCAGCACTCTGCCTTAGCCCAGGCGGGAAATGAGGGGAGACCAGCCGTAATACTAGTATGTCCTCATCCCGGCCTTATTACCTCTCGCCAGACTTGGGATTCTCAACTGCCTGCCCAAATTCTGATGCAGCGCTACTCTCAGAACCCTGAGCAAGCTTACTGTTGGCCTATAGATGAAGGACAGAATCTTTAGCGTGGTGCGCAAAGACCTCTCCGAGCTGTTTGTCTGCCTCTTCCTCTCTTCTGCTCTAGGCTTTTGCCAAATTACTAGTAGACTGCTTTTTGTTTCTCAGATCTTCTTCCTGCTTATTTGTTTTTGCATTACTTAACGATTTTTCTTGCCAGGTAGGAACTGCTGTCCTCACTCCCTCCCCCAACATCTCCTACCTATCCTCCCAGGCCCAGCTCAGACGCCTTCTTTGAATTTCCTTAGCACTTTCTTTATGGCACTTACATTCTGGAGGCCTCGTATGTTGCTGTTTGTCTGGGTGAACACAAATTCCTTTGTGGCTTTAGAGCAGGGGCCACAGTTGAATCTGTATATACCCCTAAGGTTTACCCAAGGCCTTGCCTGTGATAGGCAATGCAGCGAATATTTATCAAATCATCTGAGGTTGGGACTGTTTTGATCACGTAGGACCCCAGCATTTCTAGAGCATGCCAACTAGAGCAACAGTGATCTAGGTTAGGCCTGGCCCTGGTCCTCTTTAGATACCAAGAGGTTATGTATCTGGGTGGGTGGTGGTATATTCTGGGAAGCCATCGGGGCAATACCATCATATTTTAATTATAGCACTGGCAGCAGCACTACTTTTAGCAAACAGCAGTAACAAGCAATAACACTTGGGCGGGCCAGCCGCCGGAACTTGGCTCCCTCTCTGTTTCTCCTACCCTCTTTTCAATCCATCACCTGTATTTATTCCCGCTGTAATTTAAACACCTGTCTAGATGGAATGCGTGCAATGTGTCCCTACCCCACACATTCAGATATTTGCTCACCTGCCTTATTCGGAAGGCTGGCTCTAAAATAAACAGTGTTTTGGTATTAAAAGAAAAAAATGCACTGAGGTCACTGTGGAAATGGACATGGAGAAAGGCGCAGGAGCGGAGCCTGTGGGTGAGCCGCTCCAGGGGAGTGGGAGCAGCGGAGGAAGCGGAGGAGGACAGCCAGGAGTGAAGCACCTGCCTGAGCGCTGGGTCGAGGTGGGATCCGTGACTGGGCTTTCCCACCGGCAGTCACTCACTCAGCTGACCAGCTACAGAAAGGCAGGGGTGGAAGGATGTTTAACAAGCTGAGTGTTTTTAGGCTTAAATGTTTTGGTTTATTTTTAATGACCACTGTTTCTCATGTCAGCATAACAAGTAACCTTGGACTACATATATATTTTTTTTCAATCCTCACCCAAAGATATGTTTCATTGATTTTTAGAGAGAGAGGGGAAAAAACATTGATGTGCGAGAGAAACATCCATCGGTTGCCTCCCATAGGGTCCCTGACCGGGAATCAAACCTGCAACCTAGGTATGTGCCCTGACCGGGAATTGAACCTGCAACTTTTTGGTGTATGGGACAGCACTCCAACCCGCTGAGCCAACTGGCCAGGCAGACTTGGAATATTTTGAAGCTTGTTCTAAATTATCTTACCCACTTTTGTATCTTTGGCATATTAAAGTTACTCATATTAATGTTTGTGCATACAAACAACGTTGAGAAATAGTAAAACCGTAACGTCCCTCGTAGAATTATTTTCTCTACTCCTTCCCCTTGATTGTTTTCTGTCTTGCTCCTCACCCCATCAGGGCATTCCCGGCAGATTTTGGAAGATCCCTGAGCTTTAGGGAGGAGAACTGTTGAGTGGTTCCTCTTTTCTGTTTTCTCCTTTCGTTTCTAGCATCGCCCCACCCCACCCCACAATAAGTGCTTCTCAAACGTTAAGACGCATGTGAATTATACGTGGATCTTGTCAAATGCAGTTTTTCATTCACTGGGGCTGAGGCTGGACTGAGTCTGTGTTTTTAGCGAGCTCCCAGGTAATACAGATGTTGCTGGTCCACAGGTGAAATTTTAAGTTCTAGGCTCAGTGGTTCCAAGCAGTGGGAGTAACAGTGGTTAAAACCTAATGAACAAAATAAACTGATAAACAAAATAGTTCCAGAGACATAGACGCATGGACTACTAGACAGATGAATCTCAGAGGGAAGAGGGGTGAGGTGGGAAGAGATTAATCAAAGAACTTATATGCATGTATGCATAATGCATGGACACAGATAATAGTGCAGAGAAGGCCTGGGTGGGGTACGGGAACAGGGTGAAGAAAAAAACAGCTACAAGATTCAGGAGATATTGCAGGGGGCCGACTAGGAGTTGAAACTAGTGGCTGACATGTAATAATTTTTTATTCTTGAGCAAGTTATTTTGCCTCTCAATCTCAATTTTCCCATCTATAAGTGAGGGAAATAATTATACCTACGAGAGTTGTCTTGGAGATAAAATGAGTATGTATAGCTTAGAACAATGCCTGGCAAAAACAAAGTGTCCATTAAACGTAACCATCGTTAGTGCTCCCATGGCTTGGTTATTATTATTACTGTTATTGCAGTGAACCCGGAAGGTTTCATATTTGCATAAATATTGATTATGGTAGAACATTTTAGAGATCCAAACACAGAATTGAAGGTTCTTATATGTGTGTCCTGCCTTTTGCACATAAAGCTGTTTATATCTATTATCAATAAGGCATGTTTTTTAGTCATGGTTTCAGTCCTTGAAATGGGTTTTAGTTAATGATCTCATCTGTTTCCCAGACCCTTTTGTGACCAAAAGCATGAATCCATGAGTTGCCAGCCTATTTAGTGGCATGGACTCTGGTTATTAGCCCAGAGAAGCCACTGGCCCAGTGGCTGTGACTCCACCCTAATAGACTAATGCTCCTAACAGAAATGCTGAGCCACCCCTTTTGTGACGGATGCCGTATCTTTATGTGCTGTAAGCCTCATTTTGTTTAATATTCTTTAGTAGTGAAATGTTGATCATCATTGCGAACCAGGTATATATAAGTGCCATTTTTCACTTTCTCTTCATCTGATCAAAGCTGGTTTTGTTATGTTACCTCGGGAAATATACTAGTAGATGGACAGAGAAGCAGGTGTCGCCTGGTGACAGCCATATTCATCCTCCCTTTGCCCCGCTAGGGAAGAAGCCTTCGGGTGTGAACCCTAATTGGCTTGTTCAGTTTATTAAGGCCTGGTCAGTGCTGGGAGATTTGCCCTGCCCTTCCGTCTTCCCTAGTCAACACAAGGTGCTTGTAGGGCCACATTCGATGCTTGAGTCCATTTTAGTTCAGTGAGTCATGCCGCTGCTCTTACAAAGCTGAATGGAAGGGCCAAAGGCTTTCTTAACTTATTCAATCTAGAGATAATTGTTTTCGGACCAAACCTCAGCAGTACATAAATCTGTATACATAAGATTCAGCCAGATCTAGTTGAGATTCTAGAGCTGTGTTGTCTCTTAAGGTAGCCAATAGTTGTATGTGGTTTTTCTAAATTTAAGATGTATAAAGTCACCCTGGCCAGGTGGTTCAGTTGGTTGGAGCATCATCCCGCACACCAAAAAGGTTGCGTGTTCGATTCCCCGTCAGGGCACATACCTAGTTGCAAGTTTGATCCTCCCTACAGGAGGCAACCAATGAATGTTTCTCCCTTGCATCGATGTTTCTCTCTCTCTCTTCCTCTCTCACTGAAATCAATAAAAACTTATCCTGAGGTGAGGATTACAATTTTTTAAAGTTATATAAAGTTTAAAATCTTGTTCTTCAATCATACCAGCCACATTTCAAATACATAATAGCCACATGTGGCTAGTGGCTACGGTATCGGACAGTGCAGATTATAGAGCATTTCCATCATCACAATTCATTCTGTTGGCTAGCACTGTTTTAGGAATTAAAAATAAGTTTTTATCTCCCTTGTCACTTCTGATCGATTGGTGATGGCTTGTCTGAAGGACTGGGTCAAGGAGATTCTAAGAGAGCCCCAAATTATTTGATTCTTTATTAGCAACTATGTCCTAGGAAAACAGAGCTGGATGAAGTTGGGGTAATTATGACATAAATGCTGAGTGTCTCCTAGACAAAACCACAGAAGGAAGAATAGAATATTAAGAGGGGCAGGTTGTTATTACTTAATAGAGACAGGTTATTATTATTTTTTTTTTTTTGCAGGAATCCTTTGGCAAGAAAGATGAAAAGCTTTGAAAGTTTTCTTATTCCTTGTATAATCTCTCATTTGAGTAGTGGTCACTTTTGCTATTTCTAAAAATAGATGAACAATGATGCTTTGCTTTTGTGTAGAAGGCAGTCATAGTGGCTCCCAATTCTTGATTTATCCATGAAATAAGGAATAGATGTTACATGGAAAAACCCACCAAGAGCCCAAAATTAGTTTTGTGTTCATGCCACCTTCACTACACCTGCTAAGAAACACTGACTGATAATGTTTTTTTCTTTGCTTTACTTATTTAATATCCTCTGGTGAAGGGTAATACGTGGGAGATAAAATTTATAGGGAAGAAAGAAAAGCTGGTATAATAGTTTGGTGTAATCATTCCCTATATAACCTCTGTTTTCAGAATTTGAGGTCTGTATCGGGATATTTTAAAAATCTACAATAGTTAAGGGTAACTAGTTACAAAACTAGAAAATGATTGTAACCAGTTCTGCAACTGTTAGGTGACCTTGACCAGGTTACTTACATGCCTTCTCTGAGCCTTAGTCTCTCCATCTTTGAGAGGGAGTCTAGCACTGTCTACCTCCTTGAGCAGTGGGTAAGGGGTGAGATATGAAACCTCACTCCTGAGTGCCTGACACTACTGCTGTAAGAACACAAACCTTAAACCACATTACTTGGCCAAAGTATACCAAGTGCCCTTGGAGAACATTCTCTGCTAATCTTAGTAGGTATGTGACTTTATCTAATTGTTTGCCCTCTCTCCATTTTAGTTTCCTCCTTTTATAATACTGAAGTAGAGCCTACTTCAAAGGGCTCGCTCAGAGTTAAATGGGATAATGCATGTCAAGATAATGCAAGGACACCTAGGACATGGCACACCGTGAGCTTTCAGGAACTCTTAGCTATTATGGTGAAATGATGCCTAAATGAGGGGCAGCTTTGCCAAAAGAGAGAAGATTTACCAAATCTGAAGTCTCTTCTCATTCACATTCACTCATCTCCAAACTATACAGTTTATACTTAAACATGGTAAAGTGTGTACATTTTTATTTTATTGCTGTTTCACTATAAATTATGAATAAGCCTCTTTTATTAGTTTTTTTGGCACAACTGATTGAGATAGTAGTTGGAGATGCTGTTATCACAAAGACCTTTCTCACTTTGTAGAACTTTTACAAGCCGCATGCTCATGTCTAATTAGGCAGGCCTGGTGCTTCAGGGCCGGAAGGAGGGGGCTCAGTGCTGGCCAGGAGTGAGTGCAATCCTGCAGGGAGTCTGTTTGAATGTCTGAGAACCTGGCCTGTGTTGTCTCTGTGGTACAGGAGAAGGCCAGGCTCTTCAACGGTACCAGGTGCCAGAGGTGACTGCCATAACCTGCCACTGTATCTTCCCTGTCCTCAGTTAGTGGGTATCTTTCTTCTTCCCCCTGGTAGCAGCAGAAGGGAGTCAGAATGGACAAGCCAAGGTTGGCTCCTGGGTCCACAGTGGAGGGTGCAGCCCGAGTGTCCTGTACCCCAGTCTCTATAGACCCCTGAAATCACTCCTGACCTATGGAAAATAGCTTTTTCCCAATAAAAAATATTTGGGTCCTTTGGTGTGAAGACACAGGCCTAGGAAATTTTTACTTAAAGAATCTGTAACCAGGAATGAAGCAGTATACTGTTGCTGAAAATAACTTTTTCTTTCAGAATTTTAAGATTTTTTAAAACCCCGGTATATTTTTATTTGTCAACTAGAGGCCCTGTGCACGAATTCGTGCATGGGAGGGGTCCCTCGGCCGATTGGGGCCCTCTGGCCCAGTCCCAATCAGCCAGACCCCAGCAGCAAGCTAACCTACCAGTCAGAGCGTCTGCCCCCTGGTGGTCAGTGCACATCATAGCAACTGGTCGCTTTTATTATATAGGATGTCAAAATTATTAGCTTCTTAGGACATCTTATAGAAAAACACTTTTTTAAACGTACTTCTCATTATGTCACTATTCCCTAGTGTGTCATACTCAGCTGTGTCCTGCATTCAGCTGTGTCCCCTCTCTTTTCAGCATCCCCTGTGGATCTTACACTGAAATGCTTCTCAAACTATCCTCTGAATTTCTCATAGCGAATTAAAATTTTTCTTTGGGGTTCTAACAGTAATAACATGGCCAGTATAGGAAACTTGGAAAATATAGGTAAGTGTAAAGAAGAAAATAAGTCACCATTCAGAAATAGATGCTATTTATGAATTGGATTTTTATTTCTGGTCCTTCATGAGTATGTATCTGTACATGTGTATGTTTAATAAAATTTGGATCTGCTCTCTATACAGTTTCATATTGTAAAAAAAAATCAGCATGTTGCTATATTTTTCAAAAAAATTCTAATGGATACAGAATATTTCCTCATATGGGTAGGGTAAAATATATGTAAAATACTGTTAGCCGTTAATATCTTCTCCTTTTACAGTATTAAAATCAATGCTTGTTTTCAAAATCTGTTCACAGTACAGTACAGTAGAAGAATACAGGCATTGCCCTAACTGGTTTGGCTCAGTGGATAGAGCGTCAGCCTGCGGACCGAAAGGTCCCAGGTTCGATTCCAGTCAAGGGCATGTACCTTGGTTGCGGCACATCCCCAGTAGGGAGTGTGCAGAAGGCAGCTGATCGATGTTTCTCTCTCATCGATGTTTCTAACTCTCTATCCCTCTCCCTTCCTCTCTGTAACAAATCAATAAAATATATTAAAAAAAAAAAAAAGAATACAGGCATTGGAGTTCCAAAGATCATGGTTCAGATCCCAGTTCTATCATTTTTCTCTAGGCGTCAGAGCTATCCTAGGCCTCAATTTCCTTCTTTGTAAAATGGAGATGATAATAGTACTTACAACAGAATTATGGCAATTGAAATGAGATGCATATAGTGCGCTCATTTGTACAGAGCTGACACATTAAACAGTAACTGCTATTATAACATTCACTGTCATTGATCATATGCAGTTGTTTTGAGCATAGTTCCCAGAAGTTAGATTGTAGCATCAAAGTGTACAAATATTTTAATAATACTTTTAATAATATATTGCCATATTTATTTCTAGAAAGATTCTACCAGTTTATAGTCACATAAATAGTGTAGGCACCTGTATAATATCACTCCTTGCCATTATTAGATGCTATGTTTTTTATTATTACTATAACACACAAAAGAGGTAATATAATTTGCAGTTTTTGGTTGCCAGGGGAAGTGACTAGTTTTAAATGTTCAATTAGCGAATAAGTTTTCTTCGTAAATTGTTTATTACAGTCAATGCCCATTTTGCTAGTGACTGCATCTTTTTTCTTTCTAAAGCAACAAGTCCTTTGTATTTCATAATAAAAAGTATTATTTATAACTAAACTTCATTGAGCATTTAGGACTTCCAAATGAGGACACAAGACCCAGAAAGACTAAGTAGTTTGCCTAGTTTCTCAGAACCTTGCCTGTCACAAAGTAAATAATACAAATTCTTGCTGTTTTTATTATTCACCTTTTTATTTTACAGCAAGTAGGACAGTATAGTGCTTTGCACATGGTAGGAGCAAAATAAATACTTGTTAATTTTTTTTTTTTAACTATAACTCTGAGCTTATATAATCAGGATTTGGGGGTTTCTTTTTTTCTTTTTAAATCCTCACCCAAGCAGTGAGGATATTTTTTCTATTGATTTTTTTCTTTATTTAATTTTATTGAATTGATTGGGGTGACATTTGTCAACATGAACATACAGGTTTCATGTGTGCGTTTCTATGTTACAAGATCTGTATATTACACCATGTGCCCACCATCCAGAGTCATCCATTGATTTTTTAAATTTTTTTTAGAGAGAGAGGAAAGGAGGAGGGGAGGGGAGAGAGAAACATAGATGTGACAGAAACACATTGATTGATTGCTTCCCACACACGCCCCAACAGGGGGTGGGGGATTGGACCTGCAAACCAGGTACATGCCCTTGACCAGGAATGGAACCCATGCCCTCTGGTGCACAGGCCAACGCTCTAACCACTGAGGAACTCCGGCCAGGGCCGTACTTACATTGACACTAGCCACCCTCACTTCTGCTCTGGGATGTGTGCGAGGCCAGCCTTGATGGGACCTTTGTCACGGCAGCTTCGGCTTCATTGTCAGCGTCTCCTGCCTTGGCCTTGATTCTTCCTGTGTGTTTTTAATGATACTTTTCTAAAACTGTAAAATCAGATTATCTCCCTCACTTCACTTCTAGGTATCAAACCTGAATTTGACGAGCGGCATCATAAACAGAAGCAGTGCTTCAACTCCCCCCACCCTTCGGCCTGTCATCAGTCCTAGCGGCCCGACATGGTCAGAACCCCAAGCTCCTGAGAGCCACCCCACCCCTCCTGGAAGCAGGTACGTGAGAACCGGGGAGCTAATATTTGGGTCGCACAGGGATGGCCTGGTCAGGAGCCAGCCAGTTTCACCTTGAGCTCCTGCATAGACACTGGTAAGAGGGCCTTTCCCTGCTGTCCCAGTCCCACGGCACTTGAATATAGGGCCTCATTTCACCTGTTGGACAGTTTGTGGGCAAAGCAAATGAAAAGGAAGTATCTGATACAGTTCCATAAATTCACTTCTGGGTGAAAGAGCAAGAATTTATATTGTGTTTAATCCCTGCCTATTGTCGACATTTTCATGTATTGACTTTTTAAAAAACTATTGTTGAAAGTATCACCAATGTCACCTCTTTTTTTACCTCCACTGACCCCTTCCACCTTGCCCCCACCCCCCTCCCCAGGCCTTCCCTGCACTGTTATTTGCCCATGGGCTGTGCAAATATAAATTCTTTGTTTAATCTCTTCCTGTTACACCTCCCCCCCCCCCTTCTGAAATAAGTCAGTCTGTTGCATGTTTCAGTGTCTCTGGATCTGTTTTGTTCATCAATTTATTTTCTTCATTAGATTCCACATATAACTCAAATCATGTGAAACTTTTGACATTTTCTCTTCATCTCCTTATTCTTTTTTATACCTTGTAATCCATTGTATTTCAGTAACTTTGGACTCTTTTCTTTTGACGGACATTTTTTTCATCTAGGTTCTTTAATTAAACTCAAAACAGCCTTCCTGGTCAATTTGCATTTGGGAAGTTGGAAGGAAATTTCCTTTATATAGTTGAGAGAAGTGGCAGAGGATAAAATCCAGATAGGTTCTGGCCATAAAGCAACTTCTGAATTACAAAAGAAACCACTCTCTTGAATTCTAGTCTCAATCCATATTTTAAGTCCCCTAGTACATCTTGCTTTAGTGGCTATTAAATAAGGCTCTGATTTCATCTATCCATGAGTCAAATGAGCTAGAGGGGGATGTGACTATTGCAAGGAAGTATTCTCATTAGCTGAGATATCGTTCTCTCCAAATAAAGAAGCTCTATCCCAGGTGTTCCACCAAGCCTCCACCTCCTTGCCAGTGCTCCCAGCCTCTGCCAGCCAGCCTTCTCTCTTTAAAAAATAAATAAATAAATGTGTGTGTGTGTGTGTGTGTGTGTGTATGTGTATAATATGATTTCAGAGAAGAAGGGAGAGAGAGTTAGAAACATCAATAATGAGAGAGAATCATTGATTGGCTGCCTCCTGCACGCCCCCTACTGGGAATCGAGCCTGCAACCCAGGCATGTGCCCTGACTGGGAATCGAACCATGACCTCCTGGTTCATAGGTCAGTGCTCAACCATTGAGCCAGCCGAGCCAGCCAGCCTTCTGTTTAATGCTGCCTTGCCCCAAAGTTGGCAGGGGAGACCAAAAACTTGAGCCTGGCAGAAATACCTGATTGTTGTTAAAGTATGTTGGTGTTAGAACTGTTTCTTAAGGAACTAATTTGGGAAACAGGTTCTGCCCAGGAAACAACATAAATATAAACACATGACATCATGCTCTGGTCCAGTGTATTTTACACTAGTAATCACAGTGGTCAAGAGTGAAAAGAATCCTCTCAATTGAGAGTTACAGAGTTGAAGACTGAACAGCAAGACTTTTCAAGCCAGGCATCCTCCCACACAGTTCTCTTCCCAGGAGGAGCCTGTCATTGGTGACTTACAGCCGATAGTAAACAATTCCGAAGACGTAAGTCGTACGAAAGAAATTCTGTTTATACTATAGAGCTTGCTTTTCCATATAAAATATTTCCAAATATTCCATTTCCATTTTACAATCAGAGCCTTATTTCTATGGAAAACATTTCCACTGCAATCTCAGATATATTATCAATAGGATAAGGCTGCAGCCGTTTTCTATAAACAAAATGTCAAAACTACACATTTTGGAGAAGTAGAGTTTGAGTGTTAGTTACAGATGGAATGAGGGAATTTTTTAAATAAGGAGAGCCTTCTCTTGGTGTAGCACCTGTTAATGCAGAGGCAGAACGACGAAGGGATCTGTCAGGGTCAGAGCCAGGATTTCGAGGCCAGCTCTGTGCGCGGCCTTCGCCCAGCCTGACTGCTCCTGAGCTGTGGCAGAATGTCACGTCGTACAATCATCTCAGAGCCACCGGTGCCAGAAAGTAACCCCCACAAAGTCCCCTTCCTTGTGGTGTTAGTTGTACCTGCAACAGTCCTCTCTTCATCTGTTCTTCAAGCTTAAGGGCCAATTTTTAGCTCCCACTCCCGTCCAGGGTAGGCCTGGGAGATCTTCCTCTGCCCCCAGGTAACCTCTGGTTGCCAGGACAGCCTGGAGGCTAGGTTGGGAGTTCTGGCTCCAGGTGGCATTCCCAGAGGTACCCACCCTAAAACAGCCCTAAGAGAATTCTCAGAGATTCCTCCAGACCTGGCTGTGAAGTGGGCTACAGCAGGCATTCTTCGTACCATGCCCCGATTTCTAATTTTACTTGGTAAGTCACTGTCTTATGATTATGTATTTAGTCTCTTGTTGTTCCTCCCTTGGTAGTAACTAAGTTTCATGAATATGGGACTGAGTTCTATTACTGGTTCTATTACTTACATAGAGAGGTGAGTTCTATTACTGGTTCTATTACTTACATAGAGAGGTGAGTTCTATTACTGGTTCTATTACTTACATAGAGAGGTGAGTTCTATTACTGGTTTTGACACTAAGTGACCCTACACTATTCATTTAATGTTTTCTTTAGGGAAGCGTCCGTACAGATAAACTGGCCTGTTTTGAGAGCTTTTAGATTGCCCTTCAAGCACTTTGATCTCCCTAGAAGTGGGTGCTAAGAAAGTAAGAGGCACTCTTACTTGTTCCTCTACAATAGCAACAGTGGATTCCAGCGCCGATACACTCTGATAACTCACTGAACTGGGCTGTCCTGTAAACAGTAACACGATGTAAAGAGAACCAATCGCTGGCTGCACTTTTCATCAGGATTCAGTGACTTGGTAGCCACAGGAATGAAAACTGGTGACTCACGAGAACTCTGCAAATAGTGTTATTTTTCATTTCCCTGCGGTGTTGCTATTGTTCTCAATTTTATGGATCACACAAGTTTTCACCAGACAACCTTGTTCTTCCCCCGCTTTCTGAAACCATCCCAAATGTAGCCTCAGGGCTGTCGTCTCCCATTGGGTCAGTGTGAGCTCAGCCCAGCTCCTCAAATCCCTCGGTTCCTTTGGTCTGTCTGGAGTCCCTGCTCAAGCTTTGTTGTGGGGAGGAAGGCAAAGAGCCCATGACTTGCCCAGACAGTCTGAGGCCTGGCCATGTAGCTTGCAGTTCCCTAGACACTCTGGAGTTGGACTTGACCAGCCATTCCTCTGTTGTTACTTTTCAGAGGTAATAAGTGAGATTAATTGCAGGCTACTCTCCAGAAGAGAAAGTAGTCAGGGCCAAATACAGTCACATGTTGAGAAGCCTGAGGTGTGCCTCCGAGCAAGGCCGATTTAGAATTATACAATAGGGCCTCCGGGATGCAGGTACTAGTGGTCATGACCTCTTTTTTCTTAAAGGGATCCATTCGGTTTCTGAATGCTGATACCTGGGTATTTAATAAGCTTTTATTTAGCCAATGAGATGGGTAGGATTTTTCAGCTGCCTTTCAGTGATCCATTTTCTGGGCACATGGGGAGTTGTTAGGAGCTGAGGATCCATACACAGCGGTGTCTTCTCATTATTTCCAGCCTCGCATGGAATTGAACCACGTAGGGAGGAGCACTTCTAGGTGGGGAGCACTCAGTGGTTGCATGGTGCATCTTTCTTTGTGAGACCTAGAAGGGTTACTGTAAAGTCTTGGCTGCTGCTTGGAATGATTTGGGAAGGACGGGGCCTCAGACGGCTTGGCAGGAACCTGAGGCCCTGTTTTTTTCCAGCCCAGCCCTTCCTTGTAGATGGAGCTGTCAGGGAATCCCACGAATGTCTGGCTTCTGCCCCTTTGTATGTTTTTCCAGCATTTGTCATTGAATTATTTTTATCCACCTCTGGCTTTTTCAAACACGCAACCTGAGGATTTGTCTATTCCTCGATATTAAAGGTGGGGGAGGTCGAAAGCTCACTCGTGAGTTTGTTCCTCCTTGTGGTGACAGGGCAAGACGTGTGGGCATGTGCTGCTTGGCCTGGCCAGCCCACCTCAAGGGAGCAGATGTGCATCGGCCCTTTAAGTTCCATACTGGGGAATGGGGTACAATGAAGCACCAAACCTTGGAAATTTGGGCCATATTTTGTGTCACCCTGTCCTCTACCCCCTTGCTCCTCAGTAATCCTATCTAATAATAGACAAACATGGTAATTAACCGTACCTCCAACATGCTTCCCATTGGCTAATCAGGGCAATATGCAAATTAACTGCCAACCAAGATGGCGACCGGCAGCCAGGCAGCTGAAGCGAACAGGAGGCTTGGTTGCTCCAGTGAAGGAGGAAGCCAAGGTTCCCTGCCTGCCACTGCTGGACTCTGAGCTTGCACACTAAGAAACAATGTTGCAATTATAGAAGCTAAACAAACCCCATGCTTTCAGCCAGCCGGCCAAGCTGGAGTTGCAACAGTGTTTCAATTATAGAAGCCAAACAAACTCAGATACCTGCTTTCAGCAGCCGAGGTCTCAGAGCTGGAGCCGAGCCTCAGAGCTAAAGCCGGCTCTCAGCTCCAGTGACAGCCATAGAAGGTAAATAAATCCCAGAATAAAAAAGAAAAAGAAAAAAATGAGAGGTTGGGAGCTTCAGTCACCCACCAGCCTGAAAACGGCCCTCAGCCCCTCACCCAGACTGGCCAGGCACCCCAGTGGGGACCCCCACCCTGAAGGGGGTGTGACCAGCTGCAAACAGCTATCATCCCCTCATCCAGGCTGGCCAGGCACCCAAGCAGGACCCCCACCCTGATCCAGGACACCCTTCATGGCAAACCAGCCGGCCCCCACCCGTGCACCAGGCCTATATCCTATATAGTAAAAGGTAATATGCCTCCCAGCACCGGGATCAGCGGAGCCGCGAGGCCTCCTGGCACCAGGATCAGCAGAGCCTCCCAGCACCAGGATCAGGGGAGCAGCAAGGCCTCCCAGCACCGGGATCAGCGGAGCCACGAGGCCTCCTCGCCCCTAGAGCAGCGTGACAGGGCAGCGCCCAAACCCCCTGATTGCCCTGCGGCTCTGTATGTGACAGGGGGCGGGGCCACAACCTCCCTATCCACCCTGCTCTGTTCCTGACAGGAAGGTGCCCCAACCCCCCCATCGGCCCTGCCCTGAGTGTGACAGGGGGAGTGCCCCAACCCCCTGATAGGCCCTGCTCTGTGGCAGGGGGCAGCGCCCCAACCCCCTGATCTGCCCTGCTCTGTGTGTGACAGGGGGCGGTGCCCCAACTCCCCTATCAGCCCTACTCTGTGCGTGACAGGGGGGAGCTCCCCAACCCCCTGATGGGCCCTGCTCTGTGCGTGACAGGGGGTAGTACCTCAACCCCCTGATCGGCCCTGCTCTGTGCGTGACGGGGTGGCACCGCAACCTCCCCATCAACCCTGCCTTGAGTGTGACAGGGGACGGCGCCCCAACTCCCCAATCGGCCCTACCCTGAGCGTGACTGGGGCTGGCATCACAACCTCCCAATCCGCCCTGCTCTGTGCATGACAGGGGGCGGCGCCCCAACTCCCCAATCGGCCCTGCTCTGAGCCCGACCAGGGGCTGCACCTAGGGATTGGGCCTGCCCTCTGCCACCCGGGAGCAGGCCTAAGCCAGCAGGTTGTTATCTCCCAAGGAGTCCCAGACTGTGAGAGGGCACAAGTGGGGCTGAGGGACACCACCACCACCACCAACCCACCCCCGCCAGTGCACAAATTTTTGTGCACCAGGCCTCTAGTAAATTATAAAGAACCTAATACCCTGTTTTACATAATTTCCAAGGAGAAGTTTTTTCAAAGATTCTGATTCTAGTTTAGCTAATACTTATCTCCCTTCCCTTAGATTATTTCTTACAAATGCTGCTGGAGATTCACATTTCCTACTTCCCATCTTTCATTCTCAATTAGTCCTAAAAAAACATTGAGTTTATTTTCTTTAAAAAATATATTCTATTCATTTTCTATGTGTCAGGCATTATGTTAGATGCCAGGGAGTAGTGATAAAACACAGTAGGCCCTAACTGGTTTGGCTCAGTGGATAGAGCGTCGGCCTGTGGACTCAAGGGTCTCATGTTCGATTCTGGTCAAGGGCATGTACCTTGGTTGCCGGCACATCCCCAGTGGGGGGTGTGCAGGAGGCAGCTGATCAATGTTTCTCTCTCATCGATGTTTCTAACTCTCTATTCCTCTCCCTTCCTCTCTGTAAAAATCAATAAAATATATTTTTTAAAAAAACAAAAAACACAGTAGTTCCAGATCTCCCAGTTTACTGTCCAGGAAGCATCTTCAACGTTTTCCGCAGAATGCTGGTTGCTGGGTAAGGTCTAAAAGACAAGACATGGCCCTCGCTGGTTTGGCTCAGTGGATAGAGCATTGGTCCCCGGACTGAAGGGTCCTGGGTTCGATTCCAGTCCAGGGCATGTACCTCAATTGCAGGTTTGATCCCCGGTCAGGGCGCATCCCAGTCGAGGCAAGTGCGGGAGGCAACCAATTGATGTGTCTCTGTCATGTCAATGTTTCTCTCTTTCTGTTTCTCCCCCTCCCTTCCATTCTCTCTAAAAATCAATGGAAAAATATACTCAGGTGAGGATTAACAAAAAATAAAATAAAAGTAAAAGACAAGACATGGTGTTTGATCACCAGTGGGGAGAAGGAGCCACATACATGTGAGACAATTAGCAGTGTTGGGAGACATATCAAAGATTTCTATTTTATGGTACAGACAATTAGAAGAAAGAGCATCAAGAAGAGTATATAAGGATTCAATCCATCACATGCTACAACATGGATGAACCTCAAGGACAGTTGTTAATTGAAATAAGCTAGTTACAAACGGACAAATACTATGATTCCACTCACATGAAGTATGTAAAATAGTCAAAATCATAGCAACAGAAAGTAGAAAGGTGGTTGCCAAGGGCTAGGGGAAGAGAGGAGAAGAAATTCGTGTTTAATGGCTACTGAGTTTGAATCTTGCAACATGAAAAATTTCTAGAGATCTGTTGCACATCAGTGTGACTATACTTAACACTACTCAACTAAAAAATTGTACAGTTGGTTAGGAATAAATAAGAATAAAATGGTTAAGATGGTAAATTTTAAAGTTTTGCTTTTTTTTACCACAATAAAAAAAGAAGAGGGAGGAATAATGTATGGTTGTAAGAAAGAGCAACAAAAATTATTTAGTGGCCAAAATGGTAAGGTTTTGCTTCCACCTCTGCCTCCATTGAAGGGAATTACTCAAAACATAGTCCTTTATAGGAAAGGAGGCCATCAGTCCCCTTAGGAAGATGGCATGGCGTAGTGGAAAGAGAAGGGACTTTAGGGTCAGACAGATCTGGGTTTGCCTTACTGAGTATGTGACCTTGGACAAGTTACTTAGCTTCTTTGAGCCATCTGCTTAAAATACAAATAATATCTATATCATTAAGGAATTAAAAGATTTGAATTGTGTATGTGAAGGTAGCCAGTAGAGAGCATGATTTCAGTATAGGTTCCGAGAGAGAGAGAAAGAGAGAGAGAGAGAGGGAGATTGAAATTGGACCTGCCTGGGCTGCGGGACTGCTGCACCACTTATTCTAGTTCAGAGGAAGCTGGCCCTCACCGAGGGCTTGTGCTCCTGGAGCGGGATTCCAGAGGTGTGGCCTCTCCAGCTGTCGAAGGGCAGGCATCAGAGGAGGCCAACAGGAGACTCTTCCTTCTTCTTTGACTCTTTTGTTGAGGGATGACTTTTTTCTGCTCAATAGGCCCTTGCTCTGCACTATCTTCTCTGAATGTTGAAATTTCCGTTGTAGCTTGGTGTCCCAGCCAGTAAACACTCATATTTTCCATCTATCCTGGGGGTCGAGCTTTGGGAGAGTTTTTCTCTGGAGGAGTTTGGAGCTTACAATTTTGTACTTTATCCTGTTATATAAACAACATTCTCTCGCCAAAGAGCATAATCACAAAAAGAAACCACTTGTGGCGGGGTTCGGGGGGTGGGGGCCTAAAAAAAAAAAGCAACTTGTGTTCAGAGTTCTGTAGAAGTAATAGTCACTCCTTATTCTTCCTTTTTTCTCATAAAATAATGTTTACCTGACCCTCCTCCTCCTGAGTCCTAGCTCCCACCAGTCCTTCCCCCTGAGTAAGAAGTTTCTCTGGCCACGAGTGATAAAGGCCTGCACTTCTATCTGAAATTCCTCTGCTGCTTTTCTCACTCGGCCAGACACATAGCTCTCAGGGGTTGTGCTCTGTGTCAGTCCAAGCTCCGTGACAGGGTCTGCAATCCTCATTCGCCATGAGAGCTGAGTGCCCATGGGCGTGTGTGCCAAGGCCAGAACGACTGGGCTGCTGCCTACTGAAGGCATGTGGGTAAGCTTGGGAAATGTGTTGACGACAGCCGGCTGGCCATCCTACCAGGGCCTAGGCTCAGGAGTGAGAGAAAGGGATCTTTGCTTATCTGCAGTCAAAATAAAATGCAGCTTGCTTTGTGCTGTGCCAGTGTTGGGTTTTCCAGTTCAGTTTGCCTCCCTCTCCCTGCCCCCTCCCCCAATGTATTACATTTCCTTAGGATTCTCTCTTTCTCTCTCTCTCTCTCTCTCTCTCTCTCTCTCTCTCTCTCTCTCACACACACACACACACACACACACACACACAGTCATTGTTAGAGACAAGATCCTAATTCAACTGTTCACTTTGTAATTTTGTATGTATCCACAATTGACGATTATTTTGGTTTTAAAAGACCTGAATGATAAAAATCCATGTACTAAGCTGACTAAGACTCCTTTTCTAGAATTACAAAATTATATCAGAGTTAATTCATAATTCAATTTAATTCTCCCATGGTTTTTCTATCATCTCCTCTATTTCCAAGTTAACTTTGTTTACCAGCCTTGAAAGAGTTTGGAAAGAATCCCTGGTGAAGAAACACTGTATCTTTCTTTCTGACTCCTGTAGAGAAACATTGATGATTCATCTTTAAAGCTTACTTAATGTTGACTCAACAAATTTAGAAGGAAGACCAGCTGGCTTCCCTGAACCTTTGGTAAAAGATCCCCTTCTACCCTCTGCCCATCAATCTGCTGAAAGACTCTTAGCATATTACTGAGGAAGTGCAAGTGAGGAATCAATGTTAAAAAAAACAAAACAGCAAGTCCTAGGATTTAAGAGACTAAAAGGAAAAGAACTCCCAGTATCTGTTTGTTTTTTAATATATATTTTAAAATTGATTTTAGAAAAAGAGGTACGGAGAGAGAGACACATCAGTGTGAGAAAGAAACATTGACTGGCTGCCTCCTGCTCGCCCCCTAATGGGGATGATGCCCACAACCTGGGCTTTTGCCCTGACCAGGAATTGAACCAGCAACTCTCCGGTGCATGGGACGATGCTCAACCAACTGAGCCACACCAGCCAGCGCGTACTATCTACACTAATAAAAGAGAAAAATGGTAATTGGCATACGACGCTACCCTTTTCATTGGCTAATCAGGGCTATATGCAAATTAACTGCCAACTAAGATTGGCAGTTAACTGCCAACAAGATGGCGGTTAATTTGCATATGTAGGCACAATGCAGGGAGGCGAAAGGGAAAGCAGGAAGAAGCCCCCTGCCACTGACAGTGATCGGGAACCCAGGGGGGAGCTAAGAGCTGGGGGGCAGGGCAAAGGCGGCCCTGAGGCCGCCTTTGCCCTGCCCCCCAGCCATGATCAGAGAATCAGGTGCCTTTGCCGCCCTGGCCAGTGATAGCAGGAAGTAGGGGTGGAGCCAGCGATGGGAGCTGGGCATGGTCGAAGCTGGCAGTCCCGGGAGCTAGGGGTCCCTTGCCTGGGCCTAAAGTGGAGCCCACGATCGGGGGGCCGCTGCCACTGCGTGTCCCCGCTGCCCGGGCCGGACGCCTAGGCCAGAGGCGTTAGGCCTGGGCAGGGGCGGAGCCTGCAACCGCGGGGAGCTGGGGGTCCCCTGCCCAGGCCTGACACCTCTGCCGGAGGTTTCAGGCCTGGTCAAGGGGCTGATCCGGTGATTGGTGATCGGAGGGTGATGAGGGTCAACTCCTCTGGCCGAGGCATCAGGCCTGGGTGGGGGGCGGAGCCGGGGATTGGGGGGATATGATGGTCCCCTTGCCCAGGCCTGAAGCCTGGGTCAGAGGCGTCAGGCTTGGGCGGGGGGTGGAGCAAGCTATCAGAGGGAGATGGGGGTCCCCTGCCCAGGCATGATTCCTAGGCCAGAGGCCTCAGGCCTGGGCGGGGGTCAGAGCCAGTGATCGGGGGGAGATGGGGGTCCCCTGTCCAAGCCTGACACCTCTGGCAGAGGCGTCAGGCCTGGGCAAGGGGCCGATCCTGCGATTGGAGGGTGATGGGGGTCAACGCCTGAGGACTCCCAGTATGTGAGAGGGGGCAGGCTGGGCTGAGGGACACCCTCCCACACACACCCAGTGCACAAATTTCATGCACCGGGCCCCTAGTCTATTTTAATAAAAGAAAACAATGGACTTGTAGCATCTGAAAAGGAATAAAGGTCTGGTTTTGGTATAGTTTCTTGATAACTCTTAGTTCCCTTCCCAGGAAAGAGAGAAGCATAAAATTAGACTTGCTTAGGATAGAGCATTGCTGCACCACTCAGGTTAGGAGTAGTTTAGCTACAACTGGCCATCACGCACATGCAGTGTTATACAGTGTCATAGTGAGAAAGCAGCTATGCCTGATCCCAGTACTGAGGTTCCCGTTATTCTTATTGTGAAGTATCCCTTTGTTAAAATTTTGATTACAAGCCATTACAATGCTCCTAAAGATAACTGAGAGAAGCTAAACTTTAAAGGCCATTTGAGTATGAAGCCAGTGTTCTTTGGGAGGTGAGAATACAGCTGGAGGTGGGAAGGGGCTTAGGAATTCAAAATGTTGCAGCGTATGGCAGGCCCAGGTGTTCACAATCAGGAGCAGTGGCGCTTGCGTCCTAATTGGACCATATTTTTGCTTCAGAGGCAGTAAAGGGATGTTTTTGGCTTTCGTGAATTATCAGGCTAAGACTTGTATGAATTTGGCTTCAAAGCCAATAATCAATACCACGTTTAGCCTTGTTCTTCAAAATAAGTTTTACTGTCTTTTTCTGATGAAAATAAAATATGGGTGCATCTCAGTAATGTGATTATAGTTTAGAAGGATTTAGATGAGTAGGATTCCTGGCACAGCAGGTAAAGAAACCATAAATGTACTTAAAGGCCAGAGGAAATCAAATTATGTTCTTCTGAAACTGGGTTGCACCAGGAACATTGAGTAAACAAAGCATGTCAAACTGGCCACCGGGGCCGCGAGTTGGACACACTTGGAGTAAATGAAAAGCCCTGCCTATGTTGTTGGGACTCTCAAATATCTTGCTAGCTGCTTAAGCCCAGTACTGACATTTGAAATACAAGCCCCCTAAAGGAGAGTTTTGTAAGCTTTTTCATCAAGTATTTAGTATATTGAAATATTTGGAAAAGAGTAAAGGTAAAACTGGTAATAAGTAATGTTCAGCTGGGAAATGGCTTTGTCTGGTAGTTGCTAAAACAAAGCTATCCCCCAAAAGTTAATATGCATTTACTGAATAGCCTGTGAGTGCACGGCACTGGGCTGAGCTCTGAAGGAGGTGGTAGACAAGGTCTCTGTCATCAAGGAGGAAAGTTCACAGTCATTTAACTAATTAATGAAGTATTATTAAACACTATGTGCTTAATTGTTGAATGAGAGGATTATGCTGTAAGTGGTCCAAGTTCAGAGGAGAAATTGATCATTCTGATGGGAGAAGGTAGCAAAGACTTCCTGGGAAAGAAAGGGGTGTGAGATGGATCCGGAAGGATAGATGGGACTTAGATAGGCAAAGGGCCTAATAGTAACCAATTAAGAGGTAATTGCACATTTGTGCTTGACACTGTGCAAGGATCTATGAGAGGTCAGAGAAATGGGATCCGCACTCCTTTTGAGTTAGAGTTGACAGCTCAGCAGGGTAGCCTAAAGAACACTGCCCTGTGTAGGTTTACTTATTTTTTGCACGTGAAATATCCAGTGAGTTACCAACAGGGGCCTATGGATTCAGAGGAGTTCACAGTTTACAAGGGATACTGAAAATGGGTGGAAAGATAAGACTCCTCCAAGGAAGGGTTTTAGGGAGGGTTTGTGGAGGCCTAGATTATGTAAAGGCTACAGACAGATGAAGGAAAGGAGATGGGGGAACAGGAAGATAATGTACAAGGTGTTCAGGTATTTTCAAGGGACAGTGAATGAGAATCAGCCTGGCTGAGGCAGAGCATTTCTATTGGAAATAATATATTAGTCAAAACACGGCCCTAACTGTAAAGGAGAATTTTTAGTTCATGTAACTAAAAGGCCTAATGTCTTGGTAAACAGACACTTAACAATAAAGAACAAATCCTCCTATATAATAAAAGCCTAATATGCAAATTGTCTCCTCTACCGAGAGTTTGGCTGCTCACTATGACGTGCACTGACCACCAGGGGGCAGTGAAGAACATGGCGGGTGTCAGCAACATGGCGCCGGCAGTGGAGGCGCTGCTGGCCCTGATGGGCCCCTGTGGGAGAGCACTGACCATCAGGGGGCAGCTCCTGTGTTGAGTGTCTGCCCCCTGGTGGTCAGTGTGCATCATAGCGACCGGCTGTTCCGCCATTCAGTTGATTTGCATATTACCCTTTTATTATATAGGATATTGATTTCAGAGAGGAAGGGAAAAGGAGAGAGAGAGAAACATCAATGATGAGGGAGAATCATTGATTGGCTGCCTCCTGCATGCCCCACACTGGTGATCGGGCTGCAATTTCGGCATATGCCCTGACAGAGAATCGAACCAGTGACTTCTGGTCAGCCACTGAGCCATACCAGGCTTGGAGTTCTTTATAGTAGTTCCTCCCTCCTCAGAGTCCTTCATTTGACAGACTTACTGGCATTCCCTACCTGAGTGGTTAGTTTGGGGAATGCATGTCAGGTCACCATCTCCCTACTCCAAGTTCTGCTATTATCTGTTTACCTCTACCATGACTCTTACCACTTCTCCTTCTATTATATTTTGGTTGCTTGTGTATTTGTCTTACCTCCTGTATTAAATTATAAGCTTTTTGAGGCCAAACCCTGAGTCTAACACATCTTTACAGCCTTACTGTTCCCAGTACAAAGTGCTTAAATATTTGATGAGTACATGACTAGTTCAATGCTGTCCAATATGTAACTGCAGTCCACATGTGGATATTTTAATGTAAATTAAATAATATGAAAAATACAGTCATACTAGCCAGATTTCAAATGCTCAAAAGCCACATGTGGCTCATGGCTACCATATTGGGCAGCACCGAGCTAGACGGTTGACCTAGGACAGTGATGGCGAACCTTTTGAGCTCGGCGTGTCAGCATTTTGAAAAACCCTGACTTAACTCTGGTGCCGTGTCACATATAGAAATTTTTGATATTTGCAACCATAGTAAAACAAAGACATATTTTTGATATTTATTTTATATATTTAAATGCCATTCAACAAAGAAAAATCAACCAAAAAATGAGTTCGCGTGTCACCTCTGACATGCGTGTCATAGGTTCGCCATCACTGACCTAGAAGATGTGATACAGACCCAAACTTGATCAGTGGATTAAAAAAATACAAAGAAATGAGTTTCTAAGAAAGGCATAATCTTGATTATCCTCTTAGGTTCTTCTGTAGATGTCAGGCCACTTTTGTGTAGATCTAGAGATTTCCCACAGATGCTGTTCTTGAACTAATTTGTGGTGCTGGGAGGAGCATGTTCTCGTGCCTTGGGAATCTCAGAAGCCCAGAGCTTCTGTATGAGTCGTGTCTAGCCCACCAGAGCTGGGTTGACGGAAAGGACTGGGCTTTATATGCAGATCCCAGCGTCATTTTATTTTCTGAGATACGCCCATGGCTAGATGTTGGGTAGAGGCCTTGCTTTCCTACACTAACTGAGCCCCCAGCCCCCCACCTGCTTGGCTGGCAGTTCTGACTTGGCATATAGAGCTACTATAGCCCTGGGGAACAGAGCCAAACACGCGGAAGTGGTTACAAGTGGTTACGTGTATTAGCTCCCAGGGAAGCTGTGGCTAGCAGGGGGAGTGGGTGCGGTGCTGCCTGATGGCTTTTCAAAGAAGCCAGATCTTTGAAGTTTTGTTTTAGCAGCTGCCAGGTATGCTGTTTCAGCACTTTGAGACGCTCTCACTGTATTCCCATATCACATTTTTCTTCACTATATGTGCATAGTATACACAATGGAGCTTGGATGCCGGGAGCGTAACTATAATTGTGTGGAGTAAGTTGCTAAACACACCCTCTTGCTTTTTCTTTTTACTATGACTCTGCCATGAAATAGCCACTTTAATGCTCCCTGTTCCCTTTTCAGCGCTGACCCTTTCTGATCTCTTGCCCAAGGAGAGGCAAACAGAGTCCACTTCTATTTTGGGAAAGGAGTAAGGTTTGAAAAACTGGAGCGCCGACATTTTTCCAATGGATTGGAGCATCACTCTGAAAATAAACCATCTCTCTTTTTCAAAAGAACAGGTGACAGCCCCCAGGATGTAACCCAAACACGTTCAGTTTGGGAGTCAATTTCTTGACTGTAGATCTTGTTCACTATTGAATCCTCAACATTTAGCACAGTGTCAACTAATATATATTTGTTGAATGGTTGCGCTTGCAAGTGCTCTGCTGTGGGGGAGGACCTGGGTAGCAGAGTACCCCTCTAGGCCCCCACTCGGAGCTTTCCTGCCTCCTTGCTCTCCTGCTTAGTAATCTCTCTCCCGTCCAGGCTGCAGTCACCTCAAACCTTTCCAGCTGCCCTACTCGCTTGGAGTACAGTATATGCTGCTTGTGTAATTAGCTTTTATGTCTTTGTTCTGTCTCTCCTGAGTTGTAAGTCTATTAAAGGCAAGCACTGCATTTTATTCCTACGGGAAGACCTAGGGGCCAGTCCCAGGTCCACCTGGAACTTCCTGACTTGGGGTAGATCATTTGACAAAACTCCAGCCCAGTTGTGCCATGTGGAGAGTGATGATGCCTGGATTGTCATGGGAGTTCAGTGAGATCAGATACGTAAACCTGCTTTTGTGAAGGATGAAGCACTACAACGGTCAGGTCTTTTCAGTATTAATAATACTTACCACGCTGAAATAGTAATGTTTGTTTATGCTGCTGATGGTACACAGGCTAGCCTCTCCCAGAGCTGAGGCAAATCACAAGTGCAGCCCCACATTACTCAGCTTGGCACAGGTTTAAAGCAGTAAGTGGTCCATTCCAGGCACTCTCTGTCATCACCTCTCTCTCAGTCTGCAGGTTCTTCCTTTCAGACCCACGGGGTCATTATTTTTTCTTACTGGTCTCCCGCTTTTCCCCTCAGGCCCAGGCTGAGCTCTCTCTCTTAACCCCCTCAGTGCTTGGAGAAGCAAGGTAGTCCATGTCATTTCCCAGTTTAGGCTGGAACTGCTATCCTGTGCCGGGAGCCGGTCCATGCTTGCTGTTTCAAGGGACCTGGCATATATGGCATACTGTTCTTAATATGTTTGCTCACCTTCTTGGCACTATTTGTTTTAACCAAGGTCTCCTCTCTGAGAAAGGTTGAATCCCCAGGTAGGGATTTTCCCCTGAAGTTAGGGGGGGAATAAAACCACTCAACTAAGTGCCAGGCGGGTAATTAATCACTTTAACTATGAACAATCATGCTTAAGCTACATAATCTTTACTCCCTGGAATGGAGATAAGAAACGCCCTAACCTTTGTAATAGAGATTGATAGGATTGAATCAACTGGTATAAATACAGATGTAACAAGACAGAAAGACACAGAACTAAATACACAGAACTTAGGAGACAGAACTTAGAAGACAGGACCAAGAGAGACCAAACCTAGGCACAGAACCTACACAGAACGTTCTCTAGAGACAGAAGGACTTAGCTGGAGAGAACATGGCAAAAGATCCTGGACTGAACCTGACTACAGAAATTGGCAAGAGAACCTGACTAGAACCTGGTAACTGAACCTGGCTGGAGAACCAACCCCAGCAGGTCCAGGGGTTCCCAAAGGTGTGGACGGAGTCGGCGAAGAAGGAATGACATGGACATAGCGTTCAGTTGATCAGCAGCCTAGCCAGGATCTCTAGCCAGGATCTCCAGCCAAGTTCTGGTCTGGATCTCCAGCGAAGTTCTGCTTCGGGTCTCCAGCCAGGTTCTGTGGCCATGTTCCCTCGCTAGGTTCTCCAGCCAGGTTCTGTCCAGGTTCTCCAGCCAGGTTCAGTCACCAGGTTCTAGTCAGGTTCTCTTGCCAATTTCTGTAGTCAGGTTCAGTCCAGGATCTTTTGCCATGTTCTCTCCAGCGAAGTCCTTCTGTCTCTAGAGAACGTTCTGTGTAGGTTCTGTGCCTAGGTTTGGTCTCTCTTGGTCCTGTCTTCTAAGTCCTGTCTCCTAAGTTCTGTGTTCTTAGTTCTGTGTCTTTCTGTCTTGTTACATCTGTATTTATACCAGTTGATTCAATCCTATCAATCTCTATTACAAAGGTTAGGGCGTTTCTTATCTCCATTCCAGGGAGTAAAGATTATGTAGCTTAAGCATGATTGTTCATAGTTAAAGTGATTAATTACCCGCCTGGCACTTAGTTAAGAGGTTTTATTCCCCCCCTAACTTCAGGGGAAAATCCCTACCTGGGGATTCAACCTTTCTCGGAGAGGTGACCTTGGTTAAAACACAGCGCCAAGAAGGTGAGCAAACATATTAAGAACCGTATGCCATATATGCCAGGTCCCTTGAAACAGCAAGGATGGACCGGCTCCCGGCAGAAGTTGAGGGCGCATGGCATGCAAGTGGGGGGTGGCTGAGGGTGAGATGGGAAAGCTGCGGTGCCTGATGTGCCTCACTAAGGGGATTTTCCCCCATCATCTGCCTTTTAATTAACATCAACTGAAGAAGTCAGGGACATTTTTTGTGTTTGTTTTGAACATTTTTGAGTCTTTATACCTACTGTTTCCTCAGTCTTTCACTTCCCCGTTCATATCTGGCAGATTCTTTTTGTCATTCTGGATTCAGCCCAATTTCAACCCTTCCTTTCTGCACCTTCTACCACATCTCATCCAGAGGTGGCCTACTTGTCTGTAGCTGTAGTATTTTTAGGTTGTTATAATTAGATTTTCATGTCTTTCTGCTATCATCTCCTTTGAAATCAAGACTTATACATCTTTATACTCCTGTTCCTTAATGCAGTTTCTGACACATACTGTATTATCCGCTAATTTAATGTATGCTGAGTGAGTTTAAGTATCTAGGTTCATAATCACAGACCTGAGTTTCTCCTGGGCAGCCCTTCAGCTAATGCCTATCGTTGGCACCACAAAAATTTAGATGCATCAGGTCAAGAGCCACAACTCAACCTGCTTGCTATCTCTAGGGTATGCGCCTTGGCTTCCTCTGGAACGGCACCTTAACACTAAGCTGGTCAAATGCCTTCTGTGGAAGCAGTTGTCGCCCTTTCTGTGTTTGCAGCACAATTCCACACACTAGAACTTGGCCCAACACACTGGAAGGAATTAAAAGACTCAGTACACAACCAGTGGACTCCATCTGGTGGACCTGGTAGAATCAGTGTCAAAGTAGAGCAGGGATTTTTCAACCTTTTTCATGTCATGGCACACAGAAACTAGTAACTAAAATTATGTGGCACACCAAAAAATAATATGTTTTTGCTGATCTGACAAATAAAATAAGTATAATTTTGATTGATTTACCAAAATAATAACCTATCCTTCTTGCTCCAAAATGAGTTTTTAAAAATTGATTTTGAAAGAGAGAGAAACATTGATGTGAGAGAGAAACATTTATCAGTTGCCTCCCACATGTGCCCCTACTGGGAATTGAATTCTTCAACCTTTTGGTGTACAGGACAACACTCTAACCAACTAAGCCACACCAGCCAGGACCCCAAAGTGACTTTTAAAAAAAAAATCAGGTACCTATACTTTGTATATAAAGATTTCTGGTACCTAGAATTAACCAGTCAGATGCAACCTTATTATTTGACGTGACCAGTAAGAAGCCAAGTCTGTTATATAGCCTATATATTTATGGATCAAGACAGGGCATTCACAGCAGAGCGCTATTGTGTTGGCTGTTGCCATTTTTTTATTTGATAGTCTAAAGCGAGCATGCTTGGTCTAGGAAAAGAGGTCAGTGACCCTGACCTCTTTTGTCAGGTATTGCAGGCTTATAAATTCTTGGGGCACACCGGTTGAAAATCGCTGAAGTAGAGCAATATTTCACAGTGTCCCTTAAATTGCTGCATTTATATTCACTGGGCCACATGGCTGTTTGATAAGTTACTTATTTACCGCCCTGCCTCTCCTGTACTCATGAGGGAAAGTTTCTTCATATTGTAACATACACTCTGTATTTGGCACCAGTTTGATGTTACATTTCACTTCGTACATATTGCAAATATACCCTGCTCAGTGCCGTGCCACCAGATTCAGCCAGCTTAGCATTCATCCAACACACACAGCTGTAGCACCGTGTTCATGTACGTACATATATTTTGCATGCTGATCAAACTTGGCACACTTGTGAGTGTTCTCAGCACAGACAGTTGAGAATCTCTGGGCTTCCGTGCCCTGCTGTGTGCTATGGTAGGATAGCAGGTCACTCTGATATGATAATGCTTGTAAGCTAATTTTTCTTTGCCTTCTAAAATTGGTCATGTAAGTAATTGCGTGAGTTATCTAGTGCTGCACAACAAAGTATCTCGAAATTTAGCAGCTTAAAACAATAAACATCTCCGTTTCTGTGGGTCAGCAGTTGAGGAGCAGCCTAATGGGGCTCTGGCTCAGGCTCTTTCACGAGGCTGCAGTAGATTTGCCAGCCAAACGGGCTGCAGTCACTCGAAGGCTTCTCTGGGCGGGAAGATCGTCTTCCCTGATGGCTCACCCTCACGTGGGTGATGAGTTCATGCCGACTGTTGGCAGGAGGCCCGTTCCTCACCACACAGACTTCTCCCCAGGGCTGCCTGTGTGTCCTCATGAGATGGCAGCTGGCTTCCCCAAGAGTGAATGACTCAGGAGAAAGCAGAAGCCACAATGTCTTTTATGACCTAGTCCCAGAAGTTATACACCATCATTAAACTTTTTTATGTTAATTGTGGTAAAATACACATAACAAAATAGGCCGTTTTCATAATTTTTAAGTACATAGCTCAGTAGCATTCAGTATATCCCATATTGTACACCACCATGCACTTCTAGAACTCTTTCCATCTTGCAAAACTGAAACTCTGTATCTATTAAAAAATAACTCCCATTTTCTCTCTCCCAGCCCTTGGCAACCACTTTTTCACTTTCTGTCTCTGAATTGGATTACTCTAAGTACCTCATGTAAGTGGAATCTTACAGTATTTGTCCTTTTGTGACTGGTGTATTTTATTTAGCATATCTATAAGGCCCATCCGTGTTGTAACTGTCAGAATTTTCTTCCTTTTTAAGGCTGAATAATATTCCGTTGTGTGCTTCTATCACATTTTGTTTACCCATTCATCTGTGGATGGATACTTTGGCTGTTGTGAATAATGCTGCTATTAACAGGGGTGTACAAATAGTTATTCATGTGGCTACATTCAATTTTGTTGGTTATATTTCCAAAGTAAATTGCTGGATCTTATAAAAATTCTATTTTTCTTAAGCCTAATTAATTCACTTTATTTTCCCTGTGTAAATACACTACTTATTGGCCATCACTGGAGTCTGGGTCTTCTGCACGAAGCCTGTGGTTTTTATTGGTGTTTGCTGGATGGTCAATGAATTCCTAACAGGGAGACTTGGTGAACACAGTCTCTTTCCAGAGATTGGGGGGAGATATCTGTAGGTCTTGGATATTCATCCCTTATCATGTGCAAATATTTTCTCCCATTCTGTAGACTGCTTTTTAACTGTTTTGATTGTGTCCTTTGAAGCATAGAAGTTTTTAATTTTGATGAAGTACAATTTTCCTGTTTTTTCTTTTGTTGCTTGTGCCTTTGGTGTCATAGCCAAGAAATCATTGTCAAATCCAGTGTCGTGATGCTTCTGCCCTATGTTTTCTTCTAAGAGTTTTCTAGTTTTAGCTCTTATAATTAGGTATTTCAAACACACACACACTGTCATTTCTGCAACATGCCAGTTCTATTCAGTTTGGAATGCGATATTACAAGGATATGAATAACAGGAGGGGGGATCATTGGGGGCTGTATTGAAGGTTGGTTCCCACAATAACTCAGTACATGATTTAAAAGTTAAGTAATTCTATAAAGTTTATAATGAAAATGAGAATCCGTTGCCCCTTCTCTTCTCACTGCCACCCAACCTTAATTTCCACATGTCCCTTCCTCCCATCCTTGCAGTAGACACATAGTATAATTATTGGTAGATCAGTGTTCACTGCTTTCATTATCACAACTATGCCCTTGGAAACATTTGGGCTTCTTAGACTCATCATTTCTTCGCTGGTACTTATCCATTTCTCTGTCATTCTGTCGACTTTCTGGGGGATAACAATTTTCTGTACTCTCTACTTTCTTAAGTCTGACTTGGTACGTATTGCAAAGATAAGAAGTGTTCTGAGTTTCAAATTTCTTCCAGTTGAAGACAGTCTATAAAGGGCTGAATCAAAGAAAAGATACGTGTATATATCTATTTATATAAAAGCCTAATATGCAAAGTGTCCCAAGAGCTTGATCGACCAGGAATTCGATTGCTCACTATGACATTCGCTGTCCACCAGAGGGTGGCACGAAACAAAGGAAGGCCCCAGCAGCTGGGGAAAGGAGGCCCCAGCCAGCAGCCAGAAGGCCCTAATCGGCCCTGATCGCCAGCTAAGCCTAGGGGCCCTACCCGTGCATGAATTTTGTGCACCGGGCCTCAAGTAGTTACAATACAATAATGCATATAGTTATATATTATACACTAGGGGCCCAGTGCACGAAATTCGTGCACTGGGTGTGTGTGTGTGGGGGGGAGTGTCCCTCAGCCCAGCCTGCCCCCTCTCATATACTGGGAGCCCTCAGGCGTTGACCCCCATCACCCTCCAATCGCAGGATCGGCCCCTTGCCCAGGCCTGACGCCTCTGGCCTAGGCGTCCGGCCCGGGCAGCGGGGACCCGCAGCTGCAGCGGCCCCATAATCGTGGGCTTCGCTTTAGGCCCAGGCAAGGGACCCCTAGCTCACGGGACTGCCAGCTTCGACCGTGCCCAGCTCCCATCGCTGGCTCCACCCCTACTTCCTGCTATCACTGGCCAGGGCGGAAAAGGCACCTGATTCTCCCATCATGGCTCCCCAGGGCCGCCTTTGCCCTGCCCCCCAGCTCTTAGCTCCCCCCTGGGTTTCTGATCACTGTCAGTGGCAGGGGGCTTCTTCCTGCTTTCCCTTTCGCCTCCCTGCATTGTGCCTACATATGCAAATTAACCGCCATCTTGTTGGCAGTTAACTGCCAATCTTAGTTGGCAGTTAACTGCCAATCTTAGTTGGCAGTTAATTTGCATATAGCCCTGATTAGCCAATGAAAAGGGTAGCTCGTACGCCAATTACCATTTTTCTCTTTTATTAGTGTCGATATTCCTATTCTATAGACTATATTTATGTGTACTTTATAACAGTTAATGGTACAGGTAATACATATAGCCATATCATAAGCTAATTTGATGGAAATACATATTTATAATTTATGAGGACATAAAGTCTCCTCCTCAAAGGTAGCCCGCCCCAGTGATAGGTTGATTTGTATAGTTTCCATGTATTTTTCTGATTTTCCCCCCTAATATCTCCTTTTTTTGTTTGTTCATATGCACTTAAATATTTTTAGCCAGTATGTAGTTTTCCTAAGTTTGTACACCATAATGTATTTTACCATTTTATTAAAGAACACTAAGTTATATCCAATTTAGGAATCTGCAGTGAATACCTTGTGCACATGTACAAGTATTTCTGTAGGATACAGTCCAAGAAGTGGAATTTTTTACATCAAATGATATGTATTCCTTGAATTTTTATACTGTCAAATTGGCCTCTAAAAAGGCTCTATCAGTATACCCTTCAATGAGAGGGTGCCCTTCCCCGCACCCCGCCAGCGTTGCATCCCATTGATCTTTCTTTTGGTACCTCCGGACCATCACTTACCCCTCTCTTACAAATTCTCTCCTATTTGTACTGATGATGACATTAGGAATAGACCCTGTCTTCCGATGCTTTACTTCGGGGCTGCTCTGTTTTAGGACAGGAATACAACCAAGATTCAGGGCCCGAGAAGCAGGAAAGGCAAGGGTTCTCAGTGGGCGCTTTCTTTCCTTAATGTTAGTTAAGCCAAGAAGGAATCCCTGTGAGTCAGCTTCTTTCCCCCACACTGCTTAGGTGCCTTTCTCTCCTGGTTTTGTTTTTGACTGATTTCATCCAAGAAGTCTGCCCCTTCCCCCTCCCTAAGTAATGAATAACCAGAAAAATCACAGAACCCAGCAGATTGAGTGAAGGAAGCTTAAGGAAAATATTAAAAAGGAAGAAAAGTGTTTGATGTACTTTTAATATAAAATGTGGAAAAAGTAGAAAAAGGGTGGGGGCTAGGGCAGGAGGGAGGAGAGAGATTATTCACGGTAATGGGAACCAAATGTTGGCTGGGAAAGCTGCAGCATTCTCACACTCTTCCTGTAAACCCAGCGGCTTTTCAAAGTGATAGCAATGGAGAGCCAACAGCACAGGACTCGCCTTAACCCTCTCGTACCTGGACAGCTGCTCCCAGGCGGCTTTCAGAGGTGGTGTCACCGTGAAGAAGTCCGGGTGTGCAGAATTTCTGCGTCCCTTCCTGCAAAAAGAAGGAAGGTGGACGCAAGTAGTAGAATGAAAGGGAACAGCTGTTAACACCTCAGAGTGGGCCTACATTTATCTTCCACATTAGGCTTTAATACTGGACAGTGAGCAGCCTGCTTGACCAATAGCTTTGCCAGGTGTGAGTGACGTTATCTTCTCCCCTTGCCGTCTGAAGGGGAACCCCCATGCTGTAGACAGGCAGTCTCTTCACCAGGAACATGCCACTACATGAAAGCCCTCGGTGGGGTCTGAAGTCCTCTTGGGTGGAGGTATGTGTGCGCCTCTGGAGGCTCCGGCCTCTGTTTCTCTTGGAAGTCCACACCTGCCACTGTGGATTGAGATGTAAAACGGTTTGGAGCTGAAGGGCACCCCTGACCTTGTGACTCCCAGGTGGTCAAGGACAGGCACTTGCCTCGGCCTAGCCATTTATCTACAGAGGGAGAAGGAAAAGGGGTGAAGGAATGAATGAAGTTCCTGGTCCAGCTGGCTCTTCACTTCCATTTAGATTTGAACATTGTTCAGGCACCTTTAAAAGTCAACTGTGACTCAGCTGACGTTGCTTGGTGTTTGCGCATCAACCTATGAACCAGGAAGTCACGGTTCAATTCCCAGTCAGGGCACATGCCTGGGTTGCAGGCTCAGTCCCCAGTGAGGGACTAAATTTCCCGTCCCCTCTGAAATCAATAAAAATATATTTTAAAAAAAGTCAATCGTGCCTCAAAAAGGAAAAATCTTAGTTTTTATGTACAATATTTATCATTTCAGAAGGCCAGCCCTCCCATACCCCCCATACCCCAGTGAAGGGCAGTGGTAGCAGTAGGGCAGGTGGCACTGCAGAGCATACGAATGCTTAACCTCTGCTGTGAGCTTGACCTCTTTGCCCTCAGTTGTCTCATCCATGACATTAGTCTCTGCCTTCTCCGAATGTTTAAGGATAAAGTGAGTTAAAGAATGAAAACATTTAGCACACTGCCTGGCATCTGCTCTTCTCTGTCTTCATCATCATCTTCCTCGGGCCTATAGCTAAAACCGAAACATGTCTTTTCATGTTTCAGATGTTTTTAAAAATTATCTTTGGGATGATTTTATAGTTTTATGTTTTACGTTTAAATCCATAGTCCATTTTGAATTCATTTTTGTAAGAAGTATGAGGTTATCCCGGCTGGTGTGGCTCAGTAGTTGAGTGTTGACCCATGAACCAGGAGGTCACAGTTCGATTTCCGGTCAGGGCACATGCCTGGGTTTCGGGCTTGATCCCCACTAGGGGCCATGCAAGAGGCAGTTGATCAGTGATTCTCTCTAATCATTGATACTTCTATCCCTCTTTCCCTCTCCCTTCCTCTCTCTGAAATCAATAAAAAAAGAAGTATGAGGTTAGTCTGAGGTTCCGTTTTTTGCCTATGGATGTACAATTGCTACAGCTCCATTTGCTAACAAACAAATGGCTATTGTTTTTTCCAGCTTTGTCAAAACTCAGTGGAGCATATTTGTGTGGGTCTTGGATGATCTTAATATTCCCAACACAAAGGCCTGTTTTAGCGAGTACTGTTTTAGTTTCTAATCTTCTCTTCTTCATCGCAACTTTGGAGTCATACAGATTGAAGTTCTGAAGCAGCTCTTTCACTTACTCGGTGTGTAGAATTACACCTAAGTCATTTAACCTAAGTCTCAGTTTCCTCCTCCGTAAAATAGAATGGTAATATCTTTTCGATGGGCCTCTGAAGGCTAGCCACGGTAAGGCATGCCAGGGGATTAGCTTGAAATCAGGCATTTAGAAAGCCCCACACCAATGGTAGCAGTGGTAGTAAAACTTGGTTTCTCTGTGCTTGCCCTTTGCCTTCCCCAAATCTTAGCTTTTTTCAGCCTTTTCATTGTAGCTTCATTATGAGCACGAGTGATTCCAATTAAAGCTGTGTGCTGTGCTTTGCTTAGATGGAAATTTTGACCAGTAACATTTCTATTTCAGGATATATGAGAGATCCATGTCTTAACAGCTTTGATTACAGCATCTCTCCATCTTCTACCACCCCCACCATTTGG
This sequence comes from Myotis daubentonii, assembly GCF_963259705.1. Lineage (NCBI taxonomy): Eukaryota > Metazoa > Chordata > Mammalia > Chiroptera > Vespertilionidae > Myotis > Myotis daubentonii. The sequence continues at coordinate 21,177,723 of NC_081840.1, read as the reverse complement.
CTACTTGGATTTCCTGTTGCTCCCTGCTCTTTTATTTGCTATTCCTTCTCCCGGCAGTGTCCTTTCCAGTTGTCAAATTGCTGGACATCTTTGAGACCACCTCCACTTTGGAGGCTTCCTTGATTTCTCCCATATGAAGTTGCTCCCTTCTTCGTGCTGTATCCACTGAGCCAAACCAGCTAGGGCGCTTTCCTCTTGTTTTCTAAAGCTAGTGTCCTGTTCCCAGCACAGTGGCATATGGAGTTTGGGGAGTAGCAAGTCTTTTTCTTAAAAAAACACACACATATTTTTAAATACATAAATAAAATATATCCATATGTCTTGGCTGCATTAAATGATAAAAGCTAGATAATCCTATATAGTAAAAGGCTAATATGCAAATCTACCAAACAGTGGAATGACTGGTCACTATGATGTGCACTGACCACCAGGAGACAGACGCTCGGAGCAGGAGCTGCTTTCTCATGGTCAGTGCGCTCCCACAGGGGGAGCTCTGCTCAGCCAGAAGCCAGGTTCATGGCTGGGGAGTGCTGCAGCAGTGGCGGGAGCCTCTCCTACCTCCTCGGCAGTGCTAGGGATGTCCAGCTGCTAGGGGGCACAGGCCGGGCTGAGGGACCTCTCCCCCCGCCCCCCCCCCCGAATGCACAAATTTCATGCACTGGGCCTCTAGTATAATTATAATGTGCTAGAATAAGACTAGAATGAAATATACCAACTACCATGGTTACAGAATGGAACTATAGGTAACTTTTTTCTATTTCTTTACACTTTTCAGTACTTACACATTTTCATAGTAAGCATATATTAATTTTAAATTGATTTTATGTTGTTTAACATGTCTTGCAATTTCTTATTAATTCAGATATATTTCTCCCTGTTTTGAAGTGATAAAATTCTATTTTGCCATTTGTTAAGAGGGTAGCAAAAGGAAGGGGGGGACTAACATTTATTGTGTGTCCAGTCCATGCCACCTCCTGTGCTTTGTATGATTTATCCTATTTATTTCCAAAAAACATGGCTGCTACATAGGTCTTATCCTTAAGTATAGATGATGAAACAGCCTTAGCTATGTTAACATTCGGGCCAGTTCTTTCTGATGGGAAAGCTCATGCCCTTTTCACTAGTTCAACTTCTCTAGTAATAGGGAGAGGAAAGTCAGTACCAGTCTTTTCACAGTGCCATCCCAGGCTGGTCTGAACCTGATTATTATTGATGATGATAATGTGCAAAGGGGAGGTCGAAATATTTCTGAAAATAAATTCATTGATGAAATATAAGAAACAATCTTTCTGTGAACAAAAGTGAAGAAAACTGCCCTAGCCTTTTTAGCTCAGTGGATAGAGCATTGTCCTGCAGACTGAGGGGTCCCAGGTTTGATTCCAGTCAAGGTCACGAAACTCGGTTGCAGGCTTGATCCCCTGCCCTGATTGGGGCATGTACAGGAGGCATCCAATCAATGTGTCTCTCTCACATCAGTGTTTCTCTCTCTCTGTCTCTCCCTTCTCTTCCACTCTCTCTAAAAATCAATGGAAAAATGTCTTCCAGTGAGGATTAACAACTACAACAAAAAGTGAAGAAAGCTTTAGTAGCTGGAGCTATATAGTTCAGCATTACAAATATCTTTACTGTCATCTATGAATCTGTACAATTTTTCACTTGCACCAGGCACTAATACCACGCTTCATGTGTGGGCAGAACACATAAAGAGACTGAAGAAACTATAGGTATATGGCTTGTGTTTACAATTGGGGTTAAATTTCTACTTACTTTGTGTGCTGACCCTTCTGGATATAACTTAATTTCTTTCACACATCTGAACCAGCAGGTCAGGCAGATTGGGATGGCTACTTTAGATGGTGGGTAATTCCATACCAGGGAACTCTAGGGGTGGGAATTGTGGAATTCGGGTCCTCTTGGTTTCTTACAATGGCTTGATCATACAGCTGCTTGTCAACATGTCATATAAATGTGATTTGTCATTTTAACTGTGGTTTAACAAACGTTGTTCAACAGCTATGGTATTTTAGAAGGGATCCATCACTCCTCGGTCTTTTGGCCGAGATTAAGTGTAGAAGAGAACTATGATTCATGAAAGGGATGTAAAGAAGAAGAAGAGATCATGAAAGATGTCCCTATTAGTCTCCTGGCCATTTATGGACTCAGTGTGTGTGTGGAGAATCAGGCCATAGCCAGACTGAGAGATGAATCATCCATTTCTTCATCAGCAAATGTAATGTCTGGATTTAGAGATCTTAGAGGCAAAGAATTTTTGCTTGATTCAATTCCTAAAATACAAATTCTATATTTCGACTTTTATCATATTCATACCACAACTGATTAGCTTGTCTATACCAAGAAGACACGGTTTACCATATAAGAATATGGATTGCCTGTTGATCTATGAGAAATCTGGAGTATGTCCCATTGAACCTCAAAAATAAGATCATAGATAAGAAATTATAGTAGCTGAGAGTAACACGGAGTGCTTCCAGTATACCAGGCCCTAACTGCTTTATGTACTTTATCTCATTTAACAGCTTTTACTGTGTGCCAGCCACTGTTTTCCAAGCTTTACATGTATTAACTGACTTAGTGCTCACAGCTAGTCTGTGAGATAGGTACTGTTACCATCCCCATTTTACAGATGAAAAGACTAAGCACAGAGAAGTGAAGTGACTTGCCCAGGATAACACACTGGTGAATGGCAGTCAGGATTCACACCCAAACAAGTGGTCACAGAATCCATGCTCTTAACCACTCGGCCAGTGGTTCTCAGTGGGGTGTGTCCAAATCTCCTGAAGGGCTTGTTAAAACACAGGTTACTGGGCCCAACCCCGGAGTGTCTGGTTCCAGTAGATCTGGGGTAAGGCTGGATAATTTCTATTTTTAACAGATTCCCAGGTGATGCTCTGCTGTGCTGCCTCTCCTGGGGCTGGTAGTTCAGTGCAAGCAGCCAAGAACCAGGGTGATGTCTGATCCCAGCAGGGGCAGGTGCCTGTGTTTCGCAGCAGCTGTGACTTTGCACTAAGCCCTCTAGTAAATCTTGAGGACAGCAAATTTTAGTAGACTTGTCTTGACAAGAGAGAAGCATGTGCCATTGCAGCCATGCTATGGACATGGTGATTAAGAGGCCAGTTCCTGACACAATGAAGGTTTGTTTGTTTCCATAGATTGTTCAAGTCAAAAAAAGGCTTGAATGTTAATATGCATTTTCTTTCCCTCCTTTAATCCAATGGTTTTCTTTTTTAACTTTTTTATTCTTTATTTCCCTAGTATTTCCCTCTTTTATATTTTAAAAATCTTGCCCTGGCCGGTGTAGCTCAGTTGGTTAGAGCGTCGTCCCGTACACTAAAAGGTAGTGGGTTCAATTCCCAGTCAGGGCACGTGCCCAGGTTGCAGGTTTGATCCCCAGTCGGGGCATGTGCGGGAGACAACTAATCAATGTCTTACTCTTACATTGATATTTCTCTCTCTCTCTCTCTCTCTCTCTCTCTCTCTCTCTCTCTCTCTCTCCCTCTCCCTCTCCCTCTCCCTCTCCCTCTCCCTCTCCCTCTCCCTCAAATCAATAAAAAATGAAATTTTAAAAATCTTTATAAAGAAAGGAAAAATGACAAGTGGAGAAGGTGAGAGAGCGGGGAGAGGAAAGGAGAGTGGGAGGGAAAGGAAGGAAGGAAAGTGGAGTTTTTGGAGTTGTCTCCCACTTCCCTTGGCCAATTAAAGAAAAGGGGCAGAGACAGGTTACTGAAGCCAGAAAAGCTGTAGACTTTGACTGTTCCAAGATGCCTGCTGTGTTGCTTTTTGGGGAAAAGAGGAGAGAAACTAAAGGAGCCTAACTGATGTGATGAGGCAGGCATTCTAAATTTGTGACACTTCGCAAGCTGTTTGTGTGCACTAGGTTTGACCCCAGCTTCAATTCAATGTAAAAGTAGTTGGAAACTGGCATGTCAGCTGCCCTAGACAATGTGCACATTAACTTTCATTTTCAAGGCTTTTCCTAGCTCGTCTTTGCAGGGTGTGAAAGCTACGTGATGGGGTCCAGTTCTGCAGGGCCAGCTGTGCTCATGTGTACCTGCACTGTTGTCACAAAGGCATCGGACCTTGATAAAAATCCTGCTGAGCTGGACTCAGTCTTCATTGTTGAATGAACTGGTGGCAGGGAGTTCTCTCTTGGCTTTCATAAAGGTCACTCTTTGCTCACTTCTTTAGTTCATTTTTTCAGGCTTCATGTGGTATGCTGGTTATGCCAAAGTAAAGAGCTAGATCAAAGGCATTTCTTGTCATAAGGCTAAGGATCAATCTGTCTTTTCAGATCCAGTTTGCTAATAAAGGACCAAGGAGTCTCCATCTACATAACTAGCTGGCTCCCAGAACCCTAAGTGGCCTTCTAGAACAGTGCTCTGAACTTTACCTTTTGAAAGGTTTGGCTTTATGTCCAGCTTTGCGTTCCATACAGCTTGCCCCTAGAGTCTCTGCCAGATGTACGGAGAAATCCAGCTTTTGCCCTTATTTTCTCCTCCTGGGGATCATTCCATCAATCACGGAGTGGTACGAGTGTGGAGACAGCAGAAGTCTGGTTCACATTCTGTATCCATTGTCACGTCCAGCTGGCTGGGATCTCACGGTATTTTTAAAGAACAGGCATATCAGCTCTGGCTTTTTTTGACCTGATACCTCAGGGTGTTCTTCCCAAGTTTATGTTATTGTCACACGGGATTTAATAAAATCAAAGTAGTAGCCAAATTACCTCCTCCCCCCCCCCCCCCCAGAATTCTTCCAGTCATCACTACTGCTTCCTTTTCTTTTTCTATATCTCCACTATTGACTGAATAATCAGACAGCTCCCCTCTCAATTGCTTGTAATCATGTATTTCAAAATATATACCTTATCTGGATCCTACTCGTGTTCTTAATTTCTTTTGATTCTTGAATCTTTTTTGGGGGGGGGGGCTTCTATTGATTTTGGACCACCTTATTTTTTTTATGTTTTTTATTGATATTTAGAGAGAAAGGAAGGGAGAGGGAAAGAGGAAGAAATATCGATGAGAGATAGAGAAACATTAATCAGCTGCCTCCTGCACGACCCCTCCTGGGGATGGAGCCCGTAACCTGGGCATGTGCCCTGGCCGGGAATCAAACCGATAATCTCTCCATGCATGGGTGAATGCTCAGCCAACAGCCACATGGGCCAGGGCTTGAGCCATCTTATTTTAATTTGTTATCCCACTTCCACTTCTGGCTTTTCTGTAAAGATGTGCATAAACCATAGGTGGCAGCTTTATTTTTTAGGTGCCAGTTCATATACAGTCTCCTTCTTATTTAGGTTCTTAACTCAGGGTACATCTTTGTCCTATCCAAACCCTTTATTCCTCAAGGAAAATGAAACTCACAAGAGACAAGCTATTCAATCAATCTTATTTCCTCTGCTTTGATAATTGAATTTCTGCATCCAAAGAGGAGCAGTCCTTGTGGTGACTAATTCGTGATTGTGACTTGGCGTTTGATGTAATGTGCAGAGAAGGAGCTCATGCACTGGGAAAGGAAGGGAAGAGCTAGAAATAAATTAGATGCTGAATATGTAAACTGGTCATTGAGATGTCAGTTTCAAGCCCAAATCTAATGGATTAGCAAACCAATGATTTGGCAGCCTGTGGAGAAGGAAAAGGGAATCACTTAAGCCCAGCATTGATTCATGAAAGAAATAAGTCATGCTAGACTAGCCCTCATGTCCCTTCATGGTAGAATTATTTATTTTTCATTGAGCACTCTTTGTATTCTAACATTTAAGCTTTTTATTGAATTTATTGCGGTGACATTGGTTAATAAAAGTATATAGGTTTCAGGTGCACAATTGTATAACACATCATCTGTATATTGTATTGTGTGTTCACCACCCCAAGTCAAGTCTCCTTCCTCACTATCTCCCCTTTACCCTCTTCTACCTCCCCCACCCCGCTGTCCCTCTGGTAGTCATGTCACCATACTGTTGTCTGGGTGGGAATTACTTTAGTAAAAGAAGATCAGGGGACTAAAAAGAATTACTGTAACTGAGTTTTGGCAAGGCCTAATGAAATCTCATGGGCACAAAAGAGAAATGTGAACAAGACAATACTATCATTGGGAATATTTGGTGACTAAATGGGCAACTGTACCCAAACAATGAATCAGTTAAGTTTGAGAATAAAGTCCCTGGGGCTCTGTCATTGGCTCACTAGTTCACCATTTTTTATCAATGAATGTACTTATCCTTTCATATTTATCTAAGTGCTACTATATTCTAGGTGCTTATATATCTTGAAGACATTGTAATCCTATTTTCAGAAGACATGAGTAGGGTGGGATACTGAATAATTTGGATGACAATCAGGATTCACAAAGACTTAAACAGACTTGAATGATGAGCCTAATTCATGGAATTTGATAAGGAAAAACACAAACCTGTCACGTGGTTTCCAACACTCAAGTGTGAAGAAGGCTTACGGGCTTAGGTTGACTGTAAGAGGAAGAGAAGGTAACAGTAGCGTGGGAACTGCCAAAACCCAGGGCTAGCATGTGGGGAGTTTTTCGCGACATGTTGCCAGATGAGAAAAGCAGACAGCACAGAAACCTCTGTGTGCGGGAATCCACACAGGAAGTGCATACATCCAAATGTCGGCAAGATGGGCATGGTAGCCACCTTTGGTTGTTGGATGACAGAGAGGTGACTTGAATTTTGCCTTTCTGTCTTTTTGTGTTTTAGTATTGAGGATATATTGTTTTTGCTTGCCCTTTAAAAAAATTATTTCTATTTCATTTTAAAAAGGTGAAAGGGGATTGTAGCCACTATTAAGAACCTCGGCTTTTATTAACAGAATTGGAGGTGGGAAAGGAGGATTGTGGTTACTCTCCCTCATTCATCAGAGCTCACACCCTCTGTCCGGCCAGCTGCCCCTCCCTGGCGGTCAGCATTATTAATAAGCCCCCACTTCCCCACCAGGGCCAGCAGCCTGCCTATGGTTAGGCCATGCTCTAGCTTGAGCAGTAATGGATTTGCTCACACCTGTTCCTTGGTGCCCTTATTGTTTGTTTTCCCCAAAGGTTTGGATTCATTTTCCGTGGAAAGAATGTTAATAATAACAGCGCACATGTATTGAGCATTTATTATGTGTGCCAGACATTGTGCTAAATGCTTTACATGGGCCATCGCTTTTACATCTTGGACAGCCCTGCGAGAGGTGGTATTGATTTTTATTCCCACTTCACAGCTGAGGAAAGCAAGGCACAGAGAGCTTATGTTGCTTTAGGTTGTAGAGCCAGGATTTGAACCTGGCAGTCTTGGTCTAGAGCCCAGCTCCTGGGCACTAGGTTGAGCTGCCTCCTGTTCTGAGGGTCATCTAGTTGAGAGCCTGTGGTGCAATCCAGGGGCTCGGGCCTCTGCTCTTCTTCCAGGGTTCTGTCACTGCTAACCCAGCTTTTGCGTTGGTTTTTATTTCTTTCCAGCATCCAAAACCTTTTATTTCTTTTTGCCTTCTTTCTTGGGTTATTTCTTTAATCCTTTCCCAAGAGCCTTTCATCCTCTCAAATAAACAAAATATTTAAAGGTTTTTAAGCCCTTTCGCCCTGTTCTCCAGCAGAAAGATCCGCTTCCGTTATAATGTCATATAGTTCTGTCCTTTTGACCTTGCGTATAGGTCATCAAAAGTTCACATAGTTTTTCCAGATAATTTCTGAGCTTTTCTGTATCTTTAGCTCTGCCTCTTCCTGCAAAAGAATCATCTCAGTACTACTTCATAGCTTCAAATCAGAAAAGTTAAAAGTATGTAGTCCATAGTTTAACTTAGTAATCCACACATGAAACCTATATGTTCATGTTGACTAATGTCACCCCAATAAAATTTAAAAAAACAACAATACCAGATTTTTTTTTAAAGTATATAGTCTTATCTCAAGGAGCAAACTCAAAGGTAAAAAATAAATTTTAGTCTTTGGCACCTGCATTTTCAGAGATCATTTTCAAATCACATTCCAACATCAGAATTCTCTTAGGAATCAAGGCACTGGTCACCATGAGCACAAAATCTCTTGGCAGGTCCATTTCACTTACTCCACTTAAATAATTTTAAGCCAGATTTATTTGGCTAGCTGTCCCTGTTCCCAGTCACCAGTTGCCAAGAGCAAGTCTTAAGAATTATTAGTAGACAGCTTCAGTATTATTTACTAATACTCCCAAACGCACACATACTCCCCAAAGCCAAGGGGGTCCCCACCACATTATGTCATGTAAGTTCCTTATCCTGGCCAGCTCTGCTTGGTATTGCTCATGGGAACCCTCTGTCCTGCAGGGTTTGTAGCATTTACAGCGCCTTTGCAGCACCTACTATGTGCCAGAACTGCTCTGTGTGAGACTGAGAATAAAGTGCAGCCTCTGCTGTCCTTAAAGATCTACACATCCCATAACGTGCCTTGGAAATGGGTGGATATTCTTCAAATAGGAAGATTCTCCCCAGAAAGCACTTCCTTCATGGCCTTACGGTGTTTTTCATTAGAAGCACCGCTGGCATTTTGAGCAGCACATATTTTTCCTAGTACAGGGCTCTTTCTTGCATCTGTAGACTTGCAGCAGCCTTGGCCTCCACCTATTAAATGTCAGTAACCCCCACCCCCATTAGCATGACAGTGGAAAGCATACCCACACACTCCCCCCACACACACCCCAGAGAGGGATAGTGGCACCCCTGGCAGGTAGCTCAGGTTGTGTTGGGATTGGGTGGAGGAGGCTGGGGAATGTACAGCTGTCATGTTCCTCCGCCACATCCCACCCTGTGACATCATCCCACCCTGTGACATCATCCCACCCTGTGACATCACATCCTTCTCGGAGAACCTTGAGCCTGAGAGCATCTCTGTATGGACAGTGCAGCAGCCTGCTGAGCAAGTTTTGCTTTGCTCCGGGCCAGTGGTGCAGTTTACGTATTGCATCCAGGTTCCTTAGAACCAACGTCCATTTGATGGATTAGATATTAAAGCGAAGGGAGAAGCCTAGCCCCGTTGGTGTGTATCGGCTAGAAGCAGTGGTTCTCAGCCTTCCTAATGCCGCGGTGACCCCCAACCATAACATTATTTTCGTTGCTACTTCATAACTGTAATGTTGCTACTGTTATGAATCGTCATGTAAACATCTGATATGCAGGATGTATTCATTGTTCGCGACCCACAGGTTGAGAACCGCTGGTAGAGGTTGAGGTGTTCTCAAGAAGGCAGTCCTGGCAACAAACATTTAGCCCTGCAGTGCCACAGCGTAACACAGAAAGTAAGGTGAAGTTCCACATGACTAGGCTAATGAGAATGTGGTTGTGAGAAATACCATGGTGTTGCCTATAGCTGCATGTGTACTAACGGTGAAATACAGCATAGTTCATTCTGAATCTTTGAATTTGAATCAAATGTTAAACACTCCCACAGTTAACTTGCTTGTCCCTATATACTTCATTCTAGAAATGATATAAAACTTTTTGAAGTTATTTACATGGAATATGTACAATATTATATTTTAATATTAAGCAAAGAATAAACACTAAGAGGATAATAGAATAAAACTCACATTTTAGAAGAATAGTTGAATGAATCTCACAAATTTGGTGGGAGTAGAAACTGTATGACTAGTAAACTAGAATGAATTGCTGTTCCAGAAAGTAGGGTGGAATTTTGGAATTGAGGTTCCAGAAAGTGGGATGAATTTTGGGTAAGAAAGGAAGCTATAAGGTGCCATAGAGAGGCATGTGTAGCTATATAATCTCAGGGAAAGCCCACGTGAGCGCGCACCTGGCCGCCTCTGTGTCAGTCATTCTGGCACTTGCATACTGCAAACCCTAAAGGCGTGGGCCTTAGTTGGGAGATCCCATGGCCCAGTAACACCAGTAACTCAAAGCCAGTACGCTTCTCGTTTCTCGTGAGCTTACCACATTGCCTTGTGCAGCTGAGCACACCTGCCCCCAGCCAGCGTTGCACTATAAACATTCCTGCCTCTGAGGAGAGCTTCTACTCGCTTGAGAAACTTCCCTTTGTGATTCGGAGGCTGGGTTCATGTGACTGATGAGATTCACTGTAAAAGTTTATGATGATGCACCCTGTTCAGGGTGTGCAGTTGGTGAATAAACCTCCTCTTATCCCACGACCCTTATTTGATCTTCTGTTGCTGACTGTCCTACCTGCATCCATGAATTGCTTTGTATACACACACCTGAGAATCTGTCGCAGTTCATCTCCAAATAAGGGGTCTCGTTACAGACTCTGATGTCTGATATATAATGAGAAGACATTAAAGCAAATTTCTCTTTGGAATATTTGTTATTAAAGCAGTTTTTTAGGAATAAAACCAATCTAACTAGCTGGTGAGATGAATTCTGATATAAGCTACATGGTTACATAAATCCTTTAATATCTAATCCCTGAGTCTAGATTGCTACCCGTGGCTAGAAACTTGCAAGCCAGGAGTGGAAGCAGAGGAACAATTGATGAATTTTCTGACCATTGGTCCAATTATCATAAATAATAGTTTCATTCCAGATTCAAATACCTGCCCCAATTTGTATGGAGATCTCAAGGGTGTTAGTCCAGGCAGTTCCTGCTGTTTCATCTGTCTCTTCCCTTCTGTTTGTTTGTTCATTGGATCAGCCCACTCTGCCCGAACCTTGTCTTCACTTATACCTGGATTCCTTTCTCCTTTGCCCCTCCTTCCCTCAGAGCTCACCTCGTTTCCCTAGCCATTCAGTCACTTCTTGTAAGTGTTATCCTTCAGTAAGCTTCCCTCTTCCCTCCCAATGAAAGAGTTAACAGGTTTCTCTGGCCCCACTTTTCCTAACCCTGTAACCCCTGTTTGACTCTCCTCAGCACTTCACTTTGCAAATAATGTTAACATTTTATTCATGTATTTAAGAACGTATTGTATTCAGTCATTGGTGGCCACATTTCGTCATACCTCTAGAAGCCCCTTGGGAAAGATCATGTCTTTTTCACTGTATAGCACTTCGCACATTGAGGCATTTCAGGAGGGATTACTGAAGATCAAATGTCATACTCGAAAAAATTACTAAATAAGCTCTGAGGTTTTTGGTCCTGTTCTCCAGGAAGATTAACTGAAAATATGTAATCGTGCAACTGAACTGTGGACCCAAACTGTGGGAGGAGATGATCAAGGGATGTGACACATAGGAAGTGAGATTATGTGAGTAGAAAACCTTTCATCCACAGACTTCAGAATACATTACACAGACTCTCTCTGAACTAGGTACTTGGAAAGCTCTTTGAAAGCAGGGAAATCCAAGCAGAGACCTGAAATGACCAAGATATGAGTGAGGGAGGTCAGGAAGGGGGCATGGACTTCTGGCTCAGTTGGCATCCACTTTACTCCTCACCACAGGTCTCTGTCAGGGCCATTAGGACCCAGGCTCTACCTAACTAGGCAGCCTATAGGTTAGGACCAGGGAGGTCTGCACCTCACCTCAGTATTGCTGCATCTCTGCCATTGAAATGATCATTAATGCCAAGGATATTTATAAAGAAAAGAATCACGTGATGATTTAAATCACTCTGCATGGAGAAGGAGATTTTGTGTGTTGAACCTTTAAACTAGGCACTATTTCACTTCTGTAAGCAGGGTTTGGGGTAAGGTTGTTCAATATGAGATTTTTAATGTTTCTTCTAGGTACAATATTCTGGTCACTGTACCTTAAAAAGGAAAAGAAAATCAGGATAGTTAAAGAAGTTTCAGAGAATAACTAAAAGTATTAAGGAGATGGAAGGACTGCTAAATGAGACTGTTCTAAAATATATGGGGACCTTTAAAAAAATTGTGGTAAAATGTGCATAACATAAAATTTACCACCCTTTAAAAAATTTATTGAATTTATTGGGGTGACATTGATTAATAAAAGTATATAGGTTTCAGGTGTGCATTCTATAACACATCATCTGTGTATTGTATTGTGTGTTCACCACGCCAAGTCAGGTTTCCCTCCAAGACCATTTATCCCCGCTTTCCCCTTTCCTATTCCCCCACCCCCTTTCCTTCTGGCAGTTGTCTGTGTTACGAGTTTTTCTGTTTGTTTGCTGAATCCCTTCACCTTTTTCACTGGCCCCCCCACCCCCCTCCCCACTCAGTCTGTCAGTCTGTCCTCTGTATCTGTGAGTCTGTTTTTATTTTGTTCATTAGATTCCACATATTAAGTGAAGTCATATGGTACTTGACTTTCTCCAACTGGCTTATTTCTCTAAGCATAATACTCTCCAGGCCCATCCATGCTAATCTTTATTATTTTCTTTCTTCTACTCATTTCAGACTTTGTTTGTTGTTCTTTTAAGTTCCTTTGAGTGTAAAGTTAGATTGTTTGAGATTTTTCTTGTTTCTTGAGATAGGCCTGTAATGCTCTGAATTTCCCTCCTAAGACTGTTTTCACTGTGCCCCATTGACTTGGGATTGTCATGTTCTCATTTCCAGTTTTTTCAAGCTATCTTTTGATTTCTTCCTTGATCTCATTGTTAACCTATTCATTGTTTATTAACATGTTATTTAGCCTCCATGTGTTTATCGATTTTTTTTCTTATGATTGATTTCTAGTTTCATATCATTATGTTCAGAGATGTTGTCTGAAGCTGGCCACTGGGTGTATTTGCTCTGAGGCCTCTTGGAAGGGACTCTGGTGCAGGCCAACATCAGACGCTGCTTGTGACTGGTTCTTGGCAACCTGTTTGGAGCTACAAAGCAATACAGTTTCTGCCTGCCTCTGCAGGGCCTGGGCGCATGCGGAATGAGATTTTGTGCTGAGCCTCTAAGAGAGTGCCTGTGTCTCTAGCAGACTGCCATCTCTCCCTGGCAGACAGAATCCCTGCTGATTCTCACAGCCAGGTGTTATGTAGGGGCCTCTTCCCAACTCCAGTGCTCTGGGCTGGTGCCCATGCTTCTCAGGGGTAACCTTTGCAGCTGAGATATCCCTTTGAAATCTCATTTGCCACCCATGGGAGCAGGGCCAGCCCTTTTCATGTGTCCGCCCTTCCTACCAGACTTGATGTGGCTTCTTCTGTAAATCCTTGGTTGTAAGACTTGTCTTCAGCTAGTCTTCAGTTGGTTATTCAGGCTGTTTGCTTTATGTTTTAGCTGTAATTCCAGTTTGGTTCTGGGAGGAGGTGAGTGTGACATCCACCTATTCCATTGCCATCTTGGATCTCCTAAAATTTACCATTTTTAAGTGTACAGTTCAGTGGCATACAGTACATTCCCAGTGTTGTGTAACCATGACTACCATCTATCTCCAGAACTTTCTCATCACCCCAAACTAAAACCCAGGATCCATTAAACAATAACTCCTCATTTCCCTGTCTCTCCAGCCCCAGACAACCACCATTCTACTTTCTATCTCTCAATTTTACTATTTTAAGTACCTCATATAAGTGAAATCCCTTATATAACTGATGTATTTCCCTCAGCATGTCTTCAGAGTCCATCCCTGTTGTGGCATGTGTCGGAAATTCCTTCCCTTTTAAGCCTGAATAATATTCCATTGTATGTATAGCTCACATTTTGTGTCCATTCCTCTGCTGATGGGCAGTTGGGTTGCTTTCACCTTTTGGCTCTTGTGAATAATGCTGCTACGTTCAAGTATCTGAGAGTCTACTTTCAATTCTGTTGGATATATGCCTGGGAATGGACTTGCTGGGTCATATGGAATTTTTGTTTTAAGCTTCTTGGGGAACCACCAGAGGGCTTCCACAGCAGTCATACCGTTTCACATTCCCACCAGCTGTGCACGAGGGTTCCACTTTCTCCACATGTTTGCCAACACTTTTTATTTTCCATTTGTTTTGTTTTGTCTTGTTTTGTTTTAAATGATGGCCATCCTGATGGGTGTTATGTGGTATAAATGGGGATTTTTCTACCTGGAAGAAATTAGAGGAGATATGTAGGAACCTGTAGCTGTGAAGACTTTGACTCAGATGTATACAGATGAGGCACCAGAATCTAAATTTTAGAATTTGGACAAGTAAGATAGTGTTTAACAAATAGCATAGCATGGATACTAAACAATCCGAAAGGCCACAGGCCCTTTACTTTCCTCCTCTTTTCAGGCTACGTGTCAGCTTGGATGAGGAAGACGCTGTGAGGTAAGTTTACAATAATGACAAATATATCTTCTCACACTAGTTATTTCATCCTACAATGAGAATATAAGCCCAAGTATATGTGAACACTTGTTTAAAAGATTTAGATAGTTCACAATTGGATGGTTTAAAAAACCAAGAATTCTGTATAATTCACCCCTATACTTTTAAAGTTGATATTAGAGAAGATGATTGTGCCTCCATTCCTACCTTAGCCTACTATCCTGCATTCGAAACTCTCTGGGCTCCTCTTAGGGGACCTTGTGGCAGTCACAGGGAGGTGAAATTACTATGTTAATTAATTAACATTCAACAGATATTTATTGAACATTGACCATGTGCCAAGCCTTATAAGAGCTACGAATAGCCTGGCCAGCATTGCTCAGTGGTTGAGCGTTGACCTATAAACCAGGAGGTCACGGTTCAATTTCCAGTCAGGGCACATGCCCAGGTTGCAGGCTTGATCTCCTGTGTGGGGCGTGCAGGAGGCAGCTGATCAGAGATTCTCTTACATCATTGATGTTTCTATCTCTCACTCGCTCTCTCTCTCCCTTCCTCTCTGAAATCAGTGAAAAAATATTTTTTAAAAACAATGAATAGAAAGGAGAGCAGAGTAGACCCTGTCTTTATGTTCATGGAGCTACATTTTAGTGGGTGATTCAGATCAGTTATCACACAAATAGATTTGTAATTCAAACTGTGTTTAGTTCTATAAAGGAAAAATACCTGAGATATTTCTCTCCTTTAGTTTGTTCACACAACCACCCTAAGAAATCTGCTTTCTTTTCCCTTTAGGGGCCTCCAAACAGGTGGCTTTGCCTGGGAGGGAGAGGTAGAAAACAACGCGTATAGCAAGGCTACAGGGGTAGTCCCCCAGCACAAGTATCACCCCACAGCTGGCAGTTACCAGCTCCATTTTGCCCTGCAGCAACTTGAACAACAAAAACTTCAGTCCCGGCAGCTTCTGGACCAGAGTCGAGCCCGTCACCAGGTAATTCAAGACTTTTCCAAGTGCTAATATCTTCCTTCTATTGGTAAAAAAATAATAATAATAATAAGGTCAGTGGGAAAATGTAGGAATATAGTGTACCAAAGGTTTACCAACACCACCATTGCTTGGATGGTTCCTGGGGAATCTACTCTCAGGCAAGAAATGTTCTGAAGCCATAGCCTTGGCTTTGCTGTAAAGTGATGCCGAACCACTTTTGACATTCTTTCTTTCATTTGAATGTTTCCCCATAAAAGTCTCTAGTGTAGTAGTTACCCTTCCTATTATATGATCTTAGTTTAGTAACTTCCCAAAAGGATCTAATTCTCAAGTACCTAGAAGCTAGTATTTTTATTAATTTTTTTCTAAGTGTACTCTGTCTTTGCCTCCATAGACGTGGCCCATATAAGTACATGTTAATCCTTCATGACCTATGAAGATTTTCAAGGAATAAATCACTTTGAAGTTCTTGTACGAAATGGTCATAACTTAAGTTGTTGGTCTTCTGGTTTGATAGTTTGTACTCAAAACAGTGAAAACAAAAATATAAAATGTACTCCAAAATTCTTGCTGTCATGGAGCTTACGCTCCAGTGAAATATTGATTCCCTATTCACTGTCTATAAAATGACAGGAACTCTTTTTGAATATGTGTGTGAGGGAGCTATCTGAGTATTTTACACTTGTGTATCAGTATGGCCCCCATTACAGAGCAAGGATAACTTCACAAAAAAGTCAGGCCATGAGAAGGTAAACGTTTCTTTATGATTCAGGATTATCATTAGACTCAGTTACCATGTTCTACATGTTCTATTGGGCTGAATGAGTATTGATTCTATGAGCTTCCCTGATATTTGGTTATCTGGAGAAATGTCTTCTATCAGCTTAATTTTTTGTCATTTTTATAAAAATGTAGTGCGCATTATTACTTTGTGCAAAATTAAAATTCACTCTATGGCTAAGGCAATGTTTACCAAAGTTTTTCTTCTAAATAAAACAATTGTCATTATGCTCTCTATCATTACTTATCTTTTCAACTACTGTCCCAGTTCAAACATATTTTCTTATTTCAGTATCATTCACCACTTGATTATCTGTTTTAGTGTACTCTGTATATTATTACTAGAGGCCCAGTGCATAAATTCGTGCACCAGTGGGGTCCCTCTGCCTGGACTGCAGGATAGGGCTGAAACCAGCTCTCCTATATCCCCAGAGGGGTCCCAGATTATGAGAGGCACAGGCCAGGCCGAGGGACCCCACTGGTGCATGATCTGGGCCGGGGAGAGACGCGGGAGGTTGGCCAGCTGGTAAGGGACCTCGGGAGGGCTCCAGGGTGTGTCTAGCCCATCTCCCTCAGTCCCGATTGGCCAGACCCCAGCAGCAAGCTAACCTACCGGTCGGAGCATTTGCCCCCTGGTGGTCAGTTCACGTCATAGCAAGCAGTTGAGTGGCCTTAGAATATTACACTTTGATTGTTGAACGACCAACCAGACGACCAGACACTTAGCATATTAGGCTTTTATTATATAGAATTAATCCTATCTAATAAAAGAGAAACATGGTAATTGGTGTACGACCGCTACCCTTCCCATTGGCTAATCAGGGCAATATGCAAATTAACTGTCAGCCAAGATGGCGGCCGGCAGCCAGGCAGCTTGAAACTAACATGAGGCTTGCTTGCTTCAGTGATGGAGGACTCCAACGTTCCCCGCCTGCCGCTGCAGGCCTCTGAGCTGCAACTCTAAGCAACTATGTAACAAACATAGAAGCTAAACAAAACCCCAGAAACCTGCCGGGCTTCAGCCAGCAGGATCGCAACATTGTAAGCAAAGGCCAGAAACCTACTTTTAGCAGCGGAGGCCTAAGAGCTGGAGCCAAGCCTCAAAGCTAAAGCTAGCCCAGAATAAAAAAGAAAAAGAAAAAAGAAAAAAAGGAGCGGTTGGGAGCTTCAGTCACCCCCAGCTTGAAAACAGCCCTCAGCTCCTCACCCAGACTGGCCAGGCACCCCAATGGGGACCCCCACCCTGAAGGGTGTGTGACCAGCTGCAAACAGCCATCATCCCCTCACCCAGGCTGGCCAGGCACCCCAGTGGGGACCCCCACCCTGATCCAGGACACCCTTCAGGGCAAACCAGCCAGCACCCACCCATGCACCAGGCCTCTACCCTATATAGTAAAAGGGCAATATGCCTCCCCGCACCGGGATCAGCGGAGCCCCGAGGCCTCCCGGCACCGGGATCAGCGTGACAGGGAGCAGCGCCCAAACCCCCTGATCGCCCTGCGGCTCTGTGTGTGACAGGGGGCGGGGCCACAACCCCCTGATCAGCCCTGTTCTGTGTGTGACAGGGTGCGGCGCCCCAACCCCCCCACCCTCGCCACAGGCCCTGCTCTGTGTGTGACGGGGTAGAGCCATAACCTCCCCATCAGCCCTGCCCTGAGTGTGAGAGTGGCGGCACCCCAACCCCCTGATCGGCCCTGCTCTGTGGGTGATAGAGGGTGGTGCCCCAGCCCCCTGATGGGCCCTGCTCTGTGCGTGACAGGGTACAGAGCCCTAACCCTCCTGATGGGCCCTGCTCTGTGAGTGACAGGGGGAAATGCCCCAACACCCTGATTGGTCCTGCTCTGTGCATGACAGGGGTGGCGCCACAACCTCCCCATCGACCCTGCCTTGAGTGTGACGGGATGGTGCCCCAACCCCCCAATCGGCCCTACCCTGAGCGTGACTGAGGGTGGAATCACAACCTCCCAATCGCCCTGCTTTGTGTATGACAGGGGGCGGCGCCCCAACTCCCCAATCGGCCCTGCTCTGAGCCCGACCATGGGCTGCACCTAGAGATTGGGCCTGCTCTCTGCCACCCGGGAGCAGGCCTAAGCCAGCAGGTCATCACCTCCGAGGGGTCCCAGAATGCGAGCGGGCACAGGCCGAGCTGAGGGATCCCCCTCCCCTCCCCCCGAGTGCACAGATTTTTGTGCACCGGGCCTCTAGTTCATTATAATTGAGAAATTCTAAGTGCAAATATTTGTGAAGTAGTTCATTAGGTCATTTTTCTAGAGAAATATTCACACTTTTCATCTGGAAAATATGTAATATAGCATCTCATTTTGATCACTACACTGCCCTTTGTCTGGTAGAAATGTTCTTTGCTAGAAAGTCTAAGGGATAGAGAAGCCATTTAAGCCAGTTTGCATTTTCACAATTGCAGATATAAATGTATCTTTGATATTTTTTAATGTTTAAATTTTTAAGAACTCCTTAAACTTCTAAAGCCCAACATCATTCACAGTACTAGAGAATACCAACTGAATCGGATACTAGATAGTGGAGGTGTCATACGTGGCCTTATTTCTCATATGTGAATATAATTTTATAATCCATGACCTGACATATCTAGACACTTGGTCTCTTGTAATTTTTAATGCTTCCATACCTTGAAATGGTGGGTGATTTAAAAAAACAAGGAGGTGCTTGCAGGGCATTGAAGTTTTGAAGAAGGAGACAGTTTTGCTAATGTTCACTTTTAGAAACTGCTTCATTTATAAGTCCTCATTCTTTTGATTAGCTTCCAGCAACTCACATTCCTTTGAAAATTCAGAGTATTACTATTCTTGTGTGGATTTTTTTTTTTTCACTGAGGATTATACTGGTTTAGTTTCACTGAACTATGAAGTATATGGAAAATACGTTTTTTTGAATCTGTCAGAATATCTATCTTAGGGAGGACTCAGAACTCCCAAGAAGGGAGTTAGCTCGTGTCTCCTGGAGAGGGAACAGAAGATCATTCATCACAGTTTTATATATGTTTATACCATCATTTTCTTTCTTCCCTGGTTCTTCTAACCCATAGTTTTATTTAGATAAAAACGAGGAAGAGTAAAGTTCTGGGGCTGTGGGGGAGCTAAAGAGACTAAATTTGATTAGCTTGAAGAGTTTAAAACTAATAAAATAGCAAATAAGATATTAAATGTTCTAACATTAAGGATATTTAGTAACTTAGGGCACTGTATTTCAGAGGACAAGAATCACTTCACAAAAGGAACAAAACCCTACGAGATTTTAAGCCTCTGTTTTCAGTGTAAGCCTCTGTTTTCAGCTTACCTTATGACTGTGCTAGACTTGACTGTTATAATTACCACTAAATTGTTGATTGGAGCATAGCTTGCATTCTCAATATGTCCTGTATTTCTGTCCTTGGACTAAGGTTTAGAATAGAGATGGTTTCTCTGATGAACTTCTTATGCTTTGGATTTATTTTACTTGAGAGGTAGCCATTGATATAAGTAACAATTTGGTTTAAGAGCAGTGGATAGATTTGAAATCTGATTTACCTAGCATTCGTTCACAAGATAGACCGGTTAATAGAATAGGACATTAAAGGATTCTTTATATTTGTTACATTATCCTACATAATAAAAGGCTAATATGCAAATTGACTGAACGGCGGAATGACCAATCACTATGACACACACTGACCATCAGGGGGAAGACGCTCACTGCAGGAGCTGTCCCCGGGTGGTCAGTGCGATCCCACAGGGGGAATGCTGTTCAGCCAGAGGCTGGGCTCACGGCTGGCAAGCGCAGCGGCAGTGGCAATGCTAAGGATGTCCTGACTGAGGCCTAAGCCATCAGTCAGACATCCCCTGAGGGCTCCTGGACTGCCATAGGGCACAGGCCAGGCTGAGGGCCCCCCCCCCCACCTAGTGCACGAATTTCGTGCACCGGGCCTCCAGTATTTATTATATTTATTATATTATATTATATTATATTATATTATATTATACTTAATATATTTATCATATATTATATTAGCGTGTATATCATGTTACTATATGTTAATTATGTACATGGACAGTGGTTTTCATACTGATCTCCTAAAAAATGTTTTGGGAAGATCTTGCAGCCTTTCTTTTTTCTTTTTTTTTTTTCAAATGGAGTATTTTATTAACATATTACTTGTCTTTTTGACATATACACACACACTGACACACACTGACTGGTCTGCATAAACAAGGGTTGTCTAAATATCCTAATGGAAAATGAAAAATTTAAAAATATATTAATTTTTCATTGTTATACACAATTTCATCCACATCAGTTATAAAGCTATTACTGATTCTGTCCACGGAAGCAGAATGGTTTTGGAAGAGGAAACTTGTGGGTAAGTTCATCAGTGAAACATAACTGAGATCTCAACATGAGAAAGCTGACAAAACATGAATTTTTGCTGTGAAATTTTTCTTTGCAAAATATGGAGAAAAGTCTATCTATGGCCAGTAAATAAGAGAAGGTGGTAAACTTTTGTAGTCAATTCTCACAGTATTGTGCGAGGGTATCAAGAAAGCTGTTCAGTCCTTCTCTGGGACCAGTTTCAGAACTTTTCCAATTGCAATGGTCTTACCCTCATCTCTTAAAGTAAAACGACCCATCTGAGGAAAATCCTTGAATGTCTCAAGGCACATAGTTCCTGCTGTCCTTAAACGGGCAGTGCACACTCGACCTTGTTTCACGAAGCGGGGCCGTGTCTTACTTTTTTCTCCAGATTTTTTGTTTACCAAGGAGATGAAGGCTGTTATCTCAACTTCCTCAATGCAAGTATGAATGTGCAGCACCGCATTATAACCCGGACAGATGATGGACTTGTGCTCAGTAATCACGATCTGAACGTCAAATGTGCGTCCAGACTGGCAAAGATTATTAGGGTCACAAAGTATAAATCCTGGAAGAATCTCTTCTTCATTTCCCTTCAGTCTGATTTTAAGATTTTCACCTGGGCCTACATAATCAGTTTCAGCATCATCAGAAAGTGTTCCAGGAACTTCCACATTGTGCCTATTTGGCATCATCACAGGCTGCTGGCCTTTAAAAATGGATCCTGATTCCAGCTTGCCCAGGACCACAGTACCCATATCCTTGTACTTATCCACACTTGGCAGTCTAATTGGTCCATCAATTGATCTGTTGAAGTTCGGCATGTTATCCAAATACGGAATAAATGGTAATTCAGTGTACCAGGGGCAGAAATCTGATTGCTCTTTAATATTTGCCCCAGTTAGCCCTGAGCAGGGCATAAAATGAATGTCTTTTTTTGGACTGAAGCCGACTTTTTCCAAAAAGGGCACCGGTTTTTCTTTACATTCTTCATATCTCTCGCTGCTCCAATTTACTGTGGGATCATCCACCTTATTAACAAGCACTACTAAATGCTTTACACCTGCTGTCTTTGCCAACATAGCATGTTCTCTTGTCTGTCCACCTTTTTCAGAGCCAGTTTCAAACTCCCCTTTCCTGGCAGAAATGACCAGACTGCCAAATCAGCTTGAGAAGCACCACCAATCATTTTGGGGACAAAACTCTTATGGCCAGGGGCATCGAGAATTGTGAAATGTTTCTTTTCTGTTTTAAAATAGGCACGACCCACCTCTACTGTTTTACCCTTGTCTCGTTCTTGGTTTGTATCCAAGGCCCAGGACAAATACCAGGTTTCTCTGTTTTTTTCTTTAGCTTCTCTTTCATATTTCTCAAGTGTCCTTTTGTCAACCATTCCTGTCAAAAACATTCTCTGTCCTCCAAAGGTTGACTTGCCAGCATCTACGTGCCCAGGGAATACAACATTTGCGTGTTCTTTTTTAGGAGCACCTGAGGGTAGGACCACAGGTTTAGATGTTCTCATTCCCTCTCTCTCCATCATTTCCTGGCCACTTTCTTCTGGGGGCCCTGCATCTCCCAATGAACAACCCCCTGGCTCGGCTTCACTCATTTCTTTACTGTGCTCCCATGACTCCTCTAGAACCGTCTCCACCTCTCCAGTTCCTGTAACAGGTTCAGAAAGTTCCATGGTGACGGCTGGGTCGGAGCCTTCACACAACACTCTGCTCCTCTTCGGCATGTTCCACAGGCGCCCCCAGCCCCAGCCTTTTGCCTTCAGGTGTGCCCGCCCCGGGGCAGGTTTCCTCAGTGCTGGTGGTGTCCGCAGGGGGGTCTGCGGCTAGGCCAGGCCCGCAGGAAGGACCGCAGGAACTCCGCAGCGTGTACGTTAGGCACGAAGGGTTTGGCATTGACGTTCAGGTGACGGCTGACCGCCGGGCTGAGGTGCTCACACTGGGCCTCGGCCACCGCTGCTGGAGAGGCTGGGTCCCCGCTAGGGGCTGAACCCACTGCCTCCATGTCCACCTGGTCCCAGCAATCGGGTGCTGAGTCGCTGCTGCTGCTGCTGCTGCTGCTGCTGCTGCTGCTGCTGCTACCACCACCCGTATCCATCATCTGAGGACCTGATGGGCGGCGGAGAGGGAGCGGGGTCAGTAGGACAGAAAAAACGGGCTATGCAGACGGGGAAGGCAGCAAGAGCGTGGGGCCAAGGGGTAGCCACACGCACCTGAGTGGCAGCGCGGAGACAGTGAAGTAACCGACACTGCATTCACAGCTGCGGCAGCAGCAGCCTCTTACAGCAGCCTCTTGCAGCCTTTCTTGCAGCCTTTCTTGCAGCCTTTCTTGCATTACTTGCAGAGGAAGTTCTCCATCCTTTTCTGCAGATAGGTAGCCAGTTTACTGAGGGTATTAATTTCAAGAAGGCCCACTCTGATTCAGGATGAGTTTGGAAATGAGCATCTCCAAACATTCATGTGGAGGTGGTTTTGATCTCCATATCTGTCTAGCATTTCACTCATAAATCTAGAAATTTTTGTTCACTGAATCTACCCCTACTAAAAACTGGTTCTATAACATGGGCGCGGGAGAGGAAAGTCACCCAGAGCCCTTGGCAAAGGTTTCCAGGGACAGAGGTACAAAGACATAGGTGGGATTCAGTCCATTTGATAGAGAGCGTGATAAAAGACAAAATGGAAACTATGAGCGTTTACACATTGATGGGTAAAACCAGCAGTTTTGGTTGGGGTTGTTTTTGTTTTGTTTGTTTTTTTCAAGACATCGCAAATCAGAGCAGAGTTCAGCAAACTTACTCTGTAAATGGTCATATAGTATTTTAGACCTTTCAGGCTATAGATAGGGTCTCTGTGGCAACTACTCAACTTTGTTATGTGAGAATGAAAACAGCCATAGATAACATGTAAAGGAATGATTGTGGCTGTTTTCCAATAAAACTTTATTTACAAAAACAGGCAGCAAGCTGGATTTGGCCTGCAGCCCTAGCTTGTAGACCCCTGGTTTTGAGCCATAGAACCCCTTGGAGGGCCTATTGCGGTTACCAGTTGCTTCCCCAACCCCATTTATGATTCAGTAGATTTGGGATGGGGCTCACTTTTTTCCGTTTCTAAGTTTCCAGGTGATATTAAAGCTGCTCTTCTGGGTATCACACGTTGAGAAACATTGGACTAGAGGGAAAGAGATTACAAATGTTCCCCTTCGTTATTTGTTTTCTGTCCTTTGGAAGGGAGACTGAATATGTTAAATCTTAATGTTGCCCTTATAAAATTTTCAGCAATCAGTTTTTATCGGAACTTTGTTTCTATCTTCTCACTCCAAACTTGAAAACCTCCTTGCTCATTCTTCTTATCGGGTACATTGTGCTCAGCAACCACTGCTCCCAGCATTCAAGTTTCATAGTGGATAAGAGATAAGTACTGGGACACGTTCTTCCCTCTGTGTTTTAATAATAAGCACTAACGGAGGTCCAGTCACTATTCCAGGTGCTTCACATATATTGATTCATTGAAAATGAGTGTTGGGGTGGTTGGGGAAAGTGCAGAATCTTGATAGTCTGGGGATGGGAAAATGACTGTTACGGGCTGATGTGTCCCTGTGTGTGTCTCCTCTCTCCTTTCCCTCTGTTTCTCACTTCCTTCTCAGACTGGCTTCCTGCCCCTGAAGGAACAGGTTAAAAACTTTTCTTTCAGCTGAGTCGTGGGACTTTCTTCAGCAACGGTTGACTTGGTGACATCAGCATGAGGAGCCCTCCATGCTGGGGTCTGTGAGGAGGGCTTCACAGGCTGTGAGGCCCGACTGACCTGATTCTAATTGCCGACATTGAGCTGATGTTATTCTTGGCCCGGGACAGAGCGATTACTCAGTAGTTTCTGTTAAAGTGATCCTTTGTTAAACTTCTGCTCCCAGCCCCCTCTCCTTCCCTCCCACTCTCTTCTCGGCCTCATCCAGACCAAAAAAAAGGCCCCAAAACAGAAAAATTAAGGACATTTTGATGGCCAAGGCAGAACTGCTGAAATTTCTTTTAACGACAAAGTTGGAGAGGGGGATTTTAATGTTTTACTGGTTCCCAAAGCCCTTCCATTTTAGGTAGATTTACTTTTCAACATAGTAAAATAACTCAAGGCAGAAGAAAACTGTGCATCCTAAATTCTTCTCAT
Organism: Myotis daubentonii; assembly: GCF_963259705.1. NCBI lineage: Eukaryota > Metazoa > Chordata > Mammalia > Chiroptera > Vespertilionidae > Myotis > Myotis daubentonii. The sequence goes on along the minus strand of NC_081840.1, from coordinate 21,153,291 downwards.
CTTTCCACTCCATCTGTTCTTTACCGTCCCCCTTCCCACCATCCCAATTTTTTCAGATTAGCAGGGGGCAGACAGCTCAGGGTTCACATCAAGGGGTCTTTCCGTGTGCTAGTAACATCTTGAAAGCTGTATGTAATGAGCTTTTTGCTAATGGTGTGTGTGTGTGTGTGTGCGTGCGTGCGTGTGTGTGTGTGTGTGTGTGTGTACGCACATGCATGCACAACCTCGCAGGTGTGGAAAGGATTCCCATATAAACCTAGCCAAGTCTTGTTATTCTGCTCCTAAAACTTCATTGCATGTGTCTAGAAAAATTCTGCCCCCCTGGTGGAATGAATACTGTGTCTCCAAGTCTTCAGCTGCTGTGTGTTTGTGTTGTGGGGGAGGGGAAAGAGAGAAATTCAGCAGGCACCGGCTTTTCCAGGCAGCCAGCAATAACACGCTAGCTCCTCAGCATGGCACAAAGAGAGCAAGCAAACAGGCTCGCTGCGCAGGGGAGTCTCTGCGTGCTTCTAACGGTACTTGTGAGGGGGGCGCGCTGGGGGTGCGTACGCAAGGGGGAGAGCGGAGGTCTGTGTGCTTAGATTCCCGGGGCAGGTTGACTTAAATGTCGTAACCTACTGCTGCTTTGTTTTTTTGGTTTTGTTTGGTTTGGTTTGGGTTTTTTGTTCTGTTTTGTTTTTCCTTCTGACCTTTATCAGGAGCTCATATAACACTTAGTTTCTAGATGATGATGATGGCAATGATGATGAATTTTCCTGGAACCATTTGATTTAGTAGATTTTGTCAAATCAAACTCTTTTCTTTGTCTTACCTCATACAAACACATTGAAAATATGTGAAATAATACATGTAAAACTACATCCAGTTGTTTGAAATAGGCACGCTGGACAATCTTTGGAATCAGATAATCCTCAGTTTAAATCTTATCCCTGACCTGGGACAGGTTATTCAAACATCTTTAAACCTCCGTTTGCTTATCTCTAACATGGAAATGATAATATACCTGTGAGTTATCATGAGGATTATAGTCCTCGGGACATTACAGTGTGTGGAGCACTGAACCAGAAGTTATGCTAGTTTTTGTATTGAGTCCTCACAACTGCCCACTTTTAAAAATATATATATTGATTGATTTCAGAGAGAGAGAGAGAAACATCAGTGATGAGAGAGAATCATTGATCGGCTGCCTCCTGCACTCCCCATACTAGGGATCGACTGCAACTTGGGATGTGCTCTGACCGGGCATTGAATCCATGACCTCCTTGTTCATAGGTCAACACTCAACCACTGAGCCATGCCGGCCAGGCACACTGCCCTCTTATTAGCCCCTTTTATAAATGAAAAAACAGAACATCATTTATGTAACTTTATTAGGGTCACATAAGTAACAAATGGGAGAGCTGGGATTTGAAACCAGGTGTGTCAGCGTCCAGCATCCAAGCTCTCGGCTATCATGCTGTATGCCACCTTCCTGACAATCTATTAAGGCATTCAATAAATAGTAGCCATATGTATTATTATATAAATTTTAAGCTTCAGTTCATACACTCAACAAGCACTTATTCACACCTATAAAACTGTATTTTAAAAGTTATTGTCAGGTACCCTAACTATGTACTGTCTCAAAAGAAAAGGTTTAGTTAAACATTGGTAAACTCAGACCTAGACATTATTCCGGTTAACACAGATTCTTCAAGAAGTGTCTTAAGGGGGTGTTTCTGGGCTTACAACTCTTAGAAATGCCCTTACTTTACCCTCCCTGGTGCTTGTATTATTCAGTAATAGGATCAGGGACTACTGAAACTTTGGAAATTCTGAGCACTTATGTGGATTGTTACTAATAACAGGAATTATCTTTCTAATGATCACTTTGGCCTTTTTCAATTTTTTATTAAATGTATTGGGGTGACATGGGTTAATAAAATTAGATAAGTTTTAAGTGTACAATTCTATAACACATCATCTGGGTAACACATTGTTTGGCCTTTCAGTCCTGTTATTTTTACTGGTCATACTATTTCAATTTTATTTCTATGATGGGTGTTTTTGAGAAGACTACCAGGAAATATGGCAGGTGCCTATGACTGTGAATACCACAGATGACACCTTTGCATGACTCATGTTATGCTTGCTTGGTCAGTACCATATAAATCTAATTCTTAATGCATTATTTTAATGCAGAACTCAGTTCATTATGCTGATTCATTACTAACAGCAATAGAAGTCCTCTGGTTTCCATCAGGTTGTCTTCTGAGCTGATCCTAGAAAAGTGTCCCCCTGGAAGCTTAGCGGGAGGAAGGTGAGGGCAGGGAAATGGACCTATAGCGGGAGTCTCCTGAGTGCGGGATGTAGTGTCTTCATGCCACTGGTGAGGAAACTGATGCGCACAGAGTTGGAGTACCTGATGCAAGGTTGCACAGCTAGCTGATCGCAGAGAGAATGGTCGGTCAGCCTAGGCGGGAGGGCTTCCACAGCCCTTTTCCACTCTCCCGCCGTACCCTTGGCAGAGTGACTGTTCGTTTGCTTCTTGTTTTACACATTAGCATTCCAGTTTTATTGCTTCTGCTGCTATACACTCAAATACACAAATATAAAAGAAAGAATCAGCTTAATGAAGCAAAATGCAGAACTCTACATGGTTGCGGGTATATTAAAAGAATTGTTCATCTATCAGCTGCTTGGGATCGATCTTGTTTGTTGCATATTCTTAAAATGTGGTTTTACTACAGCTGCCTGGTGAGAAGTCTTGTTTCCTCCCTCACTCTCTGACCTATGGTTTATTTCTGTTTGTCTGTGGGCATATGAGGGACTCACTGCAGTAGCTTTGTAAGGTGAGGGAAGACCTCATCTTTAAACATAAAGAAGCCCACCCATCTGAGATGGATGCAGGCACGGGAAAAGCTTAATAAACATGACAGCAAGATGCACCATAGGTCAACCATGCGAGATTCTGAGTCAAATAAAACAAATTACACATTTGAAGACAGAGACAAGTTTGATCTTTATAAACTCTGAATTTAAAGTTGTAAGGAAGCCTAGAAATTGCCTTGTCTAATTAGTTCATTTTACTAATCAGGAGATGTAAGACACAATCCTTTTATTAGGGGAACAAGGGTCCTAATCAACTCTAATAAAAGAGAAAAATGGTAATTGGCGTACGAGCTACCCTTTTCATTGGCTAATCAGGGCTATATGCAAATTAACTGCCAACTAAGATTGGCAGTTAACTGACAACAAGATGGCGGTTAATTTGCATATGTAGGCACAATGCAGGGAGGCGAAAGGGAAAGCAGGAAGAAGCCCCCTGCCACTGACAGTGATCAGAAACCCAGGGGGGAGCTAAGAGCTGGGGGGCAGGGCAAAGGCGGCCCCAGGGCCTTTGCCCTGCCCCCCAGCCATGATCGGAGAATCAGGTGCCTTTTCCACCCTGGCCAGTGATAGCAGGAAGTAGGGGTGGAGCCAGCGATGGGAGCTGGGCACGGTCGAAGCTGGCAGTCCCAGGAGCTAGGGGTCCCTTGCCTGGGCCTAAAGCGAAGCCCATGATCCTGCAAGGGGCCGATCCTGCGATTGGAGGGTGATGGGGGTCAACGCCTGAGGGCTCCCAGTATGTGAGAGGGGGCAGGCTGGGCTGAGGGACACTCCCCCCAACACACACACCCAGTGCACGAATTTCGTGCACCGGGCCCCTAGTATATAAATAATTCCCTAAAACTACTAGCAGATAAAGGGTTTATCTAAAGAAATCATTGAAAATGAGGCTATAAATTCTTTTTTTCACTAATTGAACTCTCAATCTGGGGCCATCAGTGATCTTTTGAGGTTACTTTTGTATACATAAATACATACATACATTCTTTAACTTTTTAAATAAGTAACATGGCCTGGCCAGTGCAGTTCAGTGGTTGAGTGTCACCATTTGATCCCCAGTTGGCACATGCCTGGGCTGCAGGCTCAATCCCCAGTAGTGGGTGTGCAGGAGGCAGCAGATCAATGATTCTATCGCATCATTGATGTTCTATCTCTTCCTCTGAAATAAATAAAAACATATTTTAAAAAATAAAATAAGTAATGATTTGCTTACAGACTTTTTTAACCTTTTCTTCTTGGAGTAAAGAAAGTGAAATTCTGGATTCTACACGTATCTGGTGAAAATTGGACATGCCGCTAGGTTTGCTTTGGATTTGCTTAGGAAGGAAGGTTTGTTTCAGTGGATGTAATGCAACAGGAGGTCAGCGGAGCAGAAATAAGGAAGGCCATGTAGTGAAGTGGGGCTCTGAAATCAGACGCCTCCATGGTGTGGATCCCAGCTTCCTGCTTAGGAACTGTGATCGTGAGCAAATTGTGGAACCTTTTGTGCCTTGGTTCCTTACTTCATGGGTGGAGATGATGATGGGATCCACCTCAAATGCCGGGGAGGAGGAAATGATGATAACGTGTAAAGCACTGAGAGTGATACTGACCCATCGTAAAAGCTCAGTAAAGTTTCATTGATCGTATTGTTATGGATTACTTTTTGTTTCATTGTAACAAAAACACATAGCATAGATTTACCCTCTTAATTTTTTAAAATATATTTTTATTGACTTCAGAGAGGAAGGAAGAGGGGAGAGAGAGAGAGAAAAACATCAATGATGAGAGATAATTGATTGGCTGCCTCATGCACGCCCTCTACAGGGGATCAAGTCTCAGGCATGTGCCCTTGACAGGAATCGAACCCAGGACCCTTCAATCCACAGTCCGGTGCTCTATCCACTGAGCCAAACCAGCCAGGGCTACCCTCTCAATTTTTAAGTGTACAGTATTGTTAGCTATATGCACATTATTGTACTACAGGTCACTATAATGTATTCATCTTGGATGATTGAAACTCTATACCAGGGGTGGGCAAACTTTTTGACTCAAGGACCACAATGGGTTCTTAAACTGGACCGGAGGGCCGGAACAAAAGCATGGATGGGGTGTTTGTGTGAACTAATATAAATTCAAAGTAAACATCATTACATAAAAGGGTACGGTCTTTTTTTTTTTTTAGTTTTATTCATTTCAAACGGGCCGGATCCGGCCCGCGGGCCGTAGTTTGCCCACGGCTGCTCTATACTCATGGAACAACTTCTCATATCCCTCTCCCCTCAACCTCTGGCGACCACCATTTTACTTTGTGTTTCTGTGAGCCTGATTACTTTAGGTCCCTCATATAAGTGGAATCATGTAGGTATTTGTCTTCTTATGATTGGTTTATTTCATTTAGCACAATGTCCTGAAGGTTTATCCATCTTGTTGCATATGACAGGATTTCTTTTTTAAAAAATATATTTTATTGATTTTTTACAGAGAGGAAAGGAGAGGGATAGAGAGTTAGAAACATCGACGAGAGAGAAACATCAATCAGCTGCCTCCTGCACACTCCCTACTGGGTATGTGCCCACAGCCAAGGTACATGCCCTTGACCAGATTCGAACCTGGGACCCTTGAGTCCACAGGCCAACGCTTTATCCACTGAGCCAAACCGGTTAGGGCTTCATTTTTTTTTTTTTTTTTTTTAAGGCTGAGTACTATTCTGTTGTAGGTATAGACATTTTCTTTACCCATTCATCTGTCAGTGGGCATTGAGATTGCTTCTACAGCTTATCTGTTGTTTAAAGCTTCAGTGAATGTGTGCAAATATCTCTTCTATTATGTGTTCCTTGTAACCTTAAATGCACGTGGCATTATCATTCAATGTGGGGTTTTAGTTAAGCCCCCTGTGCCAGAAGTAAAAATTAGTTAAAGAATATGTTTTAGAAGTTCAAGGCTCATAGAGTATTAATTAGATACCTTTTTACTGCTGTTTACTTAATTTAGACAATCAAAAGATATATGAAGTTTAATTTGTTCACAATTGCTAGAGAGAGATGTGAGAAGAGGAACTTCTTCCGGTAAAACGCAAAGGTTGTGGGTTCGATTCCCTGTCAGAGCACATACCTAGGTTGCAGCATTGGTCCCTGGTTTGGGGCACATAAGGGAAGCAACCAACTACTGTTGGTATCTTCAGTTTGGGTAGATGAAGGAGTCTGAGGCTCATGAGTACATTTGAATATCTGTGTTTAATGATCTGCATTGCTGCGCAGATATTAGCACCTACAGTTGATAGAAGGACTGTCTGAAGCACAGTGGTTTTCTTTGGGTGGTTAATCAGTTTCTCCTAAATTGTCTATGCAGGCGACCACCCATATGTACATCCTCGAGTAGATCATTTGAACTAGTAAAGAGCTTTCTTTCCTAGGTGCTAAAGGGGCTTCTTGGTTTTAGAAATGGGAGGATGTGCCAGAGATCGTTCGATGTCTGAAAGCTCAGAGTCCTGCCTCCGGTGCTTGTGTCTGTCTTTCTCTCTATCAACAGTAGCGTTTTCAGGGGTTCTGCCCCAGCCCTCTCAGGGACGCAGCACCGCCCAGCGCCCTGTAGCAGGACCAGGAGTTGTACTCTTTCTCCACTCAGCCTCCAGTCTTATCCCAGCTGACAAACATTGTGAATGGAAGACAGCCAAGAACTCCATACAGTGGGAGACAAAAGCCTTTTGGAAGCTTGCTTTTGCCAAAAGAGAAACAGCTATCCTCGCCCTCACCCTCACCTCGGCCCTGAGCTTTTAACAGTGTCATATGGATGCACAAAGGACCTAATGTGTTCTTTGAACAGCGCTGGGCCTGGTTGTAGTAAGGTGAGTGATTAGTGTCTTACATGCTCACAAAGATACACCCTCCCAGGACTGGAGCTGCCCGGGAGAAACATGCTAGAGGTGGCTTTGTATTCTGTGTTATGGGAACTTTATCCCAAATTAGGATGAAATCTCATGTGGAGAGAACAAGGCCTGGAAATGTTTGCTATTCTGAAATCGGAGTAAAAGGGCCACAAAGAGACATTAAGCCATTCAAGTAGAGATTACCATATGCCTGCCCTATCCCCCTTCATTTTCAAAAAGTTAGAGTTATTTTACTACGAAGAACCATCCAGCTCAGATTCATCACCAAGAAGCCTAAGTAAAGACTAAAAGGAGTGTTTTCTGGAAGGAATTTGAAAAAAAAAAAAAAAAAACCTCCCAGAATTTAATCTCTAAATAGTATTATCTTTCTAATAAGAGAGCCCAGATCTTGCTTCCCCGTGACCTTCCAAGTTGCAGCCTGCGTTCTGTCTGTCAGAAGTTCCTCCTTCCCACCCAGGAGCCCCCTCTGTTGTGGGAGAAGGAGGGCCCTTCCAGTCTTTCGCCTGGGGCCAAGCCAACCCTCAGACCGCCGTTTTCTCTACGTGTCCGTCCTCGCTGAAGCATGATGGCTGTTTCCCACACCCAATAAAGAAGCAGAAGTCTTGTATATGTCGACCAGGCCTTGAGTGGAGGCCAGTGCGTACACAGCCCTCACATTCCCGGGACATTGACTGATGACAGTGCGGCCCCCATCCCTGGGTTGTCAGCCCACAAGCACAGAGTGCTAACGTTGTATACCCGAACCTCACATTTCTTAGAAATTATACAGAGGGAACTTTATACACTTTTTCTGTCCATTTATGAATGACTCTCAGGGCAAAACAGTTCACATGATCTGTCTGTCCTTGGTAAGAGTTCTAGGACTGGGGCTAATGGAGGCTGTGGGGGCCTGGGGAGACTGCTGCTGCTGCTAGTCTGAATACATCCATTTATGTGTTTGCTTCCAACATTGCCTGGGTATTTTCCTGGGCTTCTGGTCCGGTTTGGTTGATTGAATCTCATCCCACTTAGCCTTGGTTTTGGTAAAACACCTGGGGACCTGTCTGCATTACGGACTTTGTGGAATTTGGTGTGTGACAGAGTTGTAATCATTTCATCCCATGCAGTATATCAGAGTATGCTCGCCAGACAAGTCAGAACCTAGAAGCTTTTGATTTGAAAAGAGTGTCTGCTTTTCTGAGCTGCAGTACATACATGTTGTATTGAGGCTTAAACAAGCTTGACTCTTCAGTAGACTCGGAATTATTTCTCAACTCAGGATTCCATTTGGCTGCAGTGTAACAGAACCCTCCCCCCTCCCCTCCCCTCCCCTAATGGCTTAACCCCTAGAGTGCTGGGGAGTGCGATCGCGCTCCTCCTGTCTTTCGCCAAAAGTGCCGGGAGCACTATCAAAGCTTCGAAATGGCGTCCAGTTCTAAGTCTGCTTTTATTAGTGATGATGATATTGCTAAATATGTCAGTGTAGTAAAGGTTTCCTTAAGTTTTTGAATATGTAACTTCATTTACTTGCGATTCATAATTTTTTTCCTAAACTGCTGTAAAATCAGCAAAAATGCCTTGGCAATTTTAGCATAGTTCCTAGGATATTGGTTGGCACTCAGAGGGTTAAACAAGTTAGAGATACATTTTATCCCCATATAATCCGAAATCTAGAGATAGGCTCGCCCAAAGTCCATGGTGCTTGCTCTCAGGAGCCCATGTTCCTTCTGTCTTTATCTGTCTCTGCAATCCTTAGCAGGTAGCTTTTCCCTGGAGCCTGCCCACCTCTGGCCAGATATCACATCGGCCAGATATCACATCTGGGTAAGAATAGTAAAGGGCAAAATGTGTGTACCAGCCCAGTCTACCTCCCTTAAAGTTTTCTCCAAAACTGCACCTGGAAATTGTTTACATTTCAGAACTGTTTTTTCTAGGTACAGGAGGAATTGGGGAACATAATTTTTTAGCTAAACACACATTACCCAAATAAAATCAGGGCAGTGGTATTAGAGAGAAAGGAAGAAGTGATACCCAGGCAAGAGGCAGTAAGTTCACCTAACTAATTTTATGTTGTTGTTTCTGTAAAGACAGATCTTATTACTACAGGACATCAATGTCGGAGGTCCTGCCACAAAGTTTGCATCTGGGAAGGTGAATTTACTTCTGTTTGGGATCTGCAGAAGGGCTTACTTACATGTTGGTCTGGGTGTGACTTGAATACAAATAACACTAGAGGCCAGCGGTTCTCAACCTGTGGGTCGCGACCCCTTTGGCGGTCCAACGACCCTTTCACAGGGGTCGCCTAAGACCATCCTGCATATCAGATATTTACATTACAATTCATAACAGTAGCAACATTACAGTGATGAAGTAGCAACGAAAATAATTTTATGGTTGGGTCACAACATGAGGAACTGTATTGAAAGGGCCAGAAGGTTGAGAACCACTGTACTAGGCACTATTCAGAGTCCAGAGAATGTCCTATTATAAGATTACATTTCTATGTAAACACATACTTTCCTATTCTCTTATATAGGAATTTATGGTTGCTAAAAGAAATGAATAACTGTTACAATGTAAGGGTTGTGTTGGTTTTGTTTTGTTTTTTTCATTTACGGAGTAAATGTTTCTTAAACACCTATGCACAAGTCATTCTAGGCACCATGGGTGGAACAAAAATTAATCAGATATAAATCCAGCCATTTCCAATGTGTATTGTCCAGACGGGGGGAAAAAATACATACATAAGTGGCTGCAACACAAGGTAGAATGTGCTAAATGCGATAAGACATACAAATAAATTTTTATAAGCATTCAGAAAAGGAGAAGAGTGTTTCTGCCAAAGAGAACTGAGCAGATGCGATCTAGGGAACCTAAACATATGTTTTCGTTTTCACTAGTTTGTCTCACAGCTAGTGAGCATCACCATAAGACTAGAAAAACACATAACCAGCTACCAGTCACAGGTCATCGCAGCTGGAGGCAGACGTGCATGTCATTCTGTCCTTCGTGGATGTTTGAGGTTTGAGAAGGAAGGGAACATTGGTTGAGTGTCTGCTGTGTGTATCTGGTACTTCAGTTTTATTTCAAGAAATCGTTACTGAATGCCTGGGCTAGATTTCCTTGTGTGATCTTTATTTAATCCCCAGCAATCCAGCGAAGGAATTACAATTGCTTATCAGGAAGGTGAAGCCCGGGAGAGGCTGAGTAACTTGAAAAGGTCATCAGTTTCTAAGTGGCAGAGCCTCCATCTGAGCTTGGCAGCACATGAGTGCAGAGCCGTGCTCTTTCCCCTTCGCCTGGGTCTCTGCCTCTCGCAATGACCTAATCTGGTTTTGTAGCCATAAATGTGGAACAGCCCGTTCCTCCTTCAGCCTCGTGTAATGGCCAGTCCTACCAGCCGGGTGAGACTTGGGCTTTATTCGGGTACTTCTACTTGTACTCAGTTAATTTGTTACCTGCTTAAAGGTTACTAGAACTCGACTTCCTTTTGACTTTTTTTATCATTTATTTTTTCAGAATAACTACATATAGATGGTACAGAATTCAAAATGATAAATATGATATATAGTAAAAAATTAGTTTCCCTCCCACATTGACCCTTAGTTAACCAGTTCTCCATGGAAGGTGCCAGTTTTTTGGTAAATCTTTCAGGATTGTGCAGATATTAACATTGTGTGTTTGTGTATATGTTGTTATATATGTACCTTTTTTTACACAGAGATGTTTACTATACTCATTGTTTTGATCTTGTTCTTTTCATTTATTCTTTGTGTTTAGAAGGCCCAGCAAGATATTTTTTGTTTGAATATTTTGTTCTATTTTTTAAATAAATTTTTATTGTTGAAAGTATTACATATGTCCCCTTTTTTCCCCCTCACTGACCTCTTCTAGCCTGCCCCCACCCCAGGCCTTCACCTTTTGTCTGCGTCCGTGGGTTATGCATATCCAGCAGGATTTTTTTTTTTTTTGCATATCCAACAGTATATTAAAAACAAACACCTCGATGAACTGGAAAATATGGTTGTCACCACAGTGAATAAATGTTCTTCAGCCCTCATACTGAATCAAGCCCCTGGCAAGCACTCTTCACATCTAAGCTCACTTACTGGGATGTAGTAGTGAAAATAGAAGCCTAGGGTGGCCCATTCCTGCCTCCCTCCTCTCTTTCAGTTGAGCCTCTCCCCCAGAATTTCAGGCCCTCAGACATGGAAACCTGGTGGAGGGGAACGGGCTTGTGATGGAGCCAGTGCCGGGGGCCTGGCCTCTGATTCCTTGTCCTCCGAAGCAGTGGCAGGGCTCCTGGGCCCTCGGGGACCTGCCGCCCCCACAGCTCCCTCTGGCTTCCCATGGACTCAGAACTCTCTTTGTTCCCCTTGTTTGGGTCAGAGGCGGAGGTGAGTGAACAGCGCTTCGTTTCCCCTTGGGTTTGCGGAGACGGAACATCTCAGATTGGTCTTTGAAATACAGCAGTCCTCTCGCCTCTGCAGTTGTTTTGTTCTTGGTCAGGCCATGCAAGAACCCTTGGTCCCCGCCTGTCTGGTCCTTCCAGGACCTTTGGACACATTTCCCTGAAGTGGTTCGTTCCCAGGCATGAGTAGAGAAGGGCCGGATAACATTTTACTAAAGCTACTCAGTTCATCTTTTTTATCTTAAAAAATAAAATTTATAAAGGACGAAAATAATGCTAGTGACGTCTATCTAGAAGGCAACTGTTTCCTAAGAACATCTAATCTCATGCCTTTGGACCTTGCCACAGGAAATGACATTTTCCTTATGTCGCTTCATATGTGGTATCTACGGATGGAATCAGTTGCCAAACATCGTTTAATACAAAGTCCTATGTGTTTTGTCCATTATAGTATTTCTCTGTTAATATTATTTCACATTTAAAGCTTTTATAATGCATGCATATTGAAAGCGGTGTTAATAGTATTGAAGAACCAGTAACAAAATTTGTGATACAAAACAATCTATTTCTAATGAGGTCAGTAAGTTGTAAGAATTTTTAAAAGGTCTGCTTGAGGAGGCGTACGTTTACATTCTAACTACAGATTGGTGTTGGTGTGTGTAATGCTTAGATCATGATTTTTAGGTCTTCGTTTGTTTGTAGGCTTACCCTCTGAGCAAAAATACCCTTGTGTTGATCTTGTATTTGTGTGGTAATTTTACTTTGAAAGTGCTTTCAAATGTCCATCTTGTGGCAATCTTTAGGCCAACAAGGTGTTACTAGGCCAGAATTCTACAAATAGCCCCCAAGGCCATGCACGGTCTGGCTCTTGGTTTCTGTCCCAGCCTCCTCTCTCCACTCTGTTTGCTCACTATGCCTTCGCCATATCGACTTCTTCCCTTTCCTCGGATGTGCAGGCCTTCTGGAGGGGTGCAGTGTTCGGGAGTGGGCTCAGATTGAGTCACGCTTCCAGCTCCTTCTGTTCTTCTACTACTTGACATCCAGTAGGAGACATTTGTTAAGTGTGCGATGAATTTAACAATGAAGGAAACTCAGACTGAGAGTCCAGATGCTTTTCTGATTCACTCACATGGACCAATGCGTAGCACCCGGGTGCCCGGTTCCTTGCTGAGAGTACTTCCTACAGAGCACCTGACTCTGCTTCAGGACATTTCCCTTCTCTGAATCTAGACCTGCACTGGCCTTATTAGAAAGTTTTTCCTAAAAATTTACTTTATTTTAACAATTTCCCTTTTCCTTTTGTCCCACTAAAGCAGCGGTTCTCAACCTGTGGGTCGCGACCCCTTTGGGGGTCGAACGACCCTTTCACAGGGGTCGCCTAAGACCATCGGAAAACATATATATAATTACATATTGTTTTTGTGATCAATCACTATGCTTTATGTTCAATTTGTAACAATGAAATTGGGGGTCACCACAACATGAGGAACTGTATTGAAGGGTCGCGGCATTAGGAAGGTTGAGAATCACTGCTCTAAAGGATTACAAAACACTTGTCCAATTACTATAGCAAATGAATTATAAAGGGCATCACCACTGATCTTTTTTTTTTTTTTTTTCCTTTTTCTGATAGGCAATCTTTGGCAGCCAGACACTACCTAGCTCCAATTTATGGACAATGAGTAATGGTGCAGCTTGCAGAATTTCCAGTGCCACAGCGGGTGGCCAGAAGCCAGCCACTCTGCCACAGAAAGTGGTGCCACCTCCCAGCTCTTCCTCCTCCCTGGTCCCCAAACCCCCATCCAATCACAAACAAGTCCTCAGAAAGGCAGCATCTCAGAGGGCTTCCAAGTAAGTTTGCAATAATCTTCTGTGTTATATCAGCTCTGTGCTAATAGTCCTCTTTACTATGGACTCTTCAAGGCAGTTTGTACTGACTTGCTGAAAACAAGAACACCTGGTGGGTGATAAAGGCTAACTCTGGTTCTCAGCTGTGGCTACAAATTGGAATTGCCTGAGGAGCTATTGAAACGTACCTACATTTGGGCTCTTGCTTACCCTGTGGGAGGGGCAGGCACTGCTCTTTTGGGTTCCCAGGGATTGTGATGAGAGCTGCCACCACCACTGGGGTTCAGGGTTATTGCTAACCAACTCTTCCAGCTCCTAGCAGGAGCTACAGTCAGACAGTGCACCAGGTAACAATGCTGAACTGGGACCTTGGAGAAAGGAAATGCACAATTCCTCCTGGAGGCATTCTTCTCGTGGTCATTCTACCGAGTCAGGGCTGCAGAGTTTCATATAAAATTCAGTACCCTGCCCCTTACCTTGTTTGTTTGTTCAGTTTTAGGCACTTGACTAGGAAGACATAGGAGTGGGCTTTTATGATGAAGATCATCACTGACATTCGTCAGCAGGCTCTGTGTGGCAACGTTTTTGATACTGTGGGCTATAAAATAACATTAATACTACCCTGGCCATGACTCACTTGGTTGGAGAATCATCCCATACACTAAGAGATAGCGGGTTTGATTCCTGGTCAGGACACATACCCAGGTTGAGGGTTCAATCCTCAGGGTGCGTGCAGAGGCAACCAATCAATGTTTCTCACATCGATGTTTCTCTCTCTTTCTCTCCCCCTCCCTCTCTCCAATCAGTAAAATATACACACATATATACTTTTCCTCCTGCCTTCTAAGTTCTTCTGGATATGCTAATAATCAAATTAATGGAGACAGATTAACATGAGAAAATCGGAGTTTTAATACATGCACATGGGGAATTCACATAAGCATGAAAATTCCAAAGACAGTGAGGAACATTGAGTGTATAAGACATTTTTGACAAAGGAGAACGGGGGATGGGGTCTTAGGTTTCAGAAGTGAGAATAGGTGCTATATAGATAGTTGAGGGAAAGGGGAACATGGGAGGAAAATTCTTGCCAGGCAACTCAAAAACAGTGGGCACAGCTGGTAACCACCGAACACGCTTGGAGTCTTCCTGCGGGTAAAGACCCGTAAGGGCACTAAGCCACGCCTTCCTTCCGAAGCAGGTTTCTCTGTCTGAATCTCTTGGGCAGGAAAGTGGAGAGGGTCAGAGGCTCCCTGCGTCTTGTTTCTTAAGAGCTTAGAATCAATAACCCAAAAAACCAGCTTCGGGGTGGCAAAATGTTGGTTCCCTTCAATGCCGTTTGTAGTCCACCTATTTTACCTCAAAAATGCATTTCCGCTCCTGAGTCAAATGTTTGTAGGTCACATCCTTCATTCTACCTCCTGCTAGTGAACCAGAAATAGACTGGTAAAGGGTGTTGGTTCTAACAGCCCTTCTCCATTTAAAATCAGGGCACTTTTCAGAGGTGTGTGGAAGAGGCAGGCATTCCTAACGTATAAACACCTGGAGGAGCTTCGTGTATTTCTCTTGTCCTCATTACAGCTCCTCATTCATTTGTCCTTTATAAAACCAGATTCAGTAAGAAAGAATCCGAGGATATGGCAAAAATGGTTACAGTTCCCCCACCCACCCCCTTGCCCGGTGAATCAAATTCTGAATTTGAATGGAAAACAATCCCTTCTGGCTGGTTTAATTATATTGCTGCCATTATTCATTTATCCAACAAATACATATTCAGTGCCTACGAAGTGCCAAGCACCGTTCTAGGAATTACTGGTATTGTCATGAATTTACAGAACTCTCTGGAGCAGTAGAGAAGGGCAGTAGGAAGGCTGCCATTCCTGGTTGAAAGCCAGTAGCACAATAGGAAGGAAGCCGTATGTCCTCTCCCCTTCGAGAGAGGAGAGTCAGACTGTAAGGGGGCAGCCGCAGGGCCACACTGCCTGTATTCACATCCCAACTCCGTACTTACTGACTTGAGACCTCCAGCAAGTTACAAGTTACTTCATCTCTGGCCTCAGTTTCCTCATTGGTGAAGTGGGAGTGAAAAAAATACCCGCTTCAGTTGATAAATATTGGTAGAGTTAATACTTGTGAAGTACATGGACCCGACACAAGCTTTCTAAATCACACTCTGCACAGGTTTGAGAATCCCACAGTTAGGCAGGAAAATGAGTGAGTCGCAAATGAACGTTGCATTTGCCGGTACGCTTTCTGTCTGGATTCTCTGGTTGTTGCCAGTATCCTGAGATGGCCCGATGGCCCATGTGGCTAGCTGGTCGGCTGGTGGAGGGGTAGGCTTGGGCAGCAGGGAGTGGGCTGGCCATCTGAAGGCGCCGCTCACTGCCCTGAACCCACTGCTGGCAGGAGAGCTCTCCAGCCTTCAGAGGTGGAATTGCAACTCTATGGACAAACTTTGCTTTGCTGCATTTTTGTGGTTTCTTCTCTCTGACAGGCAGGAGTGTGGGAAAACCGGAAACAGCTCAGCACCAAAAATGCACAGAAGGGGGGAAAAAAGCAGATTTCTTCAGAATTCAAGAAATATAATCCAAGAATCAAAAGGCATGCTGTGAGGCGTTGTTCCAGGAAATAGTTTCCAATTTGCCTTTAAAACTCCAGCACAAGTCTCTGCAGCTAAATAAATTAGCACTAAACGGGACCTGAACATTCTCTCACTACTAGTGAAATGTGCAGTGTTGTGAGAGCCCCACAGATTTCTTTTTTTTAAAAAAAAAATTTATTTATTGATGAGAGAGAGAGAGAGAAACATCGATTTGTTGTCCCACTCATTTATGCATTCATTGGTTGATTCTTGTATGTGCCCTGACCAGGGATTGAACCCACAACCTTAGCATATCAAGATGTTGCTCTAACCAACTGTGCTATCTGGTCAGGGCTCGTGCCCCACAGTTTTTGATGCTCTTCTGAAAGAAAAGCATTGTTTTTATTTGCACTGACTCAACGAAAGCTCCCTCTGTGAAGTATCCAAATAAAGTGTTTTTTTAAAGAACCTTTTTATTTTAGGACTGGAGGCCCAGTGCATGAAATTCATGCACGGGAGGGTCCCTAGTGGCTGCCGGCTGCCGGCTGGAGCCTCCCTTCCCCTGGTTGCCTGCCATCACCGCCGGCCGGGCCTCCAGCCGGCCCCACCCCCTGGTCAAACTCCCAGTTGAACTCCCGGTCGAGGGGACAATTTGCATATTAGGCTTTTATTATATAGGATAATTTTAGATTTACAGAAAAGTTGTAAAGACAGAACTCATAAATATTAGTACTCCCAGTTTTCCCTACCTTTAATATCTTATATCGCCATGGCACATTTGAAGAATGTTCCATACTAAGAAACTGTCATTGGCACATTATTGTGAACTAATCCATACTTTATTTGGGTTGATGAAATTATTTTTAACCTACAGAGCTCTTCCAAGGCTTCTGAAATCAGGATTCTCAGTATCAGCTGAGATAGTCCTATTATTCTAAAGTAATTCATGTTTCTTCCAGCATAGCAAGTTACTTACGTCTCTGTGACTCAGTTTCCTGTTTTAAAATAGGGATAATAATAGTACCTGCCTCATAGGGTCATTGACAGAAATAAATGAATTAATGAATGCCAAGCACAAATACAGTGCCTGGTGTGTAATATATGTAAAATAAGTGTTAGGCATTATGGTTAATACTAAGATGGCATTTCAGGAAATTTTTGCATAATTGTTTGACTTTCTTCATACAAACTGTGTTACTTCATGTGCTTAGAGCTTTTTGCAACCTTTACTCTGGCTCAGTTCAGGTTAATCAGGAACCCTCCATTGTGACTGGTGATACTGAGTCACACTCAGGAATGCCATAGTTGCCCCAAGAGACACAACTAATGAGAAGTTGTAATGAGCTTTAGACCATGCCAAGTCCTGTTTGGGGGTTGAACTTCAACATTCTCTAGCACAGAAGTTGGCATTAGACAAATATAGAAGCAATTTCCAAGAGCATCAAAGTTTCCACATCCGAGAGGGTTGATTTTAGAGAACAATGGGACATAAAAGATGGAATGTCGTTGGATTTGGGTGCAAAGGGAGTTGAGAGTCCGAACAGTAGAGTCCTGTTTCTTTATGATAATATTCAGGTCACTTTCCCTCTAAAGGTTTCAGTTTCCCATCTGTAAAACAAAACCACTGTCCCCACTGAATAATTACCCAAAATAGCTTGTTTTTTGTCTATTCCGTTGAAAGCCTTTTTATGAGCACATTTGCTTTTTAATCCTGGTGCTTTACAGCCATTTTCATCATCCCTTTTTGGCCCAACAGTTCTTTGTTAGCGTTCCCAAAGTCATAGTCTTATATTTCCTTTAGCTAAATCTTACTCGCCAATTCTGTGAAGAGAATGATTTCGATGTTTTAACCTTTTCTATAGTGCCAATAGCCTTCCTTGATTTTCCTCTCTAGGTTTGCAACACTTCATAATTTAGCACCCACTTCAGATCCTCCTTTCAGAGCTGTCTGTGGTATTTCGTCCAGGCAGTCAGCTGAACCAGGAAGTGTGACAGCCTGTGAACAAGCACATGCACACGGACTGTCTCTTCCTTGTAAGGGCCCTTCTTCAGAGCCAGTTACACTCTCCAGGAAATGGGGAGAAAGAAACCTGAGGAGGTTCAAGGTTGCCAGGGACCTGGGCAAAACTAGCAGACGAGAGATGAACTGGGAAGGGCGGGGTCAAAGCTGCGGTACCGGACCTAACTAAACTGCTTTTCTTCCGTCAGCTGGGACTCACTTTCCTTACCCAGGTTTTAGGATATTCTTCCTCAGTGGAAATCGAAGGTAACTGCTGCTCCGTGTCAGCACCCAGGACAGGGGTGTTTGTTAAAAGCGGCTAGGCATTAGGCGGGAGAAAAGCGGTCCAGAGCTCAGCAGGTTGCTAAAACCAAGCACCAGTTCATCTGACCTGAATGGTGACATCAGAAAACTGTAAAAATAAAGATCAGGTGTTTTTCCTTTTTTTAAAACATATTTTATTGATTTTTTACAGAGAGGAAGGGAGAGGGATAGAGAGTTAGAAACATCGATGACAGAAACATCGATCAGCTGCCTCCTGCACACCTCCTACTGCAGATGTGCCCGCAACCCAGGTACATGCCCTTGACCGGAATCGAACCTGGGACCTTTCAGTCCACAGGCCGATGCTCCATCCACTGAGCCAGACTGGCTAGGGCTTTTTAAAAGCAATTTCTTTTTAACTTAGGATTGGTTTAGAATGAGGCAAAGTGATCAGGAGTTGAAACGGTCCAGGAGTAGGTACTTGATGTGAGCGTAGATGTCATATTGTAGGTTAACCATCTTCTGTCAGTCTTTCAGCCTTTCATTATTTGTAATTTCAAGAAATATGATTGAATCTGTGGCATACCCATCCTTAAATATAGGATTGTCTAAATTATACATTTACAAAAAATATAACTAAAAAGGATTCCTGGAGCCAATTCCAACGTGGGCAGAGGAAAGGGGAGGGTTTCCCCTCACATCTACAAGCAGTTCTCAGATACCAACAGGGTGTCCAGGAATCCAACTCAATTCTAGCTCTACCTGCCTGGAGATCGCAGCAGATTCCACAGGTTGAACTTTGTGCTATCTGGTCAGGGCTCGAGTTCAAAGCAGATTCCACAATTACTTTGCACAGGTTTGAGAAACCCTCACTCAAGCAGATTCCACTGAGGTCACCCTGATTCCATTCGTTTGGAATCAGTCCTATAAGACTGTGCACAGTGCGCACACACACACACACACACACACACACACACACATACACATACACACACTTCAGATGCCAGCCACAAACCCAAACTTTCAACCTGTGCTTCTGACCAAGCAGCTCTAGGTTAGGGCTGTGATCGGTCATTCCAGCGACCCTTCCAACTCAGGATGTCAGTGCAAGTCCGGATGCTACCTGTACTTCTGACCTCCTGGCTATAAATCTGAGGTTCCCAAAACCTGCTGCTTGGGTTCCGACTAATTTGCTAAAATGACTTACATAACTCAGAGAAACAGGTTACTTACCAGATGACCAGTTTATGATAAAAGGGTGTGATTCGGGAAAGCCAGATGGAAGATATGCATAGGACAAGGGGTGCAGAGCTGCCATGTGTCTTCCCGCATCACCAACCCGGGAGCTCTCCAAACCTCATCCTGTTGGGTTTTTATGGAGGCTTTAATTACATAGGCATGATTGATTAATCATTGGCCAATTGGTGATTGATTCAACTGGAAGTTCCAACCTTCTAATCACATGGTTGATTCTCCTGAAAACCAGCCCCCATTTTTAGGTGCTTCCGAAAGCTCCCTCATGAACGTAGCAGAAGACACCTTTATCACTCTCAGCACTTAGGGAATAACAAGGTTTTGGGAAGCTATAAGCCAGAAACAGGATGTATATTTATTATCATAAATCTTGCTATCACAATAATCATCGACTTTTAGTGCTGGAATATAAAGGAATAGAGGCACAGTATGAGGCTGTGAGTGTAGCAGGGGACACAGGTGGTCTGCGGCAGAGCCAGAATTGAAATCCATATCTGTGTTAACCCCAGACTCTTCCCAGTAGACTACTGATTTCAAAGGCCCCACCAATCTATTCAAATTCACTTTATACAGTAAATGGCAGGTCAGTCATCCACAATACTATACTGCCTTTGAGAAAGTGCAATGTAAGTACTTAAGAACTTACACTCCTCCCCTTTCACACCAGTTTTCCCACTTAAATGACCAGTAAAATACTCAACAGGAGGAAGAATTGGTATCTCACTTATGCTGAGGTTTTTGGGTGATTCCTGTTAGATGTGGAAGGATTAGATTGAAGAACGACATGGCGGGTTTTATCGGCTGCCTTTCTATAAGAATGCAGTCTTGGAAGTCAGTGGGAGACCTCGAGTACCCTCTCACTCTAAGTGTTGGGGCCTGGAGGTGGCAAGAGGTGGTAAGGGCCAGTCAAGGAGTCTGCCACCTGGACTCTCTTTCCTCTGCCAGTCATCTGCCTTTGGACCTTGATCGTGGTGGCATTTGGAGATTGCAAGGCTTATTTTGGACATAGACAATGACATCATTCAGAGAACTGGGTACTATAACCAAAAGTTACATTGGGATGTGTATGGTCCAGTGGGGAGAAGAAGTGCATGAGAGCCATAGAATGATGGGTCTTCCTTTGGTGGTTCATATATGTAGAACTTAACTTAAAATCTGTGTGTTTTTTAATTTGTTGCTGTTGTTAATATTGTTTTGTGTTTTTTTAGAGAGAGGGAGAGAGAGTGGAAGGGAGGGGAGAGACATTGCTGTGAGAGAGATACATTGATTGGTTGCCTCCTACACGTGCCCCAACCAGGGCTGGGAATTGAGCCTATAACTGAGGTATGTGCCTTTGACCAGAATCAAACCTGGGACCCTTCAGTCTGCAGGCCAGAGCTCTATCCACTGAACCAAACCAGCTAGGGCTGAATTGTACATATCAAAACTTATATTTGAAGTGTAGTTAAATATATACTAAAAGGAAAATTCATAATCTTAGTTATTTTTGTTGTTAAAACAGAAATATTGAAAAAAAATTAACCAAGATACAAATGGCAGATTGGCTTCAACTGATCCACTGGCCCCTGTGCTTTCCCAGAGTGTCCGGTGGAAGATAATTCCGAGGACTGCTCCAATGTTGCAATGCAGAGTGCTCTGATAGATTAGCAGTGTCTACCACAGCCAGGCCAGACACTGAACTGGTGAAGATGCACATAAACTATTAGTCATACCTGAACTAAGCTCTCATCTCTTGAACATAGAAAAGGGTCAATAAGAAAAAGCTAAGAAAAACAGATCAAAGGAAATCAAGAAGAAAAACAATATAAAGTGAAAAGTAAGCAATAAAAGTAGTTAAGTTCGAAACACTACGTATTTAGTTTGTGGCCAGAGAAGGAGAAAATAAACATAGCTCTGCCAGAAAAACAAGAGAATTAAAATAAGAGGTTTCAAAAGTAGACATAGGGGAGATGGAAAAATTACAAGGACACTATGCACAACTGTATGCTACTAAATTTTAAAAACTGGATGAAAGGTGTCATTTTGAAAACAACAACTACCAGTTAAATAAAAAGAACACCAAGTAGAACAAGGCAAAAGTTTTTAAACTATTCAAATTGGTTCTTAAAGAAATAGTGTAGCTCAGCTGGCATGGCTCAATGCTTGAGCATCAACCAGAAGGTCATGTTCAATTCCCGGTCAGGGCACATGCCAGGTTGCAGGCTCAATCCCCAGTAGTGGGCGTGCAGGAGGCAGCCAATTAATGATTCTCCCTCATCGTTGATGTTTCTATTTCTTTCCCTCTCCCTTCCTCTCTGAAATCAATAAAACATATATATTGTAAAATAAAAAGAAATAGGGTACACAAGCAAGCCTAGGAAGCAATTTTAAAATACTTCCAGCCCTGGCCTGGTTGTTCAGTGGGTTGGAGCATCATCCCATACACCAAAAAAAAAGTTACAGGTTTGATCCCTGGTCAGGGCGAGTACAAGAGGCAACCAGTCAATGTTTCTCTCTCACATCGTGTGTGTGTGTGTGTGTGTGTGTGTGTGTGTGTGTGTCTTTTTCTCTCTCCCCCCCCCACCTTTCTAAAATTAATAAATATATCCTTAGATGGGGATACAAAATATATATCATCTCAAATAGTTTTTTGAACCATTTTTCTGAAATCTTTGGAGGCTTTCAAGTGTCTGCAAGATCAGGTTGGGCCCCTGCTCTGACATCAAAGCCTTCTGCAGTGTGTCCTCTATCGTGTCTCTGGCTTTCCTATGTTACACTACCCCCTTGCACAGCCTGCTCCACTATTGTTCCCACATGCTCATGTCCATCCCCTCTATAGAATGCTCGTAAGCCTCTTAAATCTAAGTCCTGCCTCTTATTCAAGATCAGGTTTTAGTTTATTGCTTATCTTTTCTCTTTATATGTGTTCTGTTTCCCATAAATCTCTTAGGGACATATATCTTGTCTTCACTGTTTTATCACATCTATATTAAATGTCCATTATGCTGTGCATTGCTCTGGATATTGGCGATAACACCAGTGAACAAAACAGAAATGAGCCCTGCTTTCTTGAAGTTTGTTTTTGAGAAAGAAGAGATAAGTTCAGGCCCCAGCTCTTGAGAGAGCTTGTTTGCATGATGAGTTCTCAGGAAATGGTGCTGGTGGTGGTGACAGTTTTTTGCATCAAGGTGTGTGCATCAGAGATCACTAACTAGCAATTACCATTGATCACTTATACCATGTAGAACAGGGGTTCTCAAACTTTTTAAACAGGGGGCCAGTTCACTGTCCCTCAGACCGTTGGAGGGCCGGACTATAGTTTAAAATAAAAAAACTATGAACAAATTCCTATGCACACTGCACATATCTTATTTTGAAGTAAAAAAACAAAACGGGAACAAATACAATATTTGTATTTGCATATGGCCCGCGGGCCGTAGTTTGAGGACCCCTGGTGTAGAGTGTATGAGAGGCGGCAGAGCACAGCTGCTAGCAGCCCAAGGTTTCCGGTTAGATTTGAATCCTGGTTCCTTCACGTAATTGACCATTATTTAGGGATACCTCTAAGCTTCTGTTCCGTTATCTGTAAGAGATTACCTACGTCTTGGAGTTGTTCTTAAGATTAAATGGGATAATGTATTTTCCTGGCATATATGAAGTGTCCATGCATGCTGATTGGTGTAGTTGTAATTTCTACTGCTGCTGTTGTTCCCTATTAAAATAAGTCACATTTTGTTGTTAGTAAGATATTCGTAAGTGTGATTTGGCTCTAGCTAGCAAGGCTATGGAAATTCAAACACATTCTGATTTCCTGAACACTAATAACTGATGACTATTGAAGGCAAAGGCTTAGTTTCAAACAAAACAAAAGATTAGATTTGGACCTACTGACTTCCAGTCAAGTTGGCTCCATAAGTTCACACTTAATATTCTCCCTCTGCTTCAAACACATAGCAATGAGAGATAAAAGCTTAAAGAAGAAAACCAAAAGGACAGAGCTGAGCTTCAAAACAAGGGAAACATCTCCTTTGACCCCAAAATGTACAGAAATAAAAGAATCAGTGAAGGAGGCTGCAGCAGCAAACTTTCTGAACTCTGCTTTGGACGTAGGCCGTGGCAGCCTGGAGTTCAGCTCCTGTGGCATATTGGGCCGGAAAGTGCCCTACCCAAGAGGAGAGACTAAAACCAGGCTCGTTAACTGAAAAGAAAACAGTGGTTTTCAACTGGAGATGATGTTAGCAATCTCTGGAGTCATTTTTGGTTTTCAAAACAGGGCGGCTGGGGAGGGGGGGGTGCTATTGGCATCTAATGAGTAGAGTTTAGGACACTGCTAAACATCCTGTAAAGCACAGGACAGCTCCCCTCAAACAAAGAATTGCTCATTCCAAACATGTCAACAGTACCAAGGAAAAAAATCCCCCCACACACTAAAAACACACAACACCTGAGCTTAAGAATGCAGTGGGCTCTCCCAGTGGGAGACTGGTAAAGCTGGCGTGGACCTCTAGACGAGACTGTGGGCCTACACAGTCAGGAAGATAATGGCATGCCCTTGTAACTGTCCATGTCTCAGAACTCACCTGGGCTTCTAAAAATCACTGAGGCCAAGGCACCAAAATACCATCATAAATCTGGTCTGGGGCCAGGGGGGCTGGGTGGAGGCAACTATAAAATCTTCAGATTGCACGAGATAAGTAGAGCAGCAAGGGGAAGTGATTCCTATTCCAAATGAGCCTGCAAACCAAAATTCCAAAACACATGAATAATCTAATACTAAGAAAGGTTGCCAACAGAATCAACAACTAGAACATAAATTCCTTACAGATGAAATTAATATTTTTAAATGGTCGTACATGTTAGATTATGTATCTAATCGGAGTGTCTTGCGGGACATGACATTTGACTCTGATAGGAGTATCAGTAGAGAGGTCTGAGCGACAGGTGGACAAGCAATACTTCAAAAAACATTAAGAGAATTTTCTGGAATTAAAGATGAGTCCTCAGCTAAAAAATATATTTCATGTACCAAAATAAATGCACCTCTGGACACATCATAGTGAAACAGCAGAACATTAAACACAAAGGGAAGTCTTAGTATACCTGAGAGAAAATTCACTTGAACTCCATAGGAACACAGAATAGCAGCATGCTTCTCTCCAGCAACAATAGGCAGCAGAAAACAAGAGCTAAAGTGTTAAAGTGACAACTTTAAAGTGTTCAAGTGACAACTTTCAGTCTAGAATTTTATGCATAGCTAAACTGTCATTCCAGAGAGAAGGCAAAATAAAAACAATTTAAAGTCCAAGAGGAGCCATGGCCTTCAGTTGAAAGAATTGGCGAAGACTGTAGGATAAAAGGGAACACAAGTACCGGGTAACATGAAACAGTGAAGTACAACCATTTTATAGGATGTCAGTGAGTATTAGTGACTATAAAAATAATTGTTGGTCTGCTTTAAAAAAAATAAAACACGTTCAAGGACAAGAGTAGTCATAGTGAAGGTATTACAGGTCTGTGTCAAGTTTAAGGGCAAGACAGAGACACTTTCTTAGGAAAACAAGAACTAAATAATTGTTATATTTAGCTCTGTAGCTTTCAAACCAATAGAGGGGGAGAGGAGGGAATGTAAAAATTTTATGAATCCAGTGGAAGGCAGGAAGGTGCGGGTGGGAGAATGATAATGGAAAACAAAAACTAAGATAATAAAAATAACAGATTACACTCGTCTATTGAAAAATACATTATCAAACTGCGTTTTTTAAAAAGTTCCATTATAGGCTGCTTAAAAGAGACATACCTAAAGTAGAATCTCACAGAATGGCAAAGGATTGGAAAAAGATAAACCATGCAATAATAATTAGAAGGAAAATTAGTATAGCAATAGATTAAAAATAGAATTAAGCCAACAGTATTAATAGAAATAAAGAAAAGCACTTGTATGCACTTAATATTGTAAATTCAAAATATATGAATTAGAAGCTGACAGAATTATAAGAAAAACTGGCAAAGTATCATTATACTGGAAGATTTATTTAAATGTATCAGAGTTAGTAATTCGAAAACAAATTTCTGAGGACTTTTAATATTTGAAATGCAGAAGTAAGAGTTTGCTTTAATAAGTGGCTTTTAATCTTTTTTGACCACCACTTGTGATTTTAAAAATACATTTAACATGCAACCCAGTAAAAATATCTATATGTATATGAAGCAGAAAGTTCAAGGATTCCCTGTTGTTTTTTTTAAAATGCTGATTGTGTCCCCTAAATTTTACTAGTACAATGCCCTTATGAGTCACAACTCAATCTGAAAAACATTAGTAGCTATTCATGGACTCCTGCAACCAGAAGGGAGATTATACTTTCTTTTCAGGTATATGTGGAGCATTAACAAAAATTCAGCACATACTATATATATCACAAATGAAGGCTCCCCACACTTAAAAATTCAGTATCAAATATTTCACACTTTTCAACTACAATAAATGCATTTAAATTAGAAATAATTTTAAAATCTTTTTTTTAAGTTTGGAAATTTTAAAAAATAGAGAACATAATACTCATGTTTAAGAGGTACTCATAATGAAAATCATAAAACATTGAGAACTGAACGGCTATGAATGTATTACATAAATTTGTGGGCTAGCCAAAACTACACTCAGAAGTAAACTTGTAACTTTAAAT
The DNA here is from genome assembly GCF_963259705.1 of Myotis daubentonii. NCBI lineage: Eukaryota > Metazoa > Chordata > Mammalia > Chiroptera > Vespertilionidae > Myotis > Myotis daubentonii. The sequence goes on along the minus strand of NC_081840.1, from coordinate 21,127,560 downwards.
GTGTTTATGAAAAAGACAAGAAGGATTGAAAATGAGTTAATCGTTTAACTTGAAAAGTTAAATAAAAGGAACAACAGTAAATTAATCAAAATGAAATAAAAATACAGACATTGCCAAGAACAGCCCGTGCATGGGAGTACATGAGAGAACGGTGCCTCATACAGTGTCTGGCACATAGTAGGTGTTCATTAAATACGTGGTGAAGGAATGAATGAAATCAACATTACAATAGAGAGGATCACCTCTGGAAAGATTGATTAAAAAAAAGAGAAAAGGCCCATATAAGTAATTTTAGGAATTAAAAGGAATATAATGACAAATATAGCCAATTACGTGAAGTGTAGTGTATTTATAAGATGGAATCCTATGCATCACTACTCCATAAAAGTTGACTTCACTAAGTATTTCTTGAATTGGTTTTGGAACCACATCGAAATTAATGTTCTAATTGTTATTGCTAAGGATTAGCGTATTAGGTTCTATTTGTAGAATGTACAGGGTATCCCAAAAAAATGTGTACTCACTTTGAATGATTATAAAGTCAGTCTTTATTAACAAACAGTTCATTTTTAAAATGTAAAAGGGTCTACAGAAATGAATAACTTTTTTGGTCAATGCTTCTCAAACATTCTGGTCTAGGCACTGTGATAATGTGAAGCAATGAAATTGCAAACATCAGATATCATTTTGTTCGGTATTTGTGTGCCCTCAATTTGTAGCTGTTGCTGGTCTGCACCATAAACTTTATCTTTCATGTATTCCCCATAAGTAAAAGTCTAGTGGCACTTTAGGATAATTTTTTGTTGTTGTTCAAAGCTTAGTCTGGCTTCACCCATTATTTTAAATCAGTTAAACCTGAAAAGGAGCCCAGCCTGTGTGGCTCAGTAGTTGAGCATCGACCTATGTACCAGGAGGTCACGGTTAGAGTCCCGGTCAGGGCACATGCTCAGATGCAGGCTTAATCCCCAATAGGGGGCGTGCAGGAGGCAGCCATCAATGTTTCTCTCTCATTGATGTTTCTATCTCTCCCTCTCCCTTCCTCTCTGAAATTAATTTAAAAAAATATATTTATGGGGGAAGTAGTGTACACAGCTAAGTTGTTGTTGAAAGTATTAAAAACCTGAAAAGAAGTGAAAAGTGAGTTATCAGCTGTTAAAGTGTGTATACATTTTTTGGGACACCCTGTATATGTAATCCCTGGACTGATAGATAAAGGAGGAGGTACACATACGTCTGTGTGCGCGTAGGTGTGTTGCAAGGAAAGCTGTAAAATACTTCATCTGTGAGGAAAGTCCGTGTTCTTTCTGTGGAATTCAGTTCTTTAACTGGTGCCTTGAGGTTTCTTCTCTCCTTTGGGAATTGGAAGAGGTTGGTTGTCACAGGTATTTCATAAAAATGGGTGGTTCTTTTCAGGACCTTCACAGATGCCACTATGTCTGTTTGCCACAGGCCTGGCGAGGTCAGCATGGCTAGCTCTACTCTTCCTGTAAAACCTTGGGTATTTTCCTTTTGTGGGTCCTTCCTTCTTCAGAAAGGTCATCCTTGATGTGGTGGCATGAATCCAAGATAAACGTTCACTAAACCATTGAAACAGAAAGCTAGAACTCCTGTGTCAGAGACATGGAAAGCCTTGAAAAGAACCCAGAGAGAAGCAATATAGCACCAAACCACAGTCACCCTTGTGAAGTAATGAACAAAACAGGTCTCAAAGAAAGGATATCACTTTCAGAAAAGTTTCCACTGATCAAAATAATGGGGGGGGGGGGAGAAAGAACAGAGGAAACCACAAATAAAGGAGCTAAAGGTTCACAAAAAAGCCTGTCAGAAGCCTTACCAGCAAAAGGGATAATGGGATTTTGCTCATTATAACCCACCTAGACTGGTGATGGGCTGTCATGTAGGCCACTGTACGGTGTGGTCTGGTCTGGATGCCAGTGGAATTCCTAGCCAGCCATTTGATCAACTTGTATTCCCTAAGTAGAGACTTGCACTCAAAACAATCTTTCAAAATGATAGATGCAGGCACCGTTCGGCTTATAGAGAGATTATTTGTAATACTTTATTGGACAACGTCTTTGAAAGGCCCCGAAGGCTGCTCCGCCTTCCGCGGAGGAGGAGTGCCCGTGCCAGGCTCGGGAGAATGGAAGAGCAGAGGGGTAGATAGGAATGGAGCGAGAGAATGGGAGTCTGGGTTCAGACGTGTACATTTAATACTCAAGGAAGCTCTTCAGGTGCTGGCTCTGAACATGTCCCAAGAAGAAGAGCTGTCACTGCTCATGGAATTCCTCTAATTCTTTGTTGCTACCATGCATGGCCACATTTCTTTCCTCAGTTTTTAAGTGGCTCCGCTAATCAGGAAGCCTGCCCTTCAGCAGCTTTTGACAATTCTAAACAAACAGTCCAGACCCTTCTCTGAGCCCATGACCACCGTTGAGATTGTCCTGAGCCTCGAACTCTCGCCTTGGACCACATCGGACACTGTGTATCTGCTAGAACTTGCACCTTCTCCAAGAAGAGCAATGGAGGAGCACTGACAGGACCAGACGGTCACACCGCATGCTCGCAGACAGGCTTTGTGTGATGTACAGTTAACGGCACCCTTCTCGTCCCACCTTTTCAGTAGTTCTCACTGTAAAATTCTGATGCTTTCACAACTCCGGTGGTTCCGAGTCCAACATTAGCCACCTCTCCCTATTCCATATGAACTGTGATCAGAAAACAGCAGGTCACGAGCTGCATCAAGCACACATTTAACTTTGCACATTCAGCTATTCAGAGAGAAAGAGAAAGTACAGTTTCAATAAAGGGGCTGATTCCATTGGATGTTGCACTCGGGAGAAGACAGGAGATGCGTTGTTCCTCCAATCAGTCTCATTTCCCATGAGCCTCTCACAGGAAGAGCGGCCCTGTATGTGTGTTATTCTCCTGATCACAGATGCATTTTACACAGCATGGCCCCTTGCTACAAGCCTCATTTGTTGCACAATTGGAAAAAAAAATAGTGATTCATTCTGATACCGGAAGGAAAAATGTGTGTTAAATTTATTAAAAGCTGGTTTCTGAATCTCAAATGAGACCTTTTTTCCTAGAGGATTTTTAGAATAATTTTGACTGAGATTTCTGTCTTGTAGGCTGCCATTTAATTACCTTTTGATTTTAATAGCAAATTGCTGTTAACGTTCAGATTTGAATGTCTTGCAGTCATTCTTCTACAGTTTAGCACTAATAGTCCAAACTGAGTTGGAGTCAGTGAGTCATCCAATTTAATATTTCTGTGTGTAGTAAACTTATAGGGAATACAAAGATTGTCAATATTCCTAAGTAAGAATTACAAATTATGTTTATTTAGCCCTTAATATAATATCGGACACTGTGCTAACATGTGTTTTTCATCCACCATCTCATTTAATCTGCAACAACCCTATGAGGGAGGCCCTTTTATCCTGATGTTAAAACACAGTAACTGACCTAGCGGCAACTTAGGAAGCGCACACACACCTTTCTGTGTATCTCCTAAAACACAGGTATTCCCAGGAGAGCAGACAAGAGCCGGTGCAGGAGCAGATCAGCAAGTGCAAATTCACTGCAGGCTCCAGACCAGCGGTTCTCAACCTGTGGGTCGCGACCCCTTTGGGGGTCGAACGACCCTTTCACAGGGGTCGCCTAAGACCATCGGAAAACACATATTGAATATATAATTACATATTGTTTTTGTGATTAACCACTATGCTTTAATTATGTTCAATTTGTAACAATGAAAATACATCCTGCATATCAGATATTTACATTACGATTCATAACAGTAGCAAAATTACAGTTATGAAGTAGCAACGAAAATAATTTTATGGCTGGGGGTCACCACAACATGAGGAACTGTGTTAAAGGGTTGCGGCATTAGGAAGGTTGAGAACCACTGGTCTAGACAAAGTGTATTTCAGGTTCTCGTTTACAAATGGGCTGTTCAGAAGTTGAAATGTCTTTTCCTAAGGAAATGACATCATCACAACAAAAGCATATTTACCCATAATGTGCCTAGAGTAGTAAAAACAGACCCAAACCATTTTGTGTACCAATGTTTTCATGGAAAAGTTCACTCAGAATTTCCCCTTGGGTGGCTGTGGAAGGGGGACTTACGCTAGCGACAGTAGAGTCCCTAGAAATGTTGTTCACATGAATCAGTGGTGACGCGAGGCCTGTGATGGGAGTTGACAGAGGGCGGGGGGTGGAGGGAGATGGAACTGGGTACAGAGGGGGCATGGGGTCAGGAGACTGCGTGAGAAACAGGAGAAAGCTTGTGAGGGTGCAGGGTAGGATGGCCGTTCTAGCGGGCAGAGGGAGAAGATGAGAGAGTTTGGGGACCCTGAACTCTCTAGGTCGAACCTCCGAACCTCCTGTGTGGCCTTTATTTCTTCTCCTGACCCCCAGATGTTGGCCGGCTTGCTTCCCTTTTACAGCTGACACTCGGGGTGTCCCTGTGAAACTGAGACCAGTCCCGGGCTTTTTTTTTTTTTACTCAGCTGCTGCTCACACAGGTGAATGACCCTAAAGGCTTTTAACTTCTCTAAAAGAAAGAGCTCATCTAGGCCCCGCAGAACATTTCCCTTTTCGCTTGGGCCTGGAAGAGCAAATACCAGCCTGTGGATGCTCTGGGTGGTTGTGGGGGGTCTGTAAGGAGCTGAAATAAAACGCATCGGCATTCCCATGCAGGTAAGCAGGGGCGCAGCTTGTGGGAAAGGGACGAGCCCTGCACTCGGTTCTCTCCTCTTGGGCTCTGTGGCATCCTCAAAAGGCAGGTGGGTAAGAGCGGGTGGGGACCAGACCACATCTTCGTGGTGTGGGGGTGGGGTGGGGTGGAATGTAAGGCAGCGTGATCCTTGCATCAGGATTGGGGTGTGTTCTCGAGGGACCTGTCTCCACCAGCAGTGTAGGGACCGCCTGGGCACCTGAGCCTCTGCCGGACTCTCCAAGTGGCACGCATCCCACCTTCCTCTACCCACTAGCCAGCGTTTCCCTGACTTCCCTGGGAGCTGTAAAGAGTCCGCGTTCTCAGGCTGCGTCTGAGCTCACTGAATCAGCAGCTCCAGCCGAAGGCCCTGGACGCTGTACGATGGACAAGTTTGTCAAACACTGCCTGACTTTCCCTTGACCTTGCTGGTCTTTGAAGGCTCCTCGGACATCATCAGCCCCTCTCTGCCCCGGGGTCATGCTTCTCATGACTTCATGACTCTGCTGAAATATGACTTCCTCAACTTCGCCAGGTTTCCCTTCTGCAGCGGTGGGCGAGGCAGCAAAACGACCATCCCTGACCACTCCCTTTGCCATCTAAATGGGTTCTCCATTTCATTATCTTTAGCGTCTTGTACTCTTTTCCTTAACATTTATCACACAGTTTATAACTTACGTGTTCACATGGTGCCTGCCTCCTCACTAGTACCGAGCACAGGGAATGCTTAATAAATAGTTTGTGTGTGTGAATGGATGGATGGAAAAGCAGTGCTGGGAGGGGGCACTAGGGTGGGATTGGATTCTGCGGAACGAATAAAGAACCGGGCCTATGGAAACTTTAATCTCCCATCAAACTTTTTACACATCAACTAAAACCAAGGTTGATGGACCCAACAGTAAGTGTATTTATGGGACATTGGGTCAGATTATTTCAAAAAAAATTTATTAAATACTTAAGGTGTGCAAAATGCACTATGGGTACAATTTTGTATAAGACTGAGGCAATTCCAATCTCTGTATGGAATTTACAAATAATCTAGCAAGGATAACAGATATTACGCAACCAGTTATACAATTTCATAATTATAATTTTTGTAAACACCTCTCCTCCTTTCCCCCCCAAAAAAAGGACTACAGGGAGACCTGAAATGGTCTGTAGGGCATCAAGCTGGTCATAGACTTTCTCAGACATGGCTGGGGAACCCAATATACTCTATCCCAGTGGTTCTCAACCTTCTGGCCCTTTAAATACAGTTCCTCATGTTGTGACCCAACCTGAAAATTATTTTTGTTGCTACTTCATAACTGTAATGTTGCTACTGTTATGAATCATAATGTAAATATCTGATATGCAGGATGGTCTTAGGCGACCCTTGTGAAAGGGTCGTTCGACCGCCAAAGGGGTCGTGACCCACAGGTTGAGAACCGCTGCTCTATCCCATCTCTTGTTAAAGTTGGCACAAGGGGAGGTGCCTCTGTGTAATGGCTTCTCAACCTCAACGCCATTGGCATCTTGGGCTAGATAATGCTTGGTCTGAGGGCGCTCTCCAGTGCCCTTAGGAGATGTCTATACCGTTCCTGGCCTCTGCCCATTAGATGCCAATAGGCCCCACAGTTGTGACAGCCACAAATGTTTCAGCATTGCCAGATGTCCCTTACGCAGCGGTGGTGTGCAACAGCAAAATCTGTCCCCCCTCGCTCCTCCAGTTGAGAACCACTGCTCTAATGAAAATTGCTTTTTTTTTTTTAACGTCTTTTTGTTTATGTTTTATTCAAGTTAGTACCAGGAACTTAATTTGTCCACTCAATAAAGAGATGCTTATTGATTGCTTATTAGCTGCCAGGCACTGTTCTAAGCACTGGAGACACAGCAGCAATGAAAGCCTGTGCTTTCTTGAAGTTGCATTCCGTGGAGAGAGATGGACAATCACTTTAAAATATGTAATATTTCAGAAGGAGAGGATAGGTTGGGCATAGAAGCCCTCTCTGGTAAGAGGACATTTCAACAAGGTCTTGAAATAAAGCAAGAGAATGAGCCACATGAGAGGGAGCACCAGGAGCAAGAAGCAAGCCATTGGAGGGCCTGTACTTGACCTTGCCTTTCTGTCTACATGTCTAACCAACTGCTTGTGTTTCAGAGGGTCCACCACGGAAGGGCAGCCGAACGGAGTCCAGAGCAGCCTTAACTCTGCTGCAGTCGTACCCATCGCCAGCTCCTCAGGTTAGTCGGCTCAGCAGCCGTCCCACCCGCGAGGGAGGATACTGGGATCAGCACCCTCCCTCTGCTGCCTTCGAAGAGAGCTCCCGTGGGCTTTCAGGCTTTCCATGCACTGGCAAATGGCATTTTTGATACATTCCTCTTTAAAATGATATTGACACTTTGGGATTGAATGGTTTTTTGGATAGTTGGGATAGTTGAAATTTCCCAGTTCGGTAGGATCCTATCAGATTTGCTGTATTTAGTTAAAAAAAAATGCCTATATTTGACTGTTTTCACTGTTACCTCGTATTTCCACGTGTAGTATCTCTCATAGTCTTCACGACAGCCCTGTAAGTTAGATCTTCCTGTTCCCTTGCCCCAGATGAGGAAACGGAGGCTCAGGAAGTTGAGGGGCCGGGAACAGGTTGTGCTCGGATGCAGAGCTAGAGCTCTGGGCTTTGATCTGAGGCCTGTCATGCTGATGTCATGGTCTCTTGCCAGGTGGGTGCTGAGGGCCCAAAGCCTCTCAGTGCGGGAACCTACATAGAAGTTAGGCAGCCTTGGTCCACGGAGAGTTTCTATGAGTAATAATTCATAAAAAAGCACAAGTAGCCAGGAAAGTGGAAGAAAAATCACTTGACTTCAATTCACATATTTCTTATTGGTCACCTCCTGTGGGAAAAGTTAACATTCTGGGTGCTGAGGTACATAGATGGGCACTGAGTCCCTGCTGTGGGGGACCTCACAGACTCAGGGCGAGAGAACAGTCAGCATGGAGCATGCTGCAGGACCATACAAGCCAGGGACGGGGACGAGTGGAATCATATAGACAGCACTGGCTGAGCATTTGCTGTGTGCCAGGCACAGTTCTGATCGCTTTGTATGTAAAACTCATTTGTTCACAGACAGGCATATAATAGAGGAACTGGCCCAGGCAGATGATGAAACGTGTCTAAAAGTTCACAGCTAGTAAATGGTGGGCTGTATTTAAACCCAAGCAACCTGGCCCAAGCTCTTAGAGAGAGGGCTTCTGAGAGGAAGAAACATCCAAAGCTAAGGTTTGAATACGAACAGGTCAGCCAGGAGAGGGGAGGCGTGGAGTGGAAGGAGGTCTAGGAAGAGGGCAAAGCTGTGTTCTGGAAGCCATCATGTGGCTGGGACTGGGGCATGAGCAGGGAGTGGCAAGAGAAGAGGCAGGTGGCAGGGGCAGTTTATGAGCCATGCAGGGAGCTTGGTCTTAAGAGTAGTCGGGAGCCATCAAGGAATGTGTGTGTGTGCGGGGAGGGGGGCGGGGGTTTGACATAACGCACCTTAAAATGATTACAGGATCTCTGAGAAGCCAGGTTTCTTTGACTGTATCATGGGGATAATGACATATATCCCATAGAGTTACTATGAGGATTAAATGAGGAGATATATAAAGATTCTGAAACTATACCCAGGTAAGGTAATAATATAAAAGTATAAAGATTTTATTCTGCACTTAAAATCTTAGAACCTGAATTCAAGGAATAGTTGATGTGCGTCAACTTGCCCTACCCTCGTGGGGGGAAAGGAATTATTAGAACATGGTAATTATTTTTAAGAAAATAAAATTTCTGCCTGGAATTATTAGGGACTGAGAGTGGGTGGCTCAAAGAATCATGGTCTAGTTGGAAGGGTACTTGTTAGTACAGCGGTTAGAGCCCCGGTAGCTCTTCAAATCTGAAACTAGAGAGGTTCACAAACCTAAGAGATCCAAGAACCTGGCCTATTTCATCTGCAAGTCTAATTGATAAGTTAAGTACTGAACTGAACTCTTTGCATGCACTCTGCCTGAGGAAGGTGGAAATTTGAGGGGCCAGATGGGTCAAACTTTCAGCATCTTGATCATGAGTTAATATTTACTGACTGTTGAAGTTACTTCGAAGATTTTATAGCCTTCATACTGAATTTGACATCAGCATAAAACCACAGAGCAAAGAGAACTTACGCTTCTCCCTGGATTCTAATAGCTACCTTTCTTCCCCTTCTACGTCAGATAAGCACATATTCTGCTCACCTTGTTTAGGTAGCCTATTTACTGCTCTTGTCACCAGGTAACTCATGGTCTCTACAGTCCCTTGAACTTGTTTCTGTTCTATGGCTTTTCTGATGGTCCTGGTCCTTAAGAAAACACTGCTGTACCTGATGTAATAGGCTCAGACATTTTCCATACTTCCCAATAAACATTTTACCTTAGTATAACAGTAGTAACTAATCCTATTAGAGTTATTTATACAGCTAGTAAATAACTACCTGGCACTTCATTGTTTCAGCTAAAATCATGTTTTTCTATATCGTGTAGATTTAAAAGGGGTTCAGAAGGGTGACCTATAAAAAGGTTAGGTTGCTATTAGAAACATTTTTCTTTTAACCTAAAAGAAGGGAGAACAAGCCCCATAATAAGTCAAAAAATTTACACATCTCTCTCATAGTTGGGAAGTCTGTGCCTACCCAGGAATCACTAAACTGGTTTTGAAGGTTTATACCCCTATCTGATCCAGTTAACTCAGTTGGTTAACATGGTTATTAATGAGTCCCTGAATGTAGCAAAGTCTGTTCCCTGGTCCCTTGACCCTTCTCCAAGTCTAGCCAACCAGGCCGTAAAGCTGAGTGGCTTTGTTCTCAGGCAGTCTGAATGAGATAGTCGTTCATCTCAGAGTGCTGTTGAAAAAACTCAGAGTCCTTTTGCACAGATGGTGGCACAGTGACATTTTTATTATGAACATTAAATGAGGTAGTGAATGTGAAAGCTCCTAACGGAGTGCCTGGAATGTCCCATGAATGATGTTTTCCTTTAACTTCCTTACCTTAGTCCATGTATTCTGTATATTCAGGCCATGGAAGGGAAGGTATAGAGTCAGCAAATTTGGAAATTTGAGAAGGAAGCTGTAGTGAAGGCCTTTGGCTCAAAGCCAAAGCCGATGCCTTCCTTTTTTATGACCACGGTGTTCTTGAGTTCTGAAGTGGCGATGGTGAACTAAAATAGCAGAGAGGCAGATTAGATAACTCACATTTCTCTCATGCTGACTCGATAATGTCAGCTACCATTATTGTAGGGGTCTGAAGCCATACCAGCTGCCCTCAGTGCTGCCCCTCATTTCTGCCTGCGCCTGTCCTGTCCTGCAGTCAATCTTTACCCGCCCTACTCCCCCTTCTCCCCCTCCTTCCCCTCCTCCTCCCCCTCCTCCTCTTCCTTTTCCTCCTCCTCTTCTTTCTTCTGGTTTTTGTTTTAAGCTCTTAATGGTCTGTAGTTGATAGAAGAAACCTTACCACCTTTTGAAAACCAATGATGGGTTCTATTTACAAGAAGCGAGAAGCAGTGTCCTTGTTAAATGTTTGTCGTTTCGGGTCCTGGTAAAATGCACTCTAACTTCATGCTCTTTGCATGAGGATGCGGCATCAGCGCATCAGTGTGGTTCTGCCTGCCCACCTCACTGTCTCTCTGTGAGACAAGATAAAAAAAACTGATTTTACTATGAAGTAAACCCAGTGGAGCTGAAGCCCTTAAGATCTAGAAATCGCTTTAACTTCCAAGTGAAATTACTTGCCTGGCAGCTCTCAGTGGAATGAGCTATTTTCACCATCAGATTCTTATTTTTGTCACCATGCATCCTATAGTTGTTGAATATCCTGGGTGGATCTCTGGAGTATAATAGATTAAAAATAAAAATAAATAAAGCTCTTGAGATGCTTGCCTTAGTGCAGTGGTTCTCAACCTTCTGGCCCTTTAAATACAGTTCCTCATGTTGTGGTGACCCCCAACCATAAAATTATTTTCATTGCTACTTCATAACTGTAATGTTGCTACTGCTATGAATCGTAATGTAAATATCTGATATGCAGGATGGTCTTAGGCGACCCCTGTGAAAGGGTCGTTCGACCGCCAAAGGGGTCGCGACCCACAGGTTGAGAACCGCTGCCTTAGTGTGTTACGCCCTTTATTGCTCCCCAAAAGTTCTTCTTTCCCCAGAGCCATAGGGATAAGAATGTGGGTTGGTTACCCACTGTTAGGCTGTTGGGAAGCAAGAAAGTGAGCACGGGTTTGGTGTTTGGTAGGAAGTGGGATGGCAGCATCTGGGAGAACGGTGATGCTCTAAATCCTAGTTTTAGATTTTACCTCTTATCCTTTCAGCCAAGATCAAGTAAAGTGTTAAATAGGGATTTTTTTACATTTTTCAGGATCTTTGGAAGCTCCCCAAGTTATTTTCGCCAGATCCAAACCCTTGCCCACACAATCTGGAGCCCCTGCTACAATTATAGGACAGAGAAAATCAAAGTCGGTGAAGTCAGGGCCAATTTAAGGTAACAGTAAGAGCATATTTTTTATTCTAACTTGCTGATTTCATGCTGCAGCAAGAGACTCGGTAGCTATCAAAAGAAGTTATAGTTTCTCAAAATGACAAGGAAATTGGGATTTTATAAAACCAAAGCTCAGAAGGACTCTAAAAACTGTGGGGTCAAAGTTAAGCTACAACTACCTTGCTTCTGTAATGGCCCCCCGGTAGGTGGCGCTGTGGCAGTAATAAATTCCTTGTTATTACAGAGGCTTTTGTTCCAAAATATGGGAGCAGCAAGGCCAATCAAAGACACTAAAGCCATAATTGAATTACAAGTAAAATGTAACAGAATAAACCGAAAAACATAATATTTGTAGATCAAATTGCAGTGGCATGATTATTTATTAGTGAAGGCTTCTAGACTAGAGTTGGGTTAATTGTGAACTAGACTGGCAGATAATGGGAGACCAAAAAAGGGACCAATTAAAATTAAAAAAAAACAACACAATTTTTAAATTTGTCGTGAGGTCATTTAAATTAATGATCCTTTATTTTGAGTTAAGATAAGCATATGCCATAATTGGCAGCAAAACAAACCATAAACCCCATCCTACCACCCATCCAGAATGAGCTTCTACACTGAAGGACTGGCCTGACTTGGTCTTGTGAGGCTGTGTCCACACTTTGCCAGCGCTGCACTCAATGTTTTGTTCACAGCGGTGACCTTCCAAACTTTTCAGAAAATTCTATGACACCACAAGGTTTTGATGACTGCTTTCCTCTTTGCTCTCCCCTACACTCTAAAGCATTAATGGCACACCTGCTATGAGCTTAATACTCTTCTTACCTCTAGGGGAATATTTATAAACTTATTTGAGAAGCATTATTCATCCAAATACCCCAGGAGAGCAAAAGAGGGAGGAAAAGTATTTACCCACCACAGGATTCATTTACGTTGGATCAGAAAGCTTCAGATGTCTTTCCCCAGCCCATCCAAACTCTTTCCAAAAAGGCAGGAGGGGAGAGAAGGGAACACCAAATCCACGGCTTGGTCACCTACCAAAATGTACCAAAGAAACTGAAAACAGCCAGCGTCCTATCGGTAATCCTCAGCCAACGGTGCTTTAATTCTGATACTAAGCAGTCCGTTCAATGATGAACAACTAAGAAAATATAGAAAACTGAAGCGAGAAGGTCAGTATTTCCTTCAGGAGACTGGCAGCCAAAAGAATGAATGTGACATCAAGCTCCAAACCAAACCGATGGCCTGCCAAGAAGTACTCATGTCCATCCATTTCCAGGACTGGAAGACTTGGACCTGCCACAGTTATAATATCACTTTCCTTGAGCCTATTTCATTAGTATCCTTTACAGTCCACCCAGAACATTACATGGCAGAATAGCATCGTCTTCAAAGAAGCCTTGGGAAAGAGCCTACCCTTCAACACTTAAATCGCTGCTGCAAACAGCCCCACGCAGCCCGAGCTGTGCACATAAGTAAGGATGGGTGATGCTGGGCTTTGTGATTAGCTGACGGGGTGAGAGCACATGATAAGTGCATGGACTCAGAAGACAGAGTGGGTCAAAGGCCCTCAGAAGTCCAGCCTCCCACGCACAGCATAATGCAGGGAGAGGCAGTGGGCTGCCTCTGTGAGCAGGGAGATGCTGTAGTTTACAGAGTGAGGAGGCAGGCCCCATAGTCCACAGCCCATCACCAGAGTGCATGCTTTCTTCCTGTGTAAATGCACCGTAGACTGAATCACTGCCTGGGCAGAGGCCCCTTCAACCATGGTTACAAATGGAAGTCATCACCAGTTGTAACCAGTCCTAAACTTCTTTCTGTGTGGGTTTAAGGGAGGCCGGCAGGTTAGCTTAGAGCAATGGTTCTCAACCTGTGGGTCGCAACCCCTTTGGGGGTCGAACCACCCTTTCACAGGGGTCGCCTAAGACCATCGGAAAACACATATATAATTACATATTGTTTTTGTGATTAATCACTATGCTTTAATTATGTTCAGTTTGTAACAATGAAAATACATCCTGCATATCAGATATTTACATTACAATCCATAACAGTAGCAAAATTACAGTTATGAAGTAGCAACAAAAATAATTTATGGTTGGGGGTCACCACAACATGAGGAACTGTATTAAAGGGTTACAGCATTAGGAAGGTTGAGAACCACTGACTTAGAGGATTCAAGTGTGTGTGCAGCTTGGTCTGCAAGGCTGAGAAAACATTTGCCCCTATCAAAGAATAGAGGGAGCTGTGCTGAAGAATATTAGGGACTAAAGACCCCTACTTAGCTGCCCCTGGCAAGTGTCAGTATTTTAATACGTACATTGTCTGTGTCTTCTTAGATTCTGTATTGTCTATTTGGCATCTGTATATCACAGGGCCAATTATATTTTCCATGTTCTTGATGCTTTGGCATGGGGGGAAGGGGAGCCTTACAGACCCAGGGGGACTACCCCTCCCAGGCCTAGCTAATTCCTAAAGACAATAACAGCTTGCCCAGGAGCAGGCCTTTCATATGCAAACGAACTGATCCCAACTTTATATTCCAGCCTCCTCCTTAAGAATTCTCACAGGGCAAGCTAAAATTTCCCTTGCCTGAAATCCCTCCAGGGCTGGGTACCAAGCAGCCAGAGGCCTGTAGCCCAAAGCCCACCAGAATACTCAGACTAGCTAGTCCTCAGCTGTTTACCCTGCCCTTCCGTGCCTTTCCCAAGGAAACCCCAATACGGCCCTGGCGTAGACATTCCCCCGCCCCTGCCTCTGTCTCCTGACCACATTGGTGTTTTTCCCTGTGACCCTGCATGACATGCGGTGACCCTCTTCCCAGGGACCCGTGACCGAAATCAGCTTCTCCCTGCCAAGCCTAGTTCTCATCTCCTGAGGCCACACCGACTTCACCATACCATACCCAGCATGTATATTCTTAGAGCAGACATCCCTAGGAAGAATGGCTTTAATTCGCAGGGTAAGGAACCAGGAAAAACCCTGAATCGGTCAGGTTTGTATCACCTAGTTCCAGCAACTGGTCACAGTGCTTCCTTCATTATAGGCTGTCACACCCATGATGTTTTAACAGTGTGTTTTGCCAGCCTCAACCTGGCTGCGGCCACACAAGAAGGATGTGGATCCCTCTACATGGCAAAATCGCCTGGCTGCCAGCCATTGAAATTTCAAGCTTTCCTGTCCTGAGGCCTCTTTCGTTTAGTAACTGTTTCTACATCCAGAAACAAAACCAGCATAGCTGAACAACCTGGGAGTGGGGGAGCAAGCAACTGGCTTTTAGTTTGGGGAGACTTTAGGGGGTACTTCTAAGAACCCACCCAAAAGGTGTTCATTTGACTTAAAGAGGGGGGGGGGGGGGGGACTCTGTTTCTGAAATGCATTAAGAATTGGACTACTGAGAAAGATAACATCTGAAAATTGATATTGTCTCTTGCTGAGCTGGCAAAGTCCCAAGAGAGGAGTGATGATCCTTCAATTGTTAACAATTACTACTTTGTTATAAAGAGACAGGGAAGTGCCTGCCCCTTTCTCAAATTACATTTCTATTACAGAAGCACATATGTCTCCTGGGGAAAATTCCTGGCAGCCTAGATTGTCAGAGTTGTACCTGCCACCGCATCTTGTAGCAGATTCATCCTGTCCCGTGTCATACCCATTCGCTTTGGGTGGAAAAAGGTCCTGTTTATTCTTGTAGTCCTGAACTGGGCAAGTAACCAGCATAACATTGCCTTACTCTGTGAGTCTTATCACTACAAGTTATCGTGTATATTCTGTGGTTATTCATCTCATTTTGCTGCTAGTTTCAATGAGATGTTTGTTATAGGCACATAGCTTTGTTTTGCCATCCTTTTATCCTGAGGACATAATTGTGCCTAAAAGTTCTAAAGAAAGAAGGCGACATGCTAAGCCATGCCTGTCTTTGGAAAAGGCGAGTTTTGCACATGGAAATGTTTACAACTCCGCTTGTCTGATCTGTAGAATTTGAACTGGGACCCACAGAGTGTGGGTGTGTAACTGCAGGGCATGGAGAAAGATGACTTAATATTGCCTGTTGGCATGAATGGCTTTGATATTTACCCTCTATTCCTTCTCATTATGCTTATAAAGAAAAAGATCCAGTTTCTCTTAAGTTCGCAGAATAAAGAGCATCACTAGTCACAGTAAAACAGCAGTCTCTCTGTTACTCTCTTTGTTCTCACCCTTCAAACCTACAGGTACTGACATTGGGGCTTCCATAGGTATCAGGGAGCCCTCCCTCTTGAAACCCAAATCCAGGTTAACTAGTGATCTGATATCAGAGAGGAAGAGCTTAGATCTGTGGGATGTCCCTAGATCAGTGGTTCTCAACCTTCCTAACTCCGCGACCCTTTAATACAGTTCCTCATGTTGTGGTGACCCCAACCATAAAATTATTTTTGTTGCTACTTCATAACTGTAATTTTGCTACTGTTATGAATCGTCATGTAAATATCTGATATGCAGGATGTATTTTCATTGTTACAAATTGAACATAA
Source organism: Myotis daubentonii (assembly GCF_963259705.1). Taxonomy (NCBI): domain Eukaryota; kingdom Metazoa; phylum Chordata; class Mammalia; order Chiroptera; family Vespertilionidae; genus Myotis; species Myotis daubentonii. The sequence goes on along the minus strand of NC_081840.1, from coordinate 21,111,798 downwards.
TTAAAGCATAGTGATTAATCACAAAAACAATATGTAATTATATATGTGTTTCCCGATGGTCTTAAGCGATCCCCGTGAAAGGGTCATTCGACCCCCAAAGGGGTCGCGACCCACAGGTGGAGAACCGCTGCCCTAGCTGCATCAGTAAAGCGTAGCATGTATCCCCAGTATAAAATGGAGATAGAATTTGGAAAGCCAACCTGGTTGTAAGATGATGTGGTGAAGAAAAAAAGCTGGTTGGAAGTTGCTGTGCTGGTTTTATGTGTGTGTTTGTTGTTGTTAGGTAGAGGAATCACTTGTTTTATATCTATTTGAGGAATCACTTGTTTTTATGTCTTTTGGACTGAAAAGTGATTCTGAGGTTCCCCCCTCCCATTCACTTTGAATTTACTCCCTGCAGAAATTAAGACATGTGACAAGCCCATATGAAGATATTTTGGAATTTGACAAGAGTTGTGTGTTTTTTAACTACGGTTGAGCTGTAAAATTTATTAGGTAATGAATTATTCATAGTTATTAATCAGATATTGGAATTTGACATTTTCAAAACCACAATGCTGTCTTAGAAATATGACCCCTCTCAGGCCTCTTGTTTTATATTTTCTCATCCTTTCTACTATTCTCCGATAGAAATTACTGTCATGCATGTGTGCATTACTTACCCTCCTCTTTTTATGCAGGGAATTTGAGTTGTCCCAAATAGCCTTTGTTATCAAGAAGAGAGACACCCCCAGGTCAGCTCTGTTAAGCCGTTATTGTTCATAAACACAGGGAAGAAACATTCTCAAGAAGCAGACCTCCTGAAAACCTGCAACCTTACTTGGGGTGATTAGTAGCTCTAGTGGCTAAATAGCAAGTCTGTCAGCCCCTCCCTCTGACCAGGTCACGTGCTGTCCCCTGAGCTGCTGGCTCCCCTTGTCTGCCAGGTGAACAGCTGCCACACTCAGAACTCGGCTGCTCTGTGACTGTTCCTCTCCACTTAGCATTCAGCTTAAAGACAGAAGCAGAATACTTTGCAGTCATTCATCCATCACAGTGCCACTGGCGGGGGGCAAAGCTGAAGGGAGGCTGCTCCTTCTGCCATGCCAGCCTGCTGCTGTGCGGCCGAATTATGTGACTCAGAGCTGCCAACTTACGCACTTCTGGTGGTTTTCTGCCCGTGGGATCGTAGTTGCACGAAGTCTTCAAATGTAAAACCACATGCAATAAAATAATCTATACATATAAATGCCTAAGCGACGGACCGGTCACTGTGACGCACACTGACCACCAGGGGACAGACAGACCATGCACAGGATCGGGCGCCCTCCTGTCTGGATCAGGCCTGCTGGAATCAGGCCGAAACTGGCTATCCGACATCCCCCGAGGGGTTCTGGATTACAAGAGGGTGCAGGCCAGCCTGAGGGATCCCACCAGTGCACGAATCCAAGCACTGGGACTCTAGTAAAATAATAAAGTATAAAGAGAAAATCAGGGCCAAATCACATTTTTCAAATATAAGGCCAAATAAAAGTATTATAATTGAGTTTAAATTTGGTTCTAAGTCTAATAGGCAGGACAAAAAGGGAAGCATGATAAATCAGAGTAGGTAGTTCTTATTTTAAAAAAGAAATACTCTGGAGGAAAACTAAGTTTTTTCCTAGCTCTTACTCTATAAGAAGTATTTTGCATACTTTGTACAGAGGACACTGAATGAAGCAATGGTGCCCTCGACAAGCCAATGTAGCGGTGGGTTTCACAGGGCTACTTCTTCACGACCTACACAAAGGCAGCACATTCTTACAGTGCAAGTCAATGGAAACAGTTCTGTGAGGCCCGAGCCTGTTTGGCTCAGTGGATAGAGCATCGGCCCTCGGACTAAAGGGTCCCGGGTTTGATTCTAGTCAAGGGCTCGTACTTCAGTTGTAGGCTTGATCCCGGTCCTGGTTGGGGTGCGTGTGGGAGGCAATCTCTGTGTCTCTCTCACATCGATGTTTCTCTGTGTGTGTCTCTCCCCCTCCCTCCACTCTCTAAAAATCAATGGAAAAATATCCTCGGTGAAGATTTAAAAAAAAAGAAAACAGTTTTGTGAGGAACACAACTAATATAGTCCAGGTCCTTTGTGGCCCAGCATAATCCAAAGATAAGCTATTGGTCATGTAGAGGAATGGGTGGATTGCATGTGTGTTAGGCAGCCCTGACTATAACTTCTCTAGTTGACTGCTTGACCAGAGCTAGTTGTGCTCTCAGGCAAGGGCCCAGATGCCTGGTCTTCTGTGTTACTGATTGACGGTGCCCCTATATGCTTTGGAAAGCAGGTGGCAGAGGTAATCTCCTGTGAAACCCTGTGGCAGCGAAGCAGTATTCCCACCCATCACATGGCATGTTTGCTCTCTGTCCCTTTATTTACATATTGTTCTCTCTGCCCAGGCACCATCTACCTCCCCAATATGGCTAATTCTATTTGTCCTCCACTTCTCCTTTTTAACCGTACGCCGTTCCCACTCCCAATCCAGTTTAGATGCCTTGGACTGTGCTCCAGTGGAACGCTGGGATTAGCTTATCTGACTGTGGCATTTACAACACTCTAGTGTCTTTATAGATTACCTGACTGTCCCCTCACTAGGCTGTAGTTCCCTGGAGGACCAGGGTGAGGTCTGATTTGATTCTGAAACTCCTGAGCCTAGCACAGTGCCCAGACCATAGTGTAGAGACTTAGGAAATTCTGATTGAATAGATGAGTGGGTGAGTTATCATATTTCTGTCTTTGGTTATTCTTCTGCTGACACCTGTCCACATAGGCAAATCCTTCTTACCCTCTAAAGCAGTGGTCGCCAACCGGTTCGGAGGCCCGTGAGTTCCGAAAGGTTGGCGACTGCGGCTCTAAATACCTGGTTAAGTTTGTCTCCTGCAGTTATCCTTATTTTTATAGCTGCATTTATCTTGCCATTTTTAAATCTCTAGAGCGTTAGAATTTATGTCACAAAGTTTATCACTTTATTGTATTTTGCCACTTACTTCATGGGTGAACTGTCTCTTCAATAAGACCACACCCTCCCTGAGGGCAGGATTACATTCTGTATGTTTCTTGAATCCCTAGCAATTCTCCAAATGCTTGATTACCTGTAATATAAGCCCTAAAGAAAAGAATACATAACATGCATCAAATTTTTGTGGAATATAATCTATTTCTTGGCTTCACATAAAATAGTTAACCTACAACATTCTCAAAAAAAAAAAACTAAAGTTCTCTCGACCCTTACCTCTTACTCTGACTTCAGATTCAGGGCCATCGGGCAATACACACTGTCAACATTAGTAACAATACCTGATTTCTATACGAATTCTAGAATGTAGGATGAAAGAGCATAACTCACTGTTTTCATCTGCTTCCTCCTTGAACCAATTACATGACTAAGAGAAGAGATGGAGTTTTTAATAAGGATCTGACGGATGAAAGGGACAAAGACCTTTCCTTGCTCTGTTGGTCATCAGGCAGCTCCTATTCATGGGGCAAGGAAAACTGATCTCTTGTCATCATCCTCTCAGGACATTTGGTACAGGAATAGGGAGATGAGGGAACAGAGTGTGGAGGTCTGACAAGCAGAGTATAACCTTCAGGACAGAGGTACCAGTAAAAGCAAGGGGTGCATTCACAGCATTTATCAAGCTGCCTTGCCTGATTCATGGGGTTTGACCTAAGAGCTGTGGCCCATGGTTGTGGCCTCAGTTGACCTATGACTCCCCTGAAACTACAGAACATCAAGTGTGCTGCATTTGTGCCCCTTTTGGGGGGCGGGGGGAAACGATCCTCAGCTTGACCCCAAAACTGATAATCGTGGATTTAACTCTGATTTAAAACATGGGTTATATTTCCCAACAAGCTCAAGTCACCAGACATTCTCACTTGCACCTGCTACTCTGGCTTCTTAAAGCATCAAGCCTTACCACCTCTGGTGTTCCTCCTTTCCATTCCCACATCATTGCGGAGTGAGCTTTTCAGAATGCACACTGCCTGTGTCTGACATGCGCATGCACACGCCACTTAAAGCCCTTCTTAAAAGCCCCCCATTGTTCTTCAGATAATGACAAAACTAGACGAAAGGTCTGATATCGCCTGTCTGTCCTCTCTCCTTACCTCACTCCACCTCCCTCCCCTCCCCAGGCTGTCTCCACACTTACATCCGGGCCCTCTCTGAACCCCCCACAGCCGTGGACCCACAGAGCCGTTCCCCGAATGCTCTTCCCCTGCTCTCCAGGGCGTCTCCTTCCTCTGGCCTCTCTGATGGGCACGTTCCCTTGTCACTGAGACATGTAGAGGCCTCCTTTGTAGCATTCAGTACAGTTCCTTGTGATTTTCCATCATTGTCTGCCGCCCTCACGAGACTGTAAGTTACATGAGGACAGAGACTGGGTCCATGTAATTCGCCTTCATTTGCCCAGGGTTGAGTGTAAAACCTGGTGTGGAACAGGCCTGCCTTTGGTAGTTACGATTGAGTGAGTGAGTTACCTTCCTCGCTTAGAGAAGACAAAACTAAGGCGCAGAGACTAGGAAATGGCCCGAGTTCACATAACTGGCAGGTGGTGAAGACAGTTTTGAATCTAGATTTGACTTCAAAGGCTCTTAACCCCTAAATAATAACAGTCGCCCGCATTTCATTGAGCGCTTGTTATAGGCTAGGGACTGTGTTAGGCACTGTATAGTTGTCACTTTTTATCTTCTTTAACCCTGCAAAAGTAGGTGGCTTTGTTATCTCTGAGAGAAGTTAAGTAACTGTCCAAGCCACACAGTCAGGAGTGGGGCTGAAATGCCAATCCAGGCAGCTTTATCAGAGCCTGCTGGGCGGTCTCCTCATACCAGCACTCCGGGCCTCTCATGGTGATTCCATGTCCCCAGAGTCCCTTCTTCATGGGGCTAAGTGGTTGGTGACCAAGCTCTCCAGCCGGGAGCCTGAAGCGTCTGGTGGTATCTAATCGCTCAGCAAGGGGTGAGGGGCGAATGCCGGTGAGGCTGGCTTGCCTCTAATCCAGCCATTTAACTTCCCCTCTTTCCCATGGAGTCAGACCTGAGCAGGGGAGGATAGGACCAAGGTTGGCCTTCTGCCGCCTCCCCTCCATGGATGGATTCCTGCTGGAGGCTAAGACCGACAGTAGTTAGCGGAAAAGGGGCCGCGCACAAACGAATACACTAGACGAGAAATATGAATTAGAAGGCATGGGGGGAAAAAAAAAAAAAAAAAAAAAAGAAGGCATGGGGGGCCAGGCGGAAAGCTTCCCTCTAGTGGAGAGGCTCCCTGAGAGTACTTAGATGGGGACGAAGCCCTCCGCATGGAGGGCGGAGCTGAAGGTAGAAGGTAGGAGGGGTTAGGAATCACCCTGGATTAGTTACCGTGGTCAGCAAACCACGGCTCGCGAGCCACATGCAGCTCTTTGGCTCCTTGAGTGTGGCTCTTCCACAGAATGCCACGTGCGGGCGCGCACGTACAGTGTGATTGAAACTTCGTGGCCCATGCGCAGAGGTCGGCATTTCGTGGGAGAGCCACACTCAAGGGGCCAAAGAGCCGCATGTGGCTCGTGAGCCGTGGTTTGCCGAGCCGCAGTTCGCCGACCACTGAATTTAGGAGAACATACCTTGCAGGTTACAGAAACAAAAACGTCAGTGGGTAAAGGATTTATTTTTATTGCATGTCAAGAAGTTTGGAGGCAGGCAGTCCAAGGCTAGTGCAGCGCTGCAGAGACATTACTGAGCAGCCAGACTCCTCTCTTCTGCCTTCTAACCCTAATGCATTGACTTTCATCTTTTTTGGTCATAAGGTGGTTGCTGTCCTTACTGGCATTGTGTCCGTGTTCCAGGCATGAACGGGGGTTGGGAAGATGGGCAAAGACAGATGCCTGCTAAATCCGTCCACATTTGAAAAAGCCTCTTTGGAAGCTTGGCATTTCCAACTAACTCATCATTGACCAGCACTGGATCCCAGGCCCACTTCTCCCTAGCAACAGGGCGTCTGGAGAGGTAGTCCTGTGGCTGGGCACATTGCCTCCCCTCCAACTTGAGGTAGAAGGGGGAGTGAATGTTGAAAAGCATTTAGCAGTTTGTCTCAACACGTTCTCCCCCAGGGTCTCTTCCCCTGCTGGGTGGCTCCGGCACCTTTCTGCCGCCCCTCCTCCGGCTTCTTGACGGCTGCACATGGAAGTGCCATTCCTAGACCTGAGTTTGCCAGACCTCGCTCTTACTCCATGGGGCGGGGTGCCTGTTAGATGGAGGTTTCAGGAACACACAGGAGTCCCCATTTTCCAGGAAGAAAGGTCATTACAAGTGAGGAGGGAAGAAAAAATGAGCCATAGAGAAAAAAGAACCCTATAAATGTGTTCATTAGTTAAAATGATAAATTTGCTCTAAGTATAAGTGTTTGATATCCCACATTCACCCACATGAGTTATTTACCATTTGCTCCTGGTTATCCTGTAGCAGGATGATTATGTATACTCAGATTATTGAGAAGAACTTATTGTAAGTTTAATTTTACTACAATAGCAAATTCTGTTCACCTATGTTGTTTTCCTAAGATTTTGCTCACACTACAGCTGCTTTATAAAAGGAGCGAGGTTGTTAATGATCTCTGTTTGGTTTAAAGAAAAGCTTCCTTATCCTCAGGTCTTTGCTGAGATTCTCCAAAAAGAACAGAACTGAAGCCTGGTAGCAGTGAGTCGAATTTTAAACAGCATTTAAAACTATAAATACAAAGCTAAAGTAATCAAGACAATGGAGTTTGGGGATAGATCCATGAGATAGAATTGAGAGTCCAGAAATTAATCCATACGTGTATGGTCAATTGCTTTTCAACAAAGGTGCAAAGATTATTCAGTGAGGAAAGAATAGTCTTTTCAACTTGCGATTGAAGAGACTAGTAGTACCGGAACAATTGGTTACCTACATGCGAAAGAATTAAGTTGAGCACCTCTACCACACACTGTGCACAAAAATTAACTCCATATGGTAAAAGATCTAAATGTAAGGGCTCACCTGTAAAACTCCCAAAGGAACACATAGGAGTAGATCTCTATGTATTAAGGAATATGACGCCAAAAAGCACAAGAACAACAAAAATTAAATAGGAAGGACTTCATTAACATTTAAAAATTATGTGCTTCAAAGGGACCATCAAGAAAGTGGAAAGACAGTCCGTAGAATGGAAGAAAATACTTGCAAATCATGTCTGGCAAGGGATGCATACCCAGAATTTGCACAGAACTCTGACAGCTCAACAGTAAAAAGACAGAAAATCCAATTTTGAAATGAGCAAAGAGTTTGAACAGCTACTTCTCCAAAGAAGATATGCAAATGGCCAATGAGTACTTGAAAAGATGCATCATTAAGCATCAGGGAAATGCAAAAACAAACAAACAAACAAAAACAGCACAATGAGATTCACTTAGTACTCACTAGATGGCTGTAATCAAAAGACAAGTAATAACCAGTGTTGGTGAGGATATGGAGAAATTGGAACCGAGTGCATTGCTGGTGGAATGTGACATAGGGTGATGATTTGGAAAAGGAGTTTGGCAGTTTTTAAACAGTTGAACAGTGTGTTACCATATGACCCAGCAATTAAATTCCTAAATATATATTCAGGAAAAATAAAAACATAATGTCTGCATAAAAGCTGTATATGAATGTTCATAGCAGCATTACTCAATAGCCAAAATGTGAAAACAGCCTAATTGTCTATCATCTAGTGAATGAACAAATATGATGTCTACATACAATGGAGTATTATTCAGCCATAACAAATAAAGTATTGATACATACTACAACATGGATGAACCTTGAAAACGTAATGCTGAGTAAATCCAGTCACAAAAGACCACATATTATATGATTCTATTTGTGTGAAATGTCCAGAATAGGCCAGCCCATAGGGACAGAATGGGGATTAGTGCTGCCCGGGCTGGGGTGCGAGGAGGGGCAACCGGGAGTGACTGCTATTAGGCATAGGGTTTCTCTTTGGGGTCATGAAATGTCCTACCAGTAGATTGTGGTGATAGTGACACAATCTGTGACTACACTAAAGACCACTGAGCTCTATACTTAAAGTAGGTAAATTTTATTAGTATGTGGTGTATATCTCAACCCTTAAAAGAGTTATTAGTTGATATCTTAAAAGGTAGAAAATAAAACAAAAAGCCTCAGTGTACGCAGTGAAATTATATTTCTTAGCCAAATTCTTTAATAAATACTGATTCAGTGCCTCCTGTACATTAATTCAACAAACATCTGACTGCCTCCTTTGTGCTCAGTGGGCTGCAGGGTCCTGGGGGGAGAGATGCCTGCACCCAGCTTTGCCTGTAGCTCTTTGCACTTCCAAGTACGGTGGTACGTCTGGGGCCGCAGCTGTCCCTGGGCCTGGCCTCGCTTGCTTTCCTCCCCGTTTGGGAAGGTGTCGGGCTCCAGGGTATTTCAGTTGCTTTAGTCAGCACAGAGCAAGAAGGACCTTGACTATAGTTTCAGAGCCCTAAGCTTCACCTCGTGCTCCAAATCCAAGACAGAGCAGCTGAGAATGGGGCTGGCTGTGCCACCAATTGCTCCTCTCCCATTGTTAATCCCTTTCATTCTGCCGTCCACAAGCACCCCTCCCTGCGCACTGCCCTGTTGCCCGCTTGTGACACGACTGAACAAGTGGTTTGAAAGGTGATTCTTAGAGACACCTCAAGTGACCCAGTCCCGGCTGCCAGGATGCTCTTGAGGTTCCTTTCCAGGAGCAGCTAATTACACTTTCCAATCAAGCTCATCATTAAGAGGAGGTGACTACCACTGCCCCCCCCCCGCCCCCCCACCCCTGAGATCCTGGCCTCATTGCCAGGGTCACTGGGAGAGCGGCAGTTTGTTGCTAAGTGGAGGCAGTGGGAAACCTCTAGTCCTTTTTGGCTCTTAAGAAGAGTTCATGCTCCAACACTTGAGTTATTAAATCCCTTTAAACCATGGAACAGCTGTCTTTGTGATGATTATACATATTATACACTGTATTTCTGCTTTGTTCTGTCACTACCTGGTCAGGACGTTATAGTTTATTTAAACATTCATCCATCTCTTTCACAAATCCTGGATTTTATGCTCCCCACCTCAGAAATGTGAGTCGCTTTACAGTCTTTAAGTACTCTTTTCAGAAAGCCTAGATTAAACTAATTCTAATTTCTCCCTCTCCCCAGATTGATGGATTATCAGTGTCCTAAAATGTTCATTACATTTACAGGAGCGCTTTCTAATGGCACGTAGAGGGAGAAGTCCAGCCGGGGACCAGGAGGTAGAGTGCGTGTTGCCTTGCCCTGCATGACTGCCACGCTGGCCTCCAGCCCCACAGCTCTGCCCTGAGCCCCGAGCACGAGCACGGACAGCCCCTTCTCCCTCCTGGCGCTCCCATGGCTGTAGGAAGGGGAGTAGCAGGAAATGGAGCCTGCCCCGGTCATGGGACTTCAGAAAGAAACAAAGCCTGATCTGAGGAAGAGCAGGTTAATCCTGCTATTTCATTTCCCTTTCAGAAAGCATGGGGGCAGGATTGCGATGTGAAGTATTTGGTTTCACATCTGTTCCAGGAATGATCCTCGGCACAAATCCATTTTTCTTTTAAGCACCCTAACGCATCCCAGGGAGCTTCTCCCCTGCGCGCCCTCCCCGCCCCCACAGCTGATTTCATGGCCGCAGAGCAGCTGACAGCCTCCCAGAAAGATCATCTTGTCATTGCCACGGGGAAGGGAACCTCGGAGACTTGGAAGTCAGGATGTCTGTGGGTCAGCCGTGTCAGTTTTGTGCGCTGCTCTCCCTGAAAGGTTCAGATAAAAGTCGGTAGCGTACCAGCAGTGTGGTGTAATGAAAAGAGGGCCCAAGGTAAAAGTCAGCTTTGCTGATGTTTGGATGATCTTGGGCAAGTCACCAAACCTCTATGGGCTCCGGGCCCTCGTCTGTAAAACTAGGGTAATGTTGCCCAAAGTGCGTTCCGTGAAACACAAGTCTTCGCAGTCAAATAAAATTGAGGAATGCTGTGTACACTGTGCTGTTTCTCAGAGGCACATGTGAGTATAGCAAAGGCTCTGAGGAGTTTTTCCGTGAACACACGTGCATTTAGCCTAGCATTTCTCAGCTGTATCGGACCTGGAACTGCTTTTCCGGTTATGCTGATTGACAGTCCTGACACTGTGAGAACTGCAGCCTGTCGCATGCCATGTTTACCACCCTTAATTTAAAGCAACACCCCGCTTCCAATCTCATTCATGGGGGGAAACAATTTTATATGTGGCCAGGTGACCTCTAGTTTTAAAAACCGAACCTAAGAGCCAGAGCGATTACTCAGACCCACACAGGCTGTCACGTGAGTTTTGACAAGGTTTTCCGGAGCTCACCTCTCAGGTGCTCAGTGTTCCTGGATGTGGCCTTTGGGGGTGTGGCAGGAAGTTTCTCTGAATGCTCAGCACACGTATCAGGTGCACCTAAGGAATAAACGGAACAAATCACAAGATTTCTAACCTCGATTCGGAGAACAAACACATACACAAGGGAAAAGGTCAGATTTTTGAGTAAGAAAAAGAATGATTACCAATTCATATTTTGAGAAATGTTGGTATATTTCATTAATTAAATATCTACTGAGAAGTTGCAGAGAACAAGGGATTCAAGGCAGCAATGAAAGTAAAACATAAAACAGGATCAGGGGTCAAATAAAAGATACATGACATAAAAATGTGTAAACAGGATCAGGCTAAGAGAGGACTTTTAGGACTTGAGAAGGTAGCAGTTCACCTGGCATAAATATTGAGGGTAAAATTAAGTTCTGGCTAAGATAACCTTAGCCAGACCATCTAACAGCTTAAAAGGTCTGACTAATGATAAATCTTGTAAGGAATAAATAAGAATGGTTAGGTAATCAATCACTCAGTTTAGAGAAATACCTGCATAAAGTGTCAGTCTAAAATGTTGAGTTTGGGGATAGTGTTGGCTTTCTCCTTTCTCGCCTCTCTGGTGGCTCCTTAGTCTCTTTATAAAGGTGTAGGATCTGTCTGTGATCCTCTTCCCTAGCTGCCCTCCATGGTCATCCTTTCCAAACCTGTTCTTCCAGTCAGGGCGGTCACCTGTGGCACCACAGATCGGTTGTGCGCTGCACACTTCCGGGGGTGCCATGCACATAAAACATGCACGCAGCAGCTCTTGTCCGGCCCACACTGCTCTCAGGATCTGTACCTCCCAGCCACCTGTAGCTCTCTCCTGAAAGTCCATGGTTGTCTAAAACCCAACACGTTTAAAACTGAACTCGTCCCCTCAGACACATCCCTCCTGTGGCCCATCCCTGTTCACCTTCATCCAAGGCAAAGCCAGGAACCTAAGGATCATTCTAGCTATTCCCCTCACGCCACATATCCAATGGGTTTTTCTCTTTAAATCCCTCTTGGAGCTTATATCCAATCTCATTCACTTTCACTGCCTTAATTCAGACACCACTTTTGTTGTCATTCCTGCAGCGTTTTCCATGCGGATCTCTTCCCCCTCAGTCTCATCTGCTTTTCTCCTCCACGCTGATCACGCTTACAGTGGTCTTTTAAAAGCAATTATAATTGTGATGCTTTCCCACTAGAAAGTCTTCAGAAGCTCCCGTTAAAGGGAAAGCTCCTGCACTGGGGAACCACAGCCCTCATGGGCTGCTCTCTCCTCTCCCCATATTTTCCACCGCTCCCTCAACACTTCCCTTTAAATCCCAGCCATTCTGAATGACCTGTCACACTAGCTCAAGTTTCCGTCCATTGCACGGGATGTTTCCTCTTCATGGAGACCCCCTCTCACCTTGGCTAGCTCCTGCCCATGCTTCCATCCCAGATCTTATCACCTCTTCCACTTCCAGCTCCTACGAACAACTTCTGTGTCATCCTCTCCTTCCTCTGTGATAGATTTGCTCAAATAATATTCTTTTGTTTTACTTGTTGGTCTGTAGATTATACACTCCCAGAGGAATTAGGAATTATGTCATTCACTTTCTATCACCACCCTTTTCATAGTGCTGGGCGTATAGTAGGTATTCAGCAGGTGAATGTGGGGAAGATCAATGCCTTTTGCTATTTTGTATAAGGTTTAACGTATACAGTGTTAGGAGCAGCTATGCAGTGTTCATATCCTATACATTATGAGTGTTTTAGTAACTATTTCTAAGCTTTCGGTCCCTTAGACTTTGGGAGGAAAAAGAAACTGCCATTTTTGCAGTCAGCTGTTCCTAGTGTTCATCTTCATTCACCCAGAAACCTGCATGGAGGGGGAACAAGCATACAATAGAGTACCTGTCTCTAATAGGTTAATGGTGTTAAATCTACTACTCACGACTATTAAGAAGATACGATTTAAATGTGAATCTTCTAAAATTGACGCAGTAGGAAACCAGGACGTATGTGCTCTTACTTTATTAATTGACTGTTTTCAGAGTGTAGTTGTTTGCTTATCTGTTTTTCATTCATCCCAATACAGCTCCCATGGGGGGGGGGGGGGAGAGTAAAATAATAAAGTGTCAATTAACTGAAAAACTTAATTTTTTTGAAATGTTTTTGCTCATAACTTCAAGAGAAAAAATGCAAATAGCAAGTATATAAGGTAATATGGTTCAGTGGGAAAAATCCTGGAATTGGGTTCTGTGTACCTACTTGTCATATAGTAAGTATGATCTTGAACAAGTTAATTAACTTGTCTGGGCTCAGTTTTGGCATCTGTGAAATGGAAATGCATTCATTTAGAAATATTTTTTGAATGTCTGCTATGTGTCAAGTGATTCGCTTGACAACTTAATTAAAAGAACAGCTATGTCTTCTTCGTGGGTTGCTCTGAAATCTAGTTGAGGTATTGCAAGTAAAAACATTGAAATTTTTCTTTTATTATCACGTGACTCCTTGAACCCTCTTATTCATCAGTCATCAAAGACTCTTTGGGGGAGGGAGGGCAGAAAAGTACACTGATTCATTTGCAGCAAGGTTTGAAAAATTTGGCCTTAACCCCAATTAACACAAAAGTTCAAATAACCACAATATTCTTTGCCCAAGTATTCCAGTTCATACAGGTTGGGGGGGGGGGGAGTTAAATATATTATTTAATTGATTTCAGAGAGGAAGGGAAAGGGAGAGAGAGAGAGAAACATCAATGATGAGAGAGAATCATTGATCAGCTGCCTCCTGCCCCTTACTGGGAATCGAGCCTGCAATCCAGGCATGTGCCCTTGACCAGAATCTAACCTGGAACCCTTCAGCCCGCAGGCCATGCTCTATCCACTGAGCCAAACCAGCTAGGGCAATACAGGTTTTTCTTGGTATGTGAGGTTATTGGTTGTGTTAGCTCTTGCTGCATAACAATTTTTTTTAATATATTTTATTGATTTTTTACAGAGAGGAAGGGAGAGAGATAGAGAGTTAGAAACATCGATGAGAGAGAAACATCGATCAGCTGCCTCCTGCACATCCCCTACTGGGGATATGCCCGCAACCCAGGTACATGCCCCCGACCGGAATCGAACCTGGGACCTTTCAGTCCGCAGGCAGACGCTCTATCCACTGAGCCAAACCGGTTTCGGCTGCATAACAAATTTTACCTCAAAACTTACGACTGAAAACAACAAACATTTGTTATCTCACAGTTACTGTGGGCCACATGTTCTAGCTTAGCTGGATGCCTCTGGCTCAAGTCTCTCATGAGGTTGGAGTTAAGCTATCGGCCGAGAGCTGTGATCTCACATGAAGGTGCAAATGGAGGATCCGCCCCAGCTCGCTCGCATGATATGGGCAGGCCTAGTTCCACGTGGGCCTCTCCAAAGGGCTGCTGGATGGACTGGAATTTTATGTTGGAGTCTTAACCTCAGAATATGCCTGTATTTGGAGATAGGCCTTTAAAGAAGTGAAGTTACTAGTATTAAGTCAAAAGGGAGCTATTAGGGTGGGCCCTCATTTAATCGGACTAGTGTCCTTATAAGAAGAGGACATTTGGACTCTCAGAGATACCAGGGATGCCCTCACACAGAGGAAAGACCCTGTGAGGACACAGAGAGAAGGCGGCCATTGGCAAGCCAACGAGAGAGACCTCAGAAGGAACCAAACCCCCCAGCACCTTGATCTTGGTCATCAAGCCTCTTAAACTGTGAGAAAATGAGTGTCTCTTGTTAAAGCCACCAGCTCGTGGTACTTTGTTACGACAGCCCTGGCAAACTGCTGCGCTGCCTCACAGCATGCAGCTGCCTCCCCTGGGCAAGCAGTGGACGCCCAGGCGGAAGTCACAGTGTTTATAACTTAACCTTGGAAGTGATGTCCATGACTTTGCTGCGTTCTCTGTGTTAGAAGGGAGTCAGTAAGCTCAGTCCACACTCGAGAGGAGGGGATTACACAGGGCATGGATATCAGGAGGCAGGAATCACCATGGCCATCTCAACGGCTGCCTTCCACACTAGTTTAGTTCTGTTGTTAATAAACTAAAAATAAAAAGTTAGGAGCTATACAAATTGGCAGTTTTGACATGAGGAAGCAGATTCAACCTCATCAAATACACGGGCACTCTGACCGATATAATATGTCGGCCATACTACCGTTCTGTGAAGCTGAGATTGTTACGACCAGGAAGATATAAAATGTTTAGGACAAGGTTTTCTGTATGTGAAAAGGAGCATTTTATAGACTAGACTACAGAGAAACAGTACAATGAATCCTTAAGTGTATGTCTAATATAGTGATTCTCAACCAGGGGTGCATACCAAGAGGGGGTGAGTGAAATGATAAGGGGAACGGGGGGTGAGGGGGGAAGAACAGTCAAACTATTTTATGTGTGGAAAGTAAGAAGAAACAGCTTTCATAAAGTAAACTATAGGAAGTAAAACTGAGCAAAGTCTTCTTGGCTAATGGAGCATAGGTCATAAAACGTTGAGAAACTGCCCTAATTCTTTCACTGGTAATAGATAAAAAAAGGGATCCGGGATGCAAGCTTAGAGGTGGACTGGCAATGAACCATAATGCCCAGAGAAATGATGCATTTTAGAAAATCCAGTGAAGAATCATAAAAACTATTAGTGGGCTATATGGATTAGGTTAATCCATATAGATAAATGTAAAGTAACAGACATATTCAGGAGCCTTTTGAGAACTACTAGGAAGAACTTGACAAGAGTAGGATGGGCCATGTTGAACCCAAGCTTTAGTTGAAAGGATCCAGAGGACATCTGCTCTGTGGTGATAGCGAGCTGACACCTGACTCCTCATAAGAACACTGGGTTTCCAGGAGCTTCAGCCTCTAAAATTAGCCGCATTGTCAACTTGATTGTCTCATGGTTGTCTAAGCATCAGTCCATGTGGCAGAGCTGTCATTATTCCCAACTGAGGTCAAGCTTCTTTCACCAACAGCCTTCTTTTCGGTCTCTTAAATGCTGCCAGTATGAAATTGGACTCTTCCTTGACCTTTCAGAACTCTCTAAGAGTTGTCGTGTATACTCACATCTCCAAATATTGAGCTCCAATTAATTGGCTCCTGCCTCATTGGAACTGCCCCAGGGTGGCCCTTTGTTTTAAGAGAGGAAGAAGCTGTTTCCCGTTATCTCCTGGTTGAATGATAACAAGATGACAGACTGATTCTAGGGTCCATTTCATTTTCCTTACAAAAAGCTGTGGGACTAGAGAGAGGTGGTGGGAGGATCTCACAAGATGACCCACACCAAAAAGGTGTCTGGAATTTGAATAATATTGCTGTGGATTACTAAAGAGTTCTCCTGACTAGATATTTATGTTGGTATGGAGCAATTTCATAGCTATATTGTTCAATAAAAGATGCCCACAAAAACCACTCCACATGAGTCTCAGGAAGAAAACACACTCTTTACTCTATACCCTTTTGTATTGCTTGATTTTTTAAAAATTTGTACTTGGATTATTTTATTTATTTTTTTAATCTTCACCCAATGATATTTTTCCATTGATTTTTTTTTATTTTTTTTATTTTTTTAGAGAGAGAGTGTGTGTGTGTAACGGACGGGGGGAAAGACAGAAACATCGATGTGAAAGAAACACATCAATTGGTTGCCTCCTGCACATATCCTGACCAGGGCCCGGCCTGGGAGGAGCCTGTAACCAAGATACATGCCCTTGACCAGATTCGAACCCAGGACCCTTCAGTTCATAGGCTGATGCTCTATCTCAGGGGTCCTCCAACTACGGCCCGCGGGCCACATGCAAATACAAATATTGTATTTGTTCCCCTTTTGTATTTTTACTTCAAAATAAGATATGTGTAGTGTGCATCGGAATTTGTTCATAGTTTTTTTTTAAACTATAGTCTGGCCCTCCAACGGCATGAGGGACAGTGAACTGGCCCCCCTGTTTAAAAAGTTTGAGGACCCCTGCTCTATCTACTGAGCCAAATGGGCTAACGCTTGGATTATTTTTAAAGAACAGAAATAGAAACAGTTTTTAAAGAGAAAGAAATTAAAGTTAAGCAGGAACAAGACAGGAATGCCCACTTTCACCACTCCTGTTCGATATAGTACTGGAAGTGATAGTGATAGTGATCAGACAAGAAGAAGAAATAAAAGGCATCCAAAAAAGAAGAAGTAAAACTCATTATTTGCAGATGACATGATACTGTACATAGAAAACCCCAAAGACTCCATCAAAATACTACTAGACTTAATAAATGAATTCAGCAATGTAACAGGATACAAAATTAACACCTAAAAATCTATGGCTTTTTTACACACCAAAAATGAACTCTCAGAAAGAGAAACTAAAAAAAAAAAAAAAAATCCCATTTACCATTGCACCAAAAAAATTAAGCTACCTAGGAATAAACTTAACTAAGGAGGTAAAAGACCTGCACTGGGAAAACTACAGGACATTGAAAAAAGAGATAGAGGAAGATGTAAACAAATGGAAGAACATACTGTGTTTATGGATTGGTAGAATCAACATCATTAAAATGTTCATACTACCCAAAGCAATTTATAGGTTCAATACAATCCCCATTAAAATACCAATGGCATATTTCACAGACGTAGAACAAACTCTCCAAAAATTCATCTGGAATAAAAAAAAAAAAAAGACCCCGAATAGCCATAGCAACCCTGAGAAAGAAGAACAAAGTTGGAGGAATCACAATACCAGATATCAAGCTATATTACCAAGCCACGGTTCTCAAAACTGCCTGGTACTGGCACAAGAACGGACATATAGACCAATGGAACAGAACAAAGAACCCAGAAATAGACCCAAGCCATTATGCTCAATTAATATTTGAAAAGGAGGCAAGAGCATGCAATGGAGTCAAGACAATCTCTTCAACAAATGGTGCTGGGAAATTTGGTCAGATACATGCAAAAAAGTGAACCTAGATCACCAACTTACACCATACACAAAAACTAACTCAAAATGGTTAGAGGACTTAAATGTAAGACAGGAAACCATAAAAATCTTAGAAGACTCCATAGGCAGCAAAATCTCAGACATATGTCGTAGCAATAGCTTTACTTATACAGCTTCTAGGGCAATGGAAACTAAGGAGAAAATAAACAAATGGAACTATATCAAAATAAAAAGCTTCTGTACAGCAAAAGAAACCATCAACAAAACAAGAAAGCCCACTGCATGAGAGAACATATTTGCTAATGCTATTTCAGATAAGGGTTTAATCTCCAAAATTTATAGGGAACTCATACAACTTAAGAAAAGGAAAATAAACAATCCAATCAAAAAACAGGCAAAGGACCTAAATAGACACTTTTTGAAAGATGACATACAGAGGATGAGAGACATATGAAAACATGCTCAAAGTCACTAATCATCCAAGAGATGCAAATCAAAATGACAGTGAGGTACCATCTCACACCTGTCAGAATGGCTGTCATCAACAAATCAACAAATGGCAAGTGTTGGTGAGGATGTGGAGGAAAAGGAACCCTCATGCACTGCTGGTGGGAATGCAGACTGGTGCAGCCACTGTGGGAAACAATATGGAATTTCCTCAAGTTAAAAATGGAACTCCCATTTGACCCAGTAATCCCACTTCTAGGGCTATATCCCAAGAAACCAGAAACACCAATCAGAAAGGACATATGCACCCCTATATTCATAGCAGCACAATTTACCATAGCTAAGATTTGGAAACAGCCTAAGTGCCCATCACAGTTTGGAAACTGTGGTACATCTGCACAATGGAATACTACACTGTGGTAAAAAAGAAGGAACTTTTACCATTTGCAACAGCATGGATGTAACTGGAGAGCATTATGCTAAGCGAAATAAGCCAGTTGGAGAAAGATAAATATCACATGATCTCATTCATATGTGGGATATAATGATCAACATAAACTGATGAACAAAAATAGATCCAAAGACAAGGTAGCATGGAACAGACCATCCAACCTCAAAGAGAAGGCAGGGTAGGAGGGTGGTTAGAGATCAACCAAAGGACTTGTATGCATGCATAACCAATGGACACAGACACTGGGGCTGTAGGGGCTTGCCCTCGGGGGTGGGAGTGGCAGGGGGGCATCAATCAGGGGAAAGGGAGACATATGTAATACTTTAAACAATTAAAAAAAGAAAAGAAATTAAAGTTAGTCTAAGCCTTTAAACACATTGTCTATTCTCCCTACATGGTGATTTTTTTAAATCCCACCCCCCAGCACATGCCCTCACCCCCCTACTGTCTGTGTCCATTGGTTATGCTTATACTACATGGTGATTTGGGTTTTCCAACTCTCTTTTCTTTTTGTCATTGTAGTTTGGAAAATCATGATGTAATACCAGCTATGTATTGAGCACCTGCTATATCCTAGGTGGATTTTTTTCACTTACTCATCTCAATAACCACATGAGGAATGTTTCTTACCACCTCATTTCTTAGCTGAAACTTGTATATTCCTTCCCCCTGGGACTTTTTAGAAAATAGAGAGGACAAAGTTCCAAGCTTAATTTTCTATGAAATGCCTGACTAGCACTTTGCTTCACAAAGTCCAGGTGGCCTTTCTCCTGCGGGTTCAGTGGGTCAGTTCATTCTTTGGCTTTTTCCTTTCTATGGGCTAATTATTTTATTCATTTTCAGAACTTCAGCTTTCACCTTCATTCTAATGATTGGCATCTGAGTCTCCATTGGTGGTATTCAGAATCGATCTAGTTTTAGTAAAAATCCAAACTCAGACATCTGAGAAGAGAGATGCATCTTTTGACTCACATGATGAGAGAGAATTAGGATGGATAAAAACTACTTGTGGTCAGATCTTTCTTTCTCTCCATCCCTCTCTGCTACATGTTCTTTCTCTCTGTCTTTATCTCTCTTAATTTGTCTTCACAACTTCATTAATCTCCCTTTTTCCTTTTTTCTATGGTTTCCATGTAGCAAGACCAGATGGCGGGGTATAGTTTGAGCAGATCCAGCTTTATTCTTTCCAGCTTACTGACCACAGAATAATGAGAGCGTTTCTTTTTCTACGTTAGTTTATATAATCCCAACGAAGGGCTGTGATTGGCCTGGCTTGGGTGATGTGACCATCCCTTAAGGCAATTGCTATGGCCAAGGGGATGGGGACTTCCATATTGTTTTGCAACCATGGCCACCATCCATCTCTAGAACTTCTTGTTTAAATCCTGCAAAAATGAAACTTGATACCCATTAAATACTGACTTCATTCTCCCTTCTCCACCTTCTGCAACCACCATTTTTCTTTCTATCTCTATGAACTTGACTACTCTGGATATTGCATATAAGAGGAATCATACAGTATTTGTCCTTTTTTGACTGGCTTATTTTACTTAACATATGCCTTCAGGGTTCAGCCAAGTTATAGCATGTGTCCAAATTTCTTTCTCTCAGGCTGAATAATACTCCTTTATATGTATAGGCCGCATTTTGTTTTTCATACATCTGTTGATGGACACTTGAATTGCTTCCACCTTTTGACTGTTGTGAATAATGCTGCTGTGAACATGGCATACAAATATCTGTCCAAGTCTGCTTTCAATTATTTCAGGTACATACCAAGAAGTAGAATTGCTGAATTGTACAGTAATTTTATGTTTAATTTTTTGAGGTACCACCATACTGTTTTCCATAGTGGCTGCCCATTTACATGCTTCCCGGCAATGCACAAGGATTCCATTTCACCCCGTCATCACCAACATTTGCTATTTTCTTTTTCTTTTTTCTTTTTTGATAGTAGCCATCTTAATGAGTAAGGCTGTCTTTTAAATTAAACCTTGGGGACTGAGATAATATGAGTTCCATAGACAGAATTAGAGCACCCAACATTGTGGACGAGTGGGACTGATAATACTGTTGGTATTTTAATAGTCAAATTTGGCATAATGGCTGAACATGAAACTCAGAAAAATCTCCTCAAAAGCCAGGGAGAAGCTAGAGCCAGCTGCCGAGTTTAGCTTATAGAGGTACCTGTCAAAGCTGCGAGTGGATAAAATCGCTAAGGTAAAGAATGTAAGAAAGAACGGCAAAATGCAGAGGAGGAGGAGCCAGGGACTAGAGTAGTCCAAGGAGTCTCAGACCCACAGAGGGGAGATCAAGATGCCGGGGATGGGGAGGAGTGCAGGCAGGGGTGGAGTAGGCGGCGTCAAAAGAGGGTGGGGATGATGGATGAACTCAGATGCTAAGACAAATGATATTTTTTAATTGCCTGTGAATAAGGTTTTGTCAAGTTGAATCATTTTCATTGGAATACTACCCTAGAGTCCTTTGTAATTTTCAGAATGCTTAGTTGTCCCTTAAAACAACTCAGTAAAGTACACAAGTTATTCTTCCCATCTTACAAGAAGGAAGAAGCTCGGAGAGGTTGTAATTTTCCTGGGTACCTCTCACTCCCCCGAGACGATCAGTTTGGGGGAAGCTGAAGGCAGAGTAGTTTAGAGGCGCCCAAGTCAGAGCGGCATGAGGTGTTGCCCACTCGTACCTGGGCAGCTTGTCATCCCTCGCACATGCGCGCTCATTCAGTACCTCCTGAAACAGTGTCTGCTGGCCATGCTCACCTTCCCATGAACTACTACAGAGTTTGATTGTCTGAACTCTACAGCAGTGGTTTCTCAACTGTGGGTCGTGACCCAACAAAGGTCACCAGATCAATGAGTGGGTCACGTCCGGGCTCATGAGAGCTGGTGGTGCGTCTCTTCCCAACTCGGCCTTCAGTCCCTGCGTGTTCTGTGAAGTCGGCTGTGGTGGAAATCAGCCAACAACACAGTCTCCGGGGCTTTTGTTTGTCTTACCACAGAGAACCAGTTGTCACACATTTACTAGCATACCTCTAGTCATAACCATCACTTCTCTCCCCTGCCCCCGGCCCCCTGCAATGGAACAGAATGAACTAGAAGAAAAATACCAGGGTCCATCTACTATAAAAGGAAGAATTGTTTTATGAGACTTTTAAGTCATAGATATTTATGTGTGTGTGCATATAAAATGTATTTTATACTATTCACTGCAGTAAAAAAAAAGTGTGAAAGTAACTGGTCTAGGGGGTCCCTTCATTTACTTCCTCAAACAATTAAACGTCTGCTGTTCTTCTGATCTTTAGACAAAGAACTTCTCAAAAGCCAGGAAGAAGTTAGCCTATCCTTAGGGGGGGGAAAGCCTGCAAACATGTTCAATGGCCTGCCCTTGGGAAACTAGCTATATAACTGTAGTTACAAAAAGAAACACTTTTTACTGAGTGGCATTTGAAAGTCCTTCAAATAGATTTATATTTTTCTGTTCCGTGATGTAATTCCATCATGCCCATCTTACTGAAATGAGTTATATACATTTTTCTTAGAAGAATTAGGCTTATTGTGTGTACTTTAGTTCTTTACAGTAGAATTCCTTAAAATAGTGTTTTATTGAAACTCATATTTTGCAAGTAAAAAGTAACGCTCCTCCAGTACATGGTGTTAGCGTGTAAGAGCCAAGCCAAGTGCCTATAATGTTCATTAGAAACAAAGAGGGAGGGTTCCTGGGAGGGGCTGCGAGCTGGATGGTGCCGCTGTGGTCGGCCAGCTCCCTGCTCCCTGTGGCTGCATTTCAGACTGACTCAGGGCTGCCTGGGCTCTGAGCAAACCCCTCGCAGCTGTGCCCGGCGCCTCCGTGTCACCCAGGCAGGGTTTCATGAAATGGATCTGCTGCTCCTGTGCCTGGGTTGTTCATTCCTACATACTGGAGCTGTGCCCGGGAAGGTGAGGGGCCAGCAGGTTGGCCCTCGCGCCCCAGCTGTCCTTTCCTCCTAGTGTCACTCAGGATATAAATAACTGCGTTCATTCAGGTTCTTTCTCATCAAACCAAAGTGTTGCCAGAGGATACTACCAGGGCCACTCTGATCAGTTGGAAAGACCTTAGGGGCATACCTGAGAGGCACAATTTCTAAAAATCTTTGCATGTAGGTCATTTTTTTTCCCAATATATTTTTATTGATTTTTCACAGAGAGGAAGGAAGAGGGATAGAGAGTTAGAAACATCGATGAGAGAGAAACATCGATCAGCTGCCCCCTGCACACTCCCCACTGGGTATGTGCCCTCAACCAAGGTACATGCCCTTGGCTGGAATCGAACCCGGGACCCCTGAGTCCGCAGGCCGACACTCTATCCACTGAGCCAAACCGGTCAGGGCTGTAGGTCATTTTTTAAGTTACGTTTTTAACTTTGTTTCTCTTATTCACCTCAGATGTTGGAGGGAGAAAAATCATTTATCTGTTCATATTGTCTGAGGTCTGGGCCTTCTCTACCGACCTGGAAGTCACGATAAATTCTGCCTTTTCTCAATGGGAAAAGCCACGATTCAGATGTTGAAATTTTGCATCCATTTCCTTCCGGCAGCTGGAGGGCAGCGGGAGTCCTGGTCTGGAGCGTGGGCTGCTGCTTATCTCACCAGCCTTTTGCTGTTGGCAGATGCAGTTTGTATGTAGTTGGGAGCCTTTGGCTCCATAGGAAACACTGCTAATGGTCATCCCCACATCAGTGCATCTGATATGTACCCAGCAGCTCCCATGTAAATATTTACAGGGCAAAATGCTGGGAGCTCGCCCGGCCAGCGTGGCTCAGTGGTTGAACCTCAACCTATGAACCAGGAGGTCACGGTTTGATTCCCAGCCTGGGCACATGCCCTGGTTGCGGGCTCAATCCCCAGTGTGGGGCATGCAGGAGGCAGCTGATTGATGATTCTCTCTCATCATTGATGTTTCTATGTCTCTCTCCCTCTCCCTTCCTCTCTGAAATCAATAAAAAATATATATATTTTTTTAAATGCTGGGAGCTCGGGTCAGGTGAAGATTTGTAAGATGTGGTCTCTGCACTTAAAAGTGTGTGCTAGGGGCAGTGAGTGATTCATGCAAGAGGGAGTGTCCCCTCGCCCCCCAGAAACATGAAAGCAGCATTGATTTTTCAGTTTAGGGAAGCCTCTCCACCATTGCCCGCAGGGCCCTTATGCCTCAGAGTGAGCATGGAACGTGAATGTGCTGGCCCCTCGGTATTCTTCCTGTCTGGGTGCCTCTTGTAATGCACTTCACCTTGGCAGATGTCAGTCACAGGGGTTAAAGATATTTTCATTCACGGTGTCAAAGTAATGCAAGCCAGTTGCTTCAACCTGGTGCTAACGGAAGAACGGCAGCTGGAAGAGAAACCGGGTGTGCTGGACTCTCTGATAGTTGCCAAGCTCATATGATGTAGTTTACAGGAGCTTCAAAAATTTCGAGAGTAGTTCTCATATTTTATGTTCGTGTTGCTCATTGACTTTAGAACTAATCTGATACGATGGAGCTTCATATAACGATAAGCACCAAGTGAGTGTATAAGCACACAGTATGAGCCATAGCCATTTGACCAAACAAAAAAGAAAGACTTTCCAGGCCAGGACATCAAAGCAGAAAAGAAGGTGGGTTGTTGTCAATGAGTCAATGACTGGTTTTTCAAAGTCCTACCGAAGGGGGGCCGGGGGGGAGGAGAAAGAGAGAGAGGGAGAGAGAGAGATAGAGAGAGAAAGAGAGAGAGAGAGAGAGAGAGAGAGAGAGAGAGAGAGAGAGAGAGAGAGGTTATGATCATGGCCACAGAAGCAGTGAGGGGGAATTCCATCACATCATTGTCCTGTGTGCCTTTCCTGCCCTTACGGTCCCAGAGGGGTCACCAGGCAGGAATGGGACTGGAGCCGCTCTGGTCCTGAATTATGGCACCACATGAGGGGTAACAGGTAAATCCCAAGGTGGGAAGTCTAGTGGGAGACGGTGTATAGATGGGACCCCAAAGGGCTGTATTCTCTGTGTAGCTGTCAACCAGAAATAACCCCTCCCCTTCCCCCTCACCTCCACCCTCAGGCACTGAAAGAAAATTACCTGTCTTGAACTTGGTGCTAAGTGAGATCATATAGGGGACTCTCCCCTGAGTCTTCATAAATACAAGCTGGCGTCCATGTGAGCTTGGGCATGAATTCATATTTCCTAGCTGCCCTGAAAACGTCCAGATTGAGAATTTAGTTTAAGGTGGTCCCCTAGGCTAGTAGTGGCTCCTGGCACCTAATAGAATCAAATGCTTATTTTTTCCTGGAGGATCCTCCTTCAACTCAAAGCTCTAATAATCCCTATAGGGAAAGTTCTAAGAACTGTGAGATCATAGTTTGAAATTAAAAACAGCCCTGGCTGGTGTGGCTCAGTTGGTTGGAGCATCACCCTGTGCACTGGAAGGTCGGGGGTTTGATCCCCGGTTGGGACATATGCAAGAGGCAACCAATCGATGTATCTCTCTCACATCCATGTTTCTTTCTCTCTCTCTCTCTCTCTCTCTCTCTCTCTCTCTCTCTCTCTCTCTCTCTCTCTCCCCCCTCCCTTTCTGCCTCTCTAAAAAAATAAATTAAGTAAAAACAAAACAAAAAAACAATAAGGAAACATGGCACCATAAGCAAAAGCCAGCAAAAATAACAGAACAGTATTAGACCTGCAAAAAGTAAGGTATTAAAATTAGCAGATATACAGTAAAAAAACAACAACAAATGTTCTCATATATCTAGAGAATTTTAAAGGGAGGAAAAGTATGAGTAAAACCAAGAGATTAAAATTATGATCAGGCTGCCCATCCAGTGTGGCTCAGTGGTTGAACATCAACCTATGAACCAGAAGGTCACTGGTTTGATTCCCAGTCAGGTCACATGCCCAGGTTGCTGGCTCAGTCCCCAGTAGGGGGCATGCAGGAGCAACTGACAAATGATTCTCATCATTGATGTTTCTATCTCTCCCTCTCCCTTCCTCTCTGAAATCAAAAATATATATATTTTTTAAAAAATTATGACCAAGCAAATCTGCAAAAACCAAATAGCATTTTTGGAATGAAAAAAAAAACATAGTAATTACAGTTTAAAAATCAATGGGTGAGTTTAACTGCAGATTGGACCCAGTTGAAGAGAGATTTAACATGCTCGAAGATACATTTAAAGAAGTTACCTGGAGTGTAGCACAGAAAGAAAAAGTTATGGAAGAAAACAAGTGAGAAGTCTAATATCTAATTGGAGTTATGGAAATAAACTGGACAGGGATATTTGAAGAGAGAATGGCTAAAAAATTTCCCAAACTAATGAAAGATACACAATTGCGGTGAATCACAAGAAGTCTACACTAAGCCCTGGCCGGGTAGCTCAGTTGGTTAGAGCATCATCCCAGTAGACCACGCATGTCAAACTCACGGCCCGCGGGCTGCATGTGGCCCAGCCAATATAACGGCATGAAAGAAACGTTGTAATAAAAATTTCGTAACTTAATTTTTACAATATCCTGTTATATATACATAATTATTAATACAACATTCACTAATGACTGATTGCTATAATCATGTTGCATTCATTTCCCTTACATGCCTTACGCGCAGGCACACCATTTCTCTCCACTAATACTAGCAGTGAATATTTTAGCAGCCAATTGCCATGTCATTAGTCTTGTACTGACTTGTTTGGTGTGCGCAACAGGAAATATTTCGTTTTCAGAGAACAAGAAAAATAGGTTTATTTGCATTATGCTTATTAATTTGTGCAGTTATTCAGTGTCTGGTAAGCTAATGTTCAAGAAAAAATATTAAAATGTTCTATTTTCTGTTAACAATTATTTATTTCAGCCCTTTGTATTCAGCATGTCTCTATGTTTCTATGAAAATTGAGGTTTTGGGGGTTTTTTGTGGCCCACATAAACTTAACCCTTGTTTATTTGGCTTGTGTTAGCCTTTGAGTTTGACATGCTTACAGTACACTAAGATTTTCAGGTTTTATCTCTAGTCAGGGCACTTACAAGAAGCCACCAATGAATGTATAAATAAGTGGAACGACAAATCTCTCTCGCAGGTCAATTTTTAAAAAAAGAAATCCACACCTAGACACACCATACTGAAACTTTAGAATACGAACGACAAAGATGTTCAGAGCAGCTAGAGTGCACAGAAGGCTCACCAAAGGACTGCGGTTTGTTTGACAGCATGCCCTCAGCACCAATAGGGGAGTCAACGTACATTGTCATCTGGCCACTGATGAAAGACAGTAATTACCAAACCAAAAGTATATTTTAAGCAAAAATATCTTTCAAGAGTGAGGATGAAATAAAGACATTTTTCGACACATAAAACCCCCAAATAATTGGTCACTAGTATACCTTCACAAAAGGAAAGATTCTAAAGAATATGTTTCCAACAGAGGAAGGTGATACCAGAAAAAGGTCTGAAGGGCCAGGAAGAATTATGAGCGAAGAATGTGTAAAAATATGGGCAAATACAAAAATAACCAATAAAGTGATGATAATGTTCTTGTGAGGTTTAAAAGGCGGTGTGTGTGTGTGGGGGGGGCGGGGAATAAGGATATTCAACACCAGTATCATGTAAATCAAGGGGGAGGGTATGATTAGACTTAAAGTAGTCTAACTTTTAAAGTTGTCTAACTTGATTTTACAGTGAGGAGGTTAAAGATATTAATTTCAACTTTACAGTTAATATATACCAATGCAGAAATGAATCAAGTAACTGCTAAAAGAATAGAAATATAAAACTTCCAAAATAGTACAGAGAAATTGGATGAGGAAAAAAGATAAATCCATAAGGAGGAAAAGCAAACACAGAAACAATGGGTGAATAAATGTCAGATGTATACACAATGGAATATTATTTGGCCACAAAAAGGAATAGAATATGATACTGCTACAACATGGATGACCCTTGAAAACATTATGATAAGTGAAAGAAGCCAGATACTTGCGGCCCACAGTTCCTTTCAAGGTGCACGAATTTGTGCACTGGGCCCCTAGTTAGAAAATAATACAACATTATTTTGAAAGAGTTAAAGATTCAAGTACTTATGACCTGGCAATTCTACTCCTAAGTACATTCCTAAAGGCATTCTTCAGTTGTGTGCTGAGATCACATTAAGAATAGTCATAGCAGCAAAATAAAATTCAAAACCACATAAAGCAAAGCAATGGGATATTTAGGGACATAAGTATATATAGTAAATAAACCTGTTTTTATAATGGAAGCGAGAGCATGAAAACACAAAATCCAAGATCGTGGGAATGGGAAGGAACTGGGAGAGTCACAAGGGTTGGGGGGAAGGCGATGTTTCTTAAACTGGGTGGTGGGGTGTAGTGTCTGGTGGGGATGGGGCCGGGGGGGGGGGGGCAGAGTGTTACCTAACAGCCCAACGTAGAGGAAAGATTGGATAAACTCAGAGCGGTTTTTCCATGCATTTCAATATTGAATGCTAATAATGCTGGCCGCGAGTTTCTAGAAAAGGTTAACGTATTTAGCATCTTCCATTTAAGAAGCAAGGGGGAAAATACCCAGGAAAAATAGAAAAGAAAGAAGTAAAGGAACTACACAAAACAGCAGCAACAGAACAGATGTGTTTTAGAAAGGTTTCCAATGAAAGTTAAAGTGAAAAGTTTTCTTCATTTATTTGGGCCCCAACTTCTTTATTCTGCGGTGATGAAGACTAAGCCAGCCATTGCTCTCTGCGGTCACTCAGTGGTTGATTTTCTCTCTTCAGATCCTGCTCCCTCTAAGAGATGAGCCACGAGCGCGCAGAGGAAGGACCTGCCCACTGTTCCTCCGCTCCAGGGTGCGGCTGGGGTGCAGCATCCGCCAGCGCTGCCGGGGTCCATAGTATTTTTTTGCTGCCTCAGTCCCCAAAGCCTTCCAGCAGAAGCGCCAGCACTTGGTTGCCAACCAGCCAATCCAGACTTTTACTGAGAGGACAGGAAAACACATCGGCTGGATTTGGATGGAACTTGGCAGTGGGGACACTCGGCGGATGCCTTGTCTACCCCCTCAGAGCACACGTGTATCTTCCCCCCTATTCCTCCCCCAACCTGCTTAGGTATCTCTGTCCCTTCCCTGCTGCCACACAGAGATGATATAAAAGAGGCTCTTTGGCTATTTGCATTTTGCTTCCTCTTCTTTTCCAGATTGCAGTATTCAGCTTTGCTTCCTCCAGCATTACCCACCAGAGCGGTCCTTCTCTTTTCAGAGGGTTTGGGGAGGAGAGGGAGGCTTCCGGCACGGGTTTCCTGGAGAGGAGAAAAGTCAGTGTGCCGCTGACCACACGGGCCACGGCAGAGGCACCCTTTGGCATGACTGATTTCTAAAATTAATAAAGTAATTCTATTTTTATTTTCTTTTTTTCCATTGACTAATTTCCCATCAATCAGTATTCACCAACGACACTGAAATGGTTGGGACCACCTTCTCATTTTATGTCATTGCTGGGCAAATTTTTTAAACTTCATTTTTAGAAATGGGAGCGATAAAGAGGTGTTTTATTCTTACCCGTGGTTTCAGCAGGCGGTGGGTCCAGGCTGCTCCCCGAGGGGGGCTCCTGCCCCTGGGAGGCTGGTCTGTGCCAATGTCTCCATGATCAGACCACGGCATGTAGGTCCTCCGCTGGCACGCGAGCGTGAGTCCAAGGGCACACCGTTTCCCAGACAACCCGTTACAGGGACGCAGGCCTGGCGGCCTCCCCCCTGCCTGTCCTCCGCACTCTCACTCCCTCATCTCTCCAGGTCCTCCCTCTGGCTCCTGCTGGAGAAAAGGTGACAGGCCACCAAAGGGTTGACTGAGCTGCCTAGGGAGGTATTGGGTGAGAACCCAGCGCCTGGGGTGTCTCCAACAATGTGCTGTAGACTCAGCATTGAACCCCCAAATGGAAAGGACACCCAAAGAAGCAGAGAGGAAAGGAACTTGGTTGCCTTTCATAATGAATGCGTTTGGACGCATTGAAGCCCTTTGCCTGCCTGTAAAGGATGAGGCCTGTCAGTTGCAAGAGAAAAGAGAGGCTGTTCCAGATGTTCCTGGGACTTCTGGTCCGTAGGTAGTCTGAAGGCCATCTTAGCTCTTTGCTAACTTGGTTGTCAGTGGTTTGGAGACGAGTGAGAATGCCTCCATAGTCCCCTGCTGCTGTTTGGAATTGGGAGACTCACCATATGGGTCTTGTGAGAAAGGATAAGAGGGTGTGAGCTCAGTAAAAGAACTTTTGGAACCACGGGAGTGCTTGGGATTGCCCTAGGTCAGTGGTCAGCAAATCGCGGCTCGCAAGCCACATGCAGCTCTTTGGCCCCTTGAGTGTGGCTCTTCCACAAAATACCATGTGCGGGCACGCACGTAGAATGCGATTGAAACTTCATGGCCCATGCTCAGAAGTCGTTTTTCGGCCTGGTCGAGTCTATTTTGAAGAAGTGACATTAGAAGAAGTGGGGGGTGTCGTCAGTCGGTCAGTCGGGCGACTGGAGACGCGGCGCAGGCAGGCCGCAGGCTACGCAGTGCGGGGGAGGTACATTGTTTTGAGGTACTTTCACTGAGGTCGACCCCTTCCAACTCTCCCATCCACACTCGTCTATCTGAAACAAGTATACAAGACGAGTGTGGATGGGAGAGTTGGAAGGGGTCGACCTCAGCGAACGTACCTCAATCAGATTGAGGACTTTTTTTAGCAAAGGCCAGTTTAGGAGTACCCTAATTAAGTTAATAACAATGTACGTACCTATATAGTTAAAGTTTAAAAAATTTGGCTCTCAAAAGAAATTTCAATTGTTGTACTGTTGATATTTGGCTCTGTTGACTAATGAGTTTGCCGACCACTGGCCTAGGTGACTAATCAGAATTGAATCTTGCGCTGATTTCTTCCTGCATTCAAGGTCCTGATCGGGTATGGACCAGACTCCCTTCATTTAGGCAGGTCCACGCAAGCCATTTTTACTGGTTCTAGACTTCTCTTGGATCGTAGTCTGAGGGCCACCTTAGCTGTTTGCTAACTTGGTTGTGGATTGAGTTAGGAGACAAATTAGAATTCCTTCGTAGTCCCCTGCTGGTGCTGGGAAATCGGGTGTAGTAGTAAACCAGACAGATATGATCCCCCTCCAACAGCAGTGTCCCTCCTCCCCCTCCCCCAAAGCAAGCGTATAGTTTGCAGATGGACAGACAATGGCTCAAACTTCTGTAGTGCCTGTAAGTGACGCGCCCTCGGGAGGTTGGACGCCAGACCCCTGCCCGTATTCCTATTGCTGACTAAGATCAGAGTAGAGCTTCGACATAAAAGGAACATGTGGAAACCCAGTGTGTGCTGCTTTCTTTGGGATACTTCAGGAAACACATCTCGTTGCCTTGGTGCATTAGGGTGAACCACAGCCCAATGCTTCAGTGATGTCCGTGGGGTTGGATAATAAGGAAAGTTTATTGTAGGACCGCAGAGATTATTTCCCTCTTATTTAAGCCTCAATGCGTTGTAAGGACCAACAATGTCAGGTATAATCCACTGCGTCTCAACATGGAGTTTTTAGGCAGCATGGACCCTACCCCAGGCCTAAAGACATCTCAGGAGTTGCAGCCTGAAATTGTACATTTTAAATAAACACTTGGGTCATTCTCACACCCACTGAAGTTGGAGAATGACAGCCATAGGTGAGTAGACTGAAAGTTGGGATAGCAGTGGCTACGGCCAAAGGGCTGGGCGTGTTACACCCCCTCTGGCTCCACTGGCTCCTGTGGGTAAGGCGGAACACAGTCCACCTGCCGGGGTTGTAGGGCAGGGACACGGGGCGGGGGGGCGGGGGGACACTGAGTACCATGGGAGTAAATAATGCCACATGGATTGGAGGCTGGGCGAGAAGCCCTTAGCATTGGCTGGGCATGGACAACGCAGGGAAAGGGTCCTGCTGTGCAAACTCAGGAGCTCAACCTGGGAGAACTCCAGAAGGAGCACGGGGCGCTCACACCAACATCGTCCACATCCTTCGACCTGAGAAATTCAGCCTAGGATAGACTTTGATTTCACCCGTGGCAAAGCGATTTCCACAGAGGAGCACGTGCCTCGCTCCTGCAGAAGGCTGCTTTGGGTGGACATCGGTACCAGGGTGGACTCTGCGCGGCCCTGGGATCTGTGACCCACGGAGAGCTCCTGAATTGTGCTTTTCTCGCCCCCTCCCATCCCCCAGTCCCTGGCAAGAGGCCCAGGTCTGAGAAGGGGCCCTGCTAGCTCTTCCTCGGCTTCCTCTGACGGCAGACGTGGCCACTTATTCTCAGGCCATTTGCCACAGGCAGTGTCTCTAACGCCACTGATTTGGACGCTGAGATGAGATTTTTTTCTTTTAAATATATTTTATTGATTTTTTACAGAGAGGAAGGGAGAGGTATAGAGAGTTAGAAACATCGATGAGAGAGAAACATTGATCAGCTGCCTCCTGCACACTCCCTACTGGGTACATGCCCTTGATTGGAATCGAACCTGGGACCCTTGAGTCCGAAGGCCGACACTCTATTCACTGAGCCAAACCGTTTAGGGGCGAGATGAGATTTTCAAAACAGATGATGTTGGTCACTTACAGTGAATGTACAAAAAAACACATTTCCTTATGCACGGTCCACCCCAAGTGCTTTTGCCCACAGTTAAATGGAGGTCAGATTTATACAGTGTACTTTATGCAAGTCTGAGCCACTTCCTCTGTGTGTCTGAGACTAATACACACTGAAGAAAACGGAACACAAGAGTGCGGTCTTCTCAGACGGCAGGAGGCAGCGCCGTAAGCCACGTCCAGGCTGATCACGCTAATCAATGTATTCGATCAACATTTGCGATTCTCTGCCCCAGATTCCCGGTACCTCTGATTAGCAGGTATGGACAGGAAATTAAGAAAATGGTAACTAAGGACATTTATCGAGTCAGACTTACACCTTAGAATAAGGATTTTACTGTTCTAAAAACAATCTTCCAGAAGATGAAATGATCCAAGATTCCCCCAAAATATTTATTTATACAAAGATTTCGAGATTAATATTCGTATTTGTCTTTATACCTCAGTCTACGTGTCTGGGGCCGAGTCATTGTGTGGTACACGTGTGACTTCCCCGCGTGCCCCACACGTAGCACCTGCTTCCAGGAACACCAGATGAACAGACGGTCTTAGGGGAGAGGGAAGCCCATGATACCCCAAAGGCTGCACACACCCCAAATTCAGATATGTGTACCCTGACCTGGAAAGTGTCTATGTCCAAGGGGAAATACCACCGAAGAAGAAGGCGAGAGGAGGGACCCAGAGGGGAGACAGGAGAAGGGTTACTTCGCACCTTCTGCTTCTAAGTTCAATGTACCCAGAGGGCCCGTGGAGTTGACGGCCCGGGAACTACATTACCTGGCCGTTTTCCCTGTTATGACCCTTGACGCTGATTGATGTCCAGAGGACGGTTTGCAAAACTAACAGATTCGTCCTTCATCCCAGGTCGAATGAGAGACAACACTGGGACCATGTTTTGGTAACCTGTCTGAAGAAAAATGCTTGCCGTGTATAACGTGATCCAGATTCCCTAGAGCCGACATGGGGCAGCGATGAGCAAACCTAACCTCGGTCAGACGTGTCTTCCGGTCTGGCCCTGTCCCGGCCACTCTCTGCCTTTCCTCCTCCCTGTCTCCCCAACCCCATTGCCACACCACTTGTCAACTTGCCATCCCCTCTTCCTCTGTCCCCACCACCTGCCTACATCACAGAAACAGCTGTGTGTTCTGGAGTTTGGCCTTCCCCTAACCAGACCCACACCTCCTTTACCACAGTGATTCTCAGAGCCAACAAGAAAGAAATGTCCGGAAGGGAGCCCCCGTCTCGGCCATTTGCCCGACGCCGCAGGTTGTGGGCTCTAGGCCTCCGGGTGAGGTCTGTTGCTTTTGTGTTTCCCAAGGAGCAGGCCGGCCGGCCGGCCGTGGCAGTTCTCTCTCCGCTCCCTCGGCTGCCGGCGGGGCCTCAGCTGCACTTGCAGGACTTCACCACCATGTTAGAGAGATGCTCCACCTTGGCGGTCCTCCCGACGTAGTACAGGATGGTCAAGGGCTCCATGTCCTGGGGCACGCAGCAAGGCGCGGCCGAGGCTTCGGGGTTCAAGGTGGTGTACATGCCCAGCACCTGGGGAGGACACATCGCTTAGCAGTGGTTCTCAACCTTCTGGCCCTTTAGATACAGTTCCTCCTGTGGTGACCCCACCATAAAATTATTTTCGTTGCTACTTCATCACTGTCATGTTGCTACTGTTATGAATCGTCATGTAAATAGCTGATACGCAGGAAGGTCTTAGGCGACTCCTGTGAAAGGGTCGTTCGACCGCCGAAGGGGTCGCGACCCACAGGTTGAGAACCGCTGGCTTAGAGGCTGGAAAGCCAGGCCTCAGGCCTGAGACCCTCCACGCCCTCTAGGGCTGCTCCAGGGACTGAGCACGTGGTCCACACCTTGGACACACGCTCAGCTGGCGTGGGTGACCTGTCCTGTTTGTCCACAGAGCAGGAATGGAGAGCATCCACACCTGTTTGCTAACAGTTTCAGCATATTCACAGCTATGGGGGACTTCACACCGGTCTTGGAATTCTCTCTCTGTTAAGAAAACACTCCTATATTGGTCTTCCCAGTTCTAATTGGCCACTTTGGTGAGCAATGTACTTCGCAAAACATCGCCATTTGGTAATTGCCAGAGTGCGGGGCCCCAGACAAGATGTCGTAACAATGAGCTGTAAGGAAAGTGCCTTGTGAATTCCTGCCCTGGTTTTATTCCCCTCACCCCCCCCCCCGCCCACCGGGAAAGATGAGCTGGGTTCAGGGTCATGGACTCCCCTCTCTCTCCCCTTTTCTTCCTGTTGTTTCATTTGGCTGCATCTGCATGCTTTACATCATCTTTCAAAATAACTGTTCTACAGTCAGGAGGCTGGAATTACCAGAGTTCTCCAAGCGGCGGTGGAAGCCATTCTGCCCATATCACCTGCCAGCCATGCGCACACATCTCCAACATACAGGGTGGATGGAGCGAATTCATTTCAGAACAATGCAAAAGCTTTAGACAGAGAGGTTGAAAAATCTGGCCGAAACTGTAAGTAAGTAGGAAGGGCAGAATGTGCCCAGGTAGAGCTGGGCCAGGTGCCAACATCAAAACCTTCACTGAAGGGATTTTACTGGCTCCAGCTCATCGCTCCCTCACTCAGCAATCAGTCCTTCACGCATCATTTTTAAACAGGTGGCCTGGTGGATGGAGCCCCAGTACTCCCTGGGGCCTGAGCCCCGCTCCGTACCTTGCTGTGGGTTGTGTCTGAACTGAGGAGGTATGGGCAAGGGCCTGAGCAGAAGTTGGCGTAGTAGCCCTTAGGTTCGTGGACCCATTTCCAGCCCAGATCCTGGCGGAAGTCGATGTAGAGAGGGCGCACACAGCAGTTCTCTTCCACATTGCTGCAACACAAAACACATTCCAGAAACCCAACTTAAAAGCAAGCCGCTGACATGGACAACCTCACAAGCGGCCCTCATCTCTGCACTCGGAGTCCTTCCTGGCCATCG
Source organism: Myotis daubentonii (assembly GCF_963259705.1). Lineage (NCBI taxonomy): Eukaryota > Metazoa > Chordata > Mammalia > Chiroptera > Vespertilionidae > Myotis > Myotis daubentonii. The sequence goes on along the minus strand of NC_081840.1, from coordinate 21,076,998 downwards.
TCAGACCGGGTCTAATCCATGGAGCCCCAGGTTCAAGTGCATGGAGCTGTAGAGGCTATAACGGAGTTTTCTGCTAAAGACCCTGGTCCCAAGCACATACCAAGCAGATGTAGATGATGAATAAGAGCAAAAAGAAAAGGGGGGCCCTGCTCCCATTTACTTTATGAATCAAAGCAGAGACAGAAATCGCTCCACAGAAAACCAAACACTGAATGTTATTAGCCAACTCAGCTTACTGGAGGCTGATTTTATTACCTTCCTCTGTGCATCAGCCAGAAATGAACTCTAAGCTCACGCAGCTTATGTACTGTGGTAGAAGACTGCTTAGACTAAATCTCAAGGCTGTCGAATCAAAATGAGGCATGTCCTTCTGTTATCAGACTCACAATTCCTAGGTCACCCCGAATGTGATCATCAAGACACTTCAGTTCTGTTGCCTGCAGAGACCCATTGGGCAGGACCTCCTGTCAGGTGGGAGCTAGTCTTCCTTCAGTATCTGCTGAGACCTGGGACTTGCTACTTCCAAGGCCAAAATCTGGCTTCTTTTGGGACCTAGGGGTGAATGGTGGCAGACATTCTTTATTATCTTTTCATCCCTAACCCCCTTCTCTTGCTGCTTCCCATGACAGAGTCTAGAACACCAGATACTCGTTTTCCTGGCCTCCCTTGCAGATGTAACGCAGCAATGACCAGACGTAAGGAGAAGCATGCAGGAGATGAGGGCAAATTCTGGCAAAACAATATTTGATTCGATGTAAAAGTCACAGATGGAAGAAGAATGCTGCTAGCTCTGCCTCTTCCCCTTTTCATCTTCAGCACAGACAAGCTACCTGGAGCTCCAGCAGACACTGTGACCATAAACAAGAGCATGAAAAGCAAGGCAACACATTAAACGTGGCAGACTGAAGAGAGAGGGAAAGCCTGTGTCCCCAGTGGCATAATTAAGCAGCCAGCCCAACCCTGAGCCTGCTGCTGCAGGCTGCTGATGAACAAGAAATCCTGTGTGGTTTAGGCCACAGTTACTTGCAGCCAAGAGCACCCATTCCTAACTGATTACACGCCACATAGAACAAATCTACACACCAGCCTGCAGACGGTTGGAGGCAACCACATTGCCTCTCTTACCCCTTCTAGTCCCCAAGCTCAACATCCCTCATTCATTTGACTGTTCCTCATAAGACATGGTTTTAGAGCTAAAAAATTTCCCAAGTCATTCTCCCCGACTCCATCCAGGCACCCTCCTCTCCAGCCAGACTGACCCATTCATGCTCCTTCCTTTACTAGAAGTGCCTCCTCCTCCCATGTCTCCACCCACACTCGTCCTCCAAGGCTCGGATTCCACGCCCTCTGAAGCCTCTCCTGCATCCGTAGATGAACTCCAAATTCTTAAAGCATTTACCCTTCAGACCTTCTCACGAATGTGGTCATTTCTGCCTTCTACTGACTGCTGTGCACGCTTTCGCAGCCCCTCCGTTACAAACGAGAAGGAGCGAAACTACTCCTAAATAAGACAAGCTCTGTTTGTCTTCACTGAGGCTACTGAACAACATCTGAATTACTTCATTAATTTCTCAGATTGCCTGACACAAATGGAGACTGCCCTGTTTGCCCTCATCCTGTAGCTCCTTGGACCCTTCAGAGGGAACTGAGCACTTCTTTCATGGAAATTCCTGCAAGCATCGCCCACAGGCAAAAACATCCTACAAGTACTCTAACACATGAGAACCATTGCCCGACCAGCATAGTTCAGTGGCTGAGCATCAACCTCTGAACCAGGAGGTCACAGTTTGATTCCTAGTCAGGGCACATGCCCAGGTTGCGGGCTCCATCCCCAGTGTAGGGCGTGCAGGAGCCAGCCAATCAATGATTCTCTCTCATCATCGATGTTTCTCTCTCTCTCTCCCTCTTCCTTCCTCTCTGACATCAATAAAAACATTAAAAAAAAAAAAAAAAACATGAGAACCTTGGAGAGGCTTCAGCCCACGCTCTCCTCCTGGTACTTCATCCAGGGCCTCACAGAGCTGGGCTGCAGAGAACTGGGGGGGGGGGGGGGGGGGGCTCCCAGAGAAACAGAAAGGTTTGTAAATCTTTCCTGAAGACGTTTGTGAATAGCCTCAGGGACCCTCCGTTGAATACCAGTAGGTACCCGTGCAGGTGGCCTCAGGAGCTCACGGATCCCGAGCGGCCCAGGCTCACCTAAAGCAGTAATTGGTGTCCAGGGCCCGCTTCTTCCTCTGACCGCCCTGGCCAGGGCTGTCCAGCCGGTGTGGGGGGATCATCATGAGGATTAGATGCGGGTTGTGGTTGTCCTTCTGCTTCTTGAGGCGTCCCAGGTCTCCACGGCCGTGATCGTCCTCACTGTCCACACCTACAGGAGGGAAGGAAGGCGACAATCTCCTGTGTAAGGAAGGCAGAGTGGAGGCCGCCTTCTCACGCCATCCCATCCCTCCCAGAAGGAGGGGCAGTGTGGTCTGGGAGGAAGGGAAAGACTCGATGGGGGAACTGCTATCAGAACAACCCACAAGACAGCCCTGGTCGGACCTCTCATGCCGCCTGTGTGCGTACACCTGAACAGATGTCGAACCTCAGAGGGAAGGCAGGGAGGGTGGGTGGGAAGAGATCAACCAATGAACTTGTATGCATATATGCATAATCCATGGACACAGACAATGGGGTGGTGAGGACCGGGGTGGGGCTGGAGGTGGGGGGATGGGAGCAGGCTGGAAGAGGTCAATGGGGGGCCGGGGTGGCAGCAAGGGTGAGCTATGTAATACTTTCAACAATAAAGATTTTTTTAAAAAGGCAGCGAGCCTTTCCTGAGATGCTCCTGGACCCGTGAAACATCTGTCACTGAGCAGCTACCTAACATTTCTTTGGGCTGTTCGTTTAGATTCTGGGACTTGGACTCTTGTGGGTGTGAGTTCCCTTTTATGATCTGAATTGGTCAAGATACCCAGAAGTCCCTGCTGTAATTTAAGGTGTCACAATTGTAAGACATCTTGAATAGAAGGCAGAGGAATGAGACTGAATCATCGTTCCCATTCAAATGTTTTCACTTTAAAACTCAGAAGAGCTAAGGAAACGCGCAGTAATCAGCTTAGCAAACAGACTCTGGGAAGAAAACCTGCTATTTCATCTGAAAAGGAAAAGAATGGAGACTGGATTGGAAAGCGTCTCAACTGAAAGGACGTCTAGATTGTGACAGACAGCTGCCAGCTATGGCCCATCTCCACCCAGGACGGGACCCAGGAGGTTAATTTACATGTAACTGGAAGGACTTGAACCTCACGCAGGGGCACCTGGGCCGTGAGATAAACAAGAGGCCGGGGTTTCCAAATTCCTTTCCTGATGATCTTTATGAGCAAAACCGAAGTGGCAGGATTTCGTCCTGACCTGGCCTGTCGGTACAGACGGCAAAGATCTGAGCTCAGAGGTTCTGTCATTAGGATGTCAAATGCTTGGCTTAAAAAATAAAAAAGGCTCCGAAATAGAGCCCCTGACAGGCAAAGGGACTGCCCCGGGCAGGCAGCCAACAGGCCCGCACCGTTTTCCAGACAGGCCTTGGACCTCAGGCTTTGACGTGGTTGCTTTGACCTTGAGGAACCACCTGGCCTCAGGTGTGCCTCATTACCCAGAATGGGACATGGAAGGGAAATCCAGAGATGGTCTAGGTCAGTGGTCGGCAAACCATGGCCTGCGAGCCACATGCGGCTCTTTGGCCCCTTGAGTGTGGCTCTTCCACAAAATACCACGTGCGGGCGCGCGTACAGTGCGATTGAAACTTCGTGGCCCATGCGCAGAAGTCGGTTTTCAGCCTGGGCGAGTCTATTTTGAAGAAGTGGCGTTAGAAGAAGTGGGGGTATGTTCGCTGGGGTCGACCCCTCAGACTGAGGACGTTTTTAGCAAAGGTCAGCTTAGGAGTACCCTAATTAAGTTAATAACAATGTACCTACCTATATAGTTTCAGTTTAAAAAATTTGGCTCTCAAAAGAAATTTCAATCGTTGTACTGTTGATATTTGGCTCTGTTGACTAATGAGTTTGCCAACCACTGGGCTAGGTTGAATGCCTTAGAAACACACTGGAAAACCTGAAATGACTCTCAACTTTTTCACCATCTCATCACAAACACCCGGAGCCCTGAAGCCATCATTCAAACCCAGGTGCCGCCCAGGCAAGGATCAGGGGGGCTCTGTAACACCCGGCAGGCTCGGTAGTCAGGACACCTCAGTTCACAGCCACCAAAGTCCATTGCTTTTAGGGAAGCGGGAGCCGACTATTACTGTTGAGTATTCCTGACACTGTGTTATACACTTGTCATCTCAGTTAATTTACATAGCAACCCTGGGAAAGAGGTCCTTGCACCCCCATTTTACTGACTGAGCGCAGAGCGGTGGTACCAATTACCTTCACGATTTCACTGCTCTGACCAACCCAACAGTGTCTTCCAAATGCTAATGTGTGCTCTACGTCTAGAAACTGACAGTCACGCTCATTGTTTTGGGGGCAAAGCAGAATGACTCGAGTACAGAGAGTGGCCATCTCTGCGAGGGAGCCCGGTCCCTCTGCCTGGGGTCTGGGAGGGGACTCCTGTCCTGTGCACTCTGTTACCTTTGAACTTGATTTCCAACACCTCGTGGACGTTTTCCAGGATGTCTCCATTGGGCTGAAAGGTGTGACACGGACAGTGAATGCTGATTTCCAGACCTAAGTTGGACTCTGCAAAATAAGACACGGAGTGGGTGAGAAAAGCACTTTGTGTGATCGAGACGTGGACGCCCCGCCCATGCACCGGAGGGCCGGGCCTCTGCTGCCACAGACAGAAGTGGGCTGTCCTGAGGGGCACAGGAGACAGAAAGTGATGCCAAAGCCAGTGCAGACCTTCCCCCTCATGCTGCCACACCCCATGGATTTCTGGAGGCGTAACTAGTGGGGTTCAGGAAGGAGAATTTCAATAGTCATCTATGTTTAAAAGATGGTATTAGGAAAAAATTGTCACATGCCCAAAAAATGAGGAGCGCCCAGTGGTGTGGCTCAGTGGTTGAGTGTTGACCTATGAACCAGGAGGTCATGGTTCAATTCCCGGTCAGGGCACATGCCTGGGTTGTGGGCTCAATCCCCAATGGGAGGCGTGCAGGAGGCAGCCGATCAGTGATTCTCTCTCATCGATGTTTCTGTCTCTCTCCCTCTCCCTTCCTCTCTAAAAGCAATTAACACATTAAAAAAAAAAAAAAAGAGCAGGAAGGAAGATAAAAAAAGTCACACCCTCTAGGACTCAGTGGTTCTCAACCTTGGCAGCATATTAGAATCACCTGGAAGTCTTTTTAAAATCCTGATTTCTGGGCCTCATCCTCCAGAAATTCTGTTTCTTTGTTACTAATGTTGTGGCCTCACCCCATAACAAAGAAACAGAATTTCCGGAGGATGAGGCCCAGAAATCAGGATTTTAAAAAGATTCCCAGGTGATTCTAATGTGCAGCCAAGGTTGAGAACCACTGCTTTAGGTGCTTGTTGGGAGAGGAGGTACTCGAGCTAAGGATGAAGGGAAGAGGCAGAGGGGCTGGGAGAGTCCAGGGAAAGGGGAAACCTGAAGAACTCTGGGACTGAGAGGCAGTGATTCCAAAGGCCCCAAACTCAAAGGGCCACAGATGGGAGGAAGGTGGTCGAGTCTGGGCTGTAGGATTAAGTCAGGAGCATGCCCGAGCAAGGTCGGTGGCAAACACGCAGCAGAATCCATCTGAGTGGAGGCTGCCAGCATGTCTGCCAGGGCTGGGATTGTAGACATAAAGAGGTAGATCCCAGGGGAGATAAAATGAAAGTTACAGTTGGCTATATTTCCCTTAAGGAACAGAGCACGAGCAGGTAAAGGTTCCTCGGAGATTTCTTCCGGAACCTTGTTCAGCTGCATAGGGAAGTCTGACAGAAAGCAAACAGCGCGTGGAGGCAGCTGTGAACCCAGAGCTGGGCCAGAGGAGGCTGCGGAGGGCCATGGCCAAGGGTCAGATGGCATGAGCCGGAGAGAACAAGCCCAAGGAAGCGTGAGGTGCCGGGTTTGATGACTGATGTTCTGGTGTAAGAGGGCCAGCTCTGGCCCTTTCTCCTATGAGTTCTGGGATCAAGTGTTTTGGTAACTGAAATTGGGGAAGCAAGGAAACGAGTACAAAAGGTTGAGTGAAGTAGAAGAAAAATAAGTGAAAAAATTGAACTGAATCCAGTAGTTTTGTGCAGGGAAACCAGGTTGGGTTTGGTCTCATGTCAGTTCTGGTGGGTAAGACAAGGAGAGACTTTCTATTGATCTGGAAGCAGCAGTGGTCGGGTACGGGAGGGAGGTTAAAGGTGTGGACTCTTCCTGGTTTAAGGCAGCTGAAGGAAGGCGCCGGAGCAGCTGAAATGGGCTACATGAAACAGTGGACTCCTGCTACCCCGAAGGGTTGAAGGTAGGCCCGGAGAGACCTGGAGCGGACAAGTTCTATGATTCTGTGAGTTGGAAAATCAAGGTGCAGACAGATGTGCTGGGGAGAGTCAGGGTTCGGGTGCAGGTGTGAGATGATGGCCTGGCTAGGTCTGTCTAGGCAGAGAGCTCAGAGCGATGACAATAATCACCAGCATCCCTTGACTCCCTGTCAAGCACGCTCTGAGACCTCCATGCTGTGTCTGGATCTTTATGATAATCCTACAAAGTGGGAACTGTTATTATCCTCGTTATACAGATCTGAGGACACGGAGGCCTGGGGAAATTTAATGGCTTATCCAAGGAACTTGGCCAGTAAGTGGTAGAGCCAAGATTCAAACCCAGGCAGCCTGATGCCAGAGCTACACTCCTGTCAGAGACAAAGAGAGAAAAGAGGGGCCGACACAGAGCACCAAGGAAGACGCCCACACACTCACTGAGATGCAAAATGGTTGTTTTCCCAGTGTCCACCCTTCCTGGGCCAGGATGCTGGGCGTGCTCCCTGCCCCGCCTGCTGGGGGAGGCGTGGCTCTGCCCATGGAGGAAATGCAGGTGGGGTGGAGCAATAGCTCAGGGGTATGAGAGGCTGGGACCCCAACCCTGGAGAAAGCTCCAGCCTGCTCTGAAACCCAGAAGGCAGCCTGGGAATCTGGCACATAGTAGGCTGTCAGGTGCTTGATAAATGAATGCAACACCAGATGTGTGACTCCGTTTCCTCAATAGTCCACGCCACCAACTGCTCCATTCGCTGCCTTGTTTGGGGCCACAAACTCTGAAGAGGCTCATGAGCTCTGCAGAAGGAAAAGGTCTGTGCACGATCCCCCTGTGCAGGGGGCAGGCAGCATCTGCTGAGAGGGAACGGAAGGTTCCACTGAAGAACTAACCTCAGAATTGGCAGCAGTGGGGATGGTGGGTGGGGGACCCATAGATTCTATTACGAAATTATCTTTTTGATGTCTCCAGAAGGATGGAAATCATTCTCAATGCAAACTGCTCATTGAGTTCCGCAGCTGTGAAAATAAGAACTCCTTCAGGGCGTCAAAGAAATCCAGGTGGAGCTGATCAAAATCAGGCAGGGAAGCTAAGGGATTCGTTTCCCTGGCCTCTCTCTGCAGCCACGTCGGGCTCCAGGCAGAGTGCTGTCTGAGTCAGAATTCCCAACAGTGCTGCTGTCAGCAGATCCACGTGGTCCTGGTGCTCGGGAAGAGAGATAGGACAGATTCCTGGTCCCTTGGAGCTGAGGCAGGGCCTCCAGCCCACAGTCTGCCAGCTCAGCCACCGGGTAATGTCCCTTAGGTGGGGACCTGCAAACTCAGATGCCCACAGGGCCCAGGCAGGTTCTGGAAGTGAGCAAAGCAAGCTGGCAACTCATGCTAAGTAGAGACTTCCAGCCTCACTCCTGGGGGACACTGGGGAATGGTGGGGCCTGTGGTGACATGCAGGGAAGGAACCATTGCCTTATTTTCCAGGTGAGGGAACTGAGTGGGCGAGACGTTTGGGACATGTAAAATTCGAACAGCTCTACTTGGATGGCTACCAGGCCTTTCAAACTTAATGGGCCAAAATAGAACCTTCCTCAAACGTGCTCTTCTCCCCGTCTTCCTATTTCAATAAGTGTTAGTTCAGTCCCAAAATATCAGAAATCACCTAGACTCCTCCTCTGTCCTCATACCCCACACACAATTGGCTTCTCCTCCAAAATATAGAATAAATCCACACCACCTCCATACCCCCTGCTACTGCCCTGGCCGAAGTGCCTCTTGCTCTCATCCAGGCTGCTATAAGGCCCTACCTGGCATTCCTGCTTTTCCCTTGACCTCATGGCAACCAGAGGGGTATGTAAAACAAATCACCTCACCCCATATCCCCAGCCCTACTTATAACCCTCCTAGGATAACTCATCACACTTGGAATAAGTACTTAAACCTAACCATAGCCTGACAGGTCCATATGGCCCCAGCTACCTCTCTGACCCCCAGCTCACTCAGCTCCAGCCATGCCAGTCTGTCTGCTGCCACTAGAACAAATCAAGCTTGTTCTCACCCCGGGGCCTGGGCCTTGCTGTTTCCTTTGCTTAGAGCAGCGGTTCTCAATCTGTGAGTCCCGACCCCTTTGGGGGTCGAACGACCCTTTCACAGGGGTCGCCTAAATACATCCTGCATATCAGATATTTACATTACGATTCATAACAGTAGCAAAATTACAGTTATGAAGTAGCAACGAAAATAATTTTATGGTTGGGGGTCACCACAACATGAGGAACTGTATTAAAGGGTCGCGGCATTAGGAAGGTTGAGAACCACTGGCTTAGAGCATCCTTTATCCTGACTTGCACAGGCTGGTTCCTTCTCCTCACTCAGATCTCAGGGCACAAATTCCCTCTTCTTAGAGACCCTCCCAGAGCATCTTATGGGTGCTCGGACCCCACCCAGTCATTGTCACATTGCCCACTCTCTGTTCTTCATGGTACTTATCACTAACTGAGATTCTTCCTTGTCAATATGTTTAGTTGTGTATTACGTGTCTCTCCCACCAGAACAAAGGCCCCATAAGATCTGGGATCTCGCCTGTCTTGTTCACTGCTGCATCCAGGACCCGGTGCAGAGTGAGCAGCTAATAAATACTAGGTGAGTGAATGAAGGAAGGACACACAGGGAGTCAGTGGCAAAGCTAGGCCTTAAACCCAGATCTGTGACTCCCCGAGTCCTGTCTTCCTCCCTGTTTCATGAAGGATAAAAGGACCCCAGGCTCCTTTCAAAATGCTTATTCTCAGAGTCAACCTACCTCTCCGAGAGAGCCATTCACGCACAGTGTCAGTGACGTCGAAAGACAGCCACTCGGCGGTGCCCCGCGTGGGCAGGTTCTTGCCACCGATATAGCGTTGTTTGGCGATGTGCTCATCTTTACGGAGTATCTGCAGGACAGAGAAAGGGTTAGGAATCCGAGGCCTGGACAGAGGCCCACGAGCTATGTCACAGTGCAGGACAGGTGAGGGGAGCAAGAGGAAACGAAGTTTCTGAATGCTGCTTTGAGCACCTTAGTTAACTCCCAGTCCTCCTCGCGACACACAGAAATGAAGGCTCAGAGAGGCAGGATTCCCACCCAGGTCTGCCCAGCTGGGTTTCCCACCAGGTTGGCCTCTGCTCTGGGAGGGGGCTCACCTGGAAGAGCTCGATCCTCTGCTCATTGCGCTTGGAGTTAGGGTTGGGCACCCTCAAGACCCGGAATTCTGCTCGGAACAGGTTGGTTCCATTTTTCTCCACTGAAGACACATTGAAGCGGAAAACCTTCGAGGTGATTCCTTTGGGGCAGACAGCCAACTCATCTAGGAGACAAAGCAGCGGGGAGGCACAGCATGAGTGAGCCCCACGGGAGCAGTGGGGTACCAGCAGACACTTGCCAAGGGGCCAAGTCCACCTGTGACCTTTCTGCAGGCTTGAGGCCTCAGACCTACCATAAACGTGGAGATAGGAAGAAGATCCTTGGTGGGCCTGGAATCACACACAGACCAGAGAGAGGAGCAGAGAGACCCCAGAGCCCCAAGACTTGGCCGGAAGGCAGGCCAGTCAACTGTCATCACCCTCCTCCCATTGCCTTAACATCTTCTCCAGCAGGCTCTCCAGCCTGCTCTTCCTACTCTTTCAGAAAATATGGATTCTCAAGAGATCTCAGTTGTCCCTCCTAGTAGTTTAATCATCTCATAGCCAGTGGGTTCATTCATTCACGTGTTTGTTCATTCATTTATTTTATTATTTTTTAAATATATTTTTATTTATTTCAGAGAGGAAGGGAGAGAGAAATAAAACATCAATTGATGAGAGAGAATCATTAATTGGCTGCCTTCTGCACGCCCCACACTGGGGGATCAAGCTGGCAACCAAGGCATGTGCCCTGACCAGGGATCGAACCATGACCTCCTGGTTCATAGGTTAATGCTCAACTGCTAAGCCACAGTGGCCAGGCTGTTCTTCATTTATTGAGCATGTGTTGAACAAATACTACATACCAAGAACAGTGCTAACACCGGACGCAAAAAATGAACAGACATGGCTCCTGCCTTCAAGGAGCTTAATATACAGGGGAGATCTTAGTACATGGGCCCCAAGTAACAGGACCAGAGGGAAAGTGTTGAGGGCTTGCGGACAAGCCCAGGAGTTGCTGCAAAGAGATCAGAGGAAGAAGAAGAAAAAAAAAGATCAGAAGAGGGAGAAAGCAGAGAGCACTTCATGGAAGAGGAGATATTTGAGCTGGGTCCTGCAGGAGGAAAGAGCTGGAGGATGGAGAGGAAAGAAATTTCACAGGTAAGGTCTGCTGGAAACAAAGGCAGGACGGGGAGGAAATGCAGGTGAGTAAGAGTGACCCCAAGCAGCCACGCTGAAGGAAATGAGATCCAGTTAAGACAGTAGATTGGGGGCCACATGCAGGGAGGCTGAAATATCAGACCGAGGGGTTGGATTTTATCGCATTAACAGTAGGGAGACATGGAAAGTGTCAGAGCAGTTCAGCGACATAATCCACAGCAGGTTTCAAACCGAATGAAGCAACATTGGTCTGGCAAAGAGCCCACATCTCATGCCTGGCAGACCCACAGGTGTTTAGATGTTTCTTCAGACCAAGCTGGTCCATCACCATGGCTCCTTTCTAGGAGTTTCTTTCCTTGACTGTCCCTGCTATACCAGCCTCCGTCACCCCACGGCCTCTTCATCCCTGCCCGCAAGACGAAAGGCAGCAAATGCTCTTCCCCACCCCCGAGAGCCAGATAAAAGGAAGATCTTATCTTTTCTCCTGTACACTTGACAACCTCAAGGTCTGAGCAGCATTAACACCCAGAGAAAAACTTTCTACACAAATGGTAACAGAACTTGAAACTCAAGCTCAGAGACCCAGATTCCGCACATAATGGACATGACTGGAATGAGCTCATAATCACCCGAGGGGTGGTTTAGGAAGTCACGACAAGGCAGGCAGGATCAGAGGCCTGGAAACAAGCAAATGCGCTACTGATCTTTAGGAAAGGATGAGTGAGCGTTTCTGGAAACTGCCATCTGGTGGGCCTGACACTGGTTCTTAGGAAATTAATGGAACAGATGTTAGAAAAACAAATGTGTGAATGCCGGCTAATGAAGCCCTGATTAATAACTGGCTTTGAAAGAACAAATCCTGCCAAGTATTCCCTGAACCATTGCAGATAGAACCCAAAAGAGGACTCATGATGGCAATTTAAATTTTAGGTTTGCAAGTTGATAGCCCTCCAGACATGGAGAAGCTACTTGGACGGGTAACCTTCTTGAGTACTGACATCCTTGGCTCTGGAGGGAGCTGTCATCAACATGACTTCAGTTATAATAGTACCTCCAGTAACTGTCGAAGGAGGGAGAAAAGGATGTGTCAATGCAATGTGTGCGTTGCTGTAGAAAGGGAAAGGGGAACAGAAAAATGGCACATGCCAGTGAGGAGTCCAGACAACGGGCAGCCAGGAGATGGGGGAGCAAGGGGCTGAGAGAGTCTTCAAGACACCCCAGTGAGACCATCCCTCCTTGGTTTCTTCCAGCCCATCAATTAGATACCTCTTCCCTAAGAAGGACTGACTCCTCTTGGTGGGAATGTCAAGGAGCTTTCGAGGAGGTAAGCAGGGTCTCTATTTTTTATCACTGGGACCTACAGATTTCTAACAGATCAGATGTTAGGGCAGTGGTTCTCAACCTTCTGGCCCTTTAAATACAGTTCCTCCTGTTGTGACCCAACCGTAAAATTATTTTCGTAGCTACTTCATAACTGTAATGTTGCTACTGTTATGAATCATAATGTAAATAGCTGATATGCAGGATGGTCTTAGGCGACCCCTATGAAAGGGGTCGCGACCCACAGGTTGAGAACTGCTGTGTTAGGGGGTCGTCTCCCTTCAGATAAAGAAACGGATGTCCAGAGGGGTCTTGGCCAGGGTCACAAGGGAGCAAATTGACACTAATAAGCAAAGCTCAGGCACAATTGTTATTGATGTAAAAAGACCTTCCTAGGAGAGAAAAGAAAATGTGATCATCTTCTTGACAATTAAATTCACTGAATAGTAATGACGTTTAAATCATTTGTGGAAGAAGTCAGAGTGTAAATAAGTAACCAAAATGTAATAGCACAACCTTACATTGCATAGAACTTGTATTAACTCAGTTGACCCTCTAACACTCCTTGAGGAAAATGAGAATAAGTAAAATTTACCATTTTACAAATGAGAAAGGGGAGCATCAGGAACGTTAAATGACTTCCGCAAAGTCACTCAGCCAATAGATGGCAGAGGTGGGATTTGAACCAGGTCTTCTGATATCTTTTATTGAAGCGGAGACTCTGGAAGTCTCCTGAGAGGTCATGTAGTAGAGAGATGGTTTCACCAACAAAATGGGGCAGGATTCCATGAAATGGGTCTATGAATGCCAACCTGTGCTTCAGATACGAGCCAATTCCCAGTCAGCTTTGTGGCTTACCCCCTGCTTCTGCAGAACACTAGTATTCCTGAGAGCTGGACCAGAGGCCTGACCTTTACAAATTAAATCATGACCAACTTTTTCCATTACGCACAAAATATATAGATTGATGGCTGCCGTTTTCTCTTTTGAGGGGAAAACAAGCAAAAAGATATTTATGGGAGTATTCATGGAAAACCCTGGAAACAGCTGACCATGGTTTTAGGCCATGCCATTCGAAATGTTTGCAGACACCTGGGCTCATAGTTGTGCCTTTGCTTGTATACATCATTTCTGTAAGGAAAATTACTGCTGGTTCCAGTGATGGGACTACATATATCAGTGTGGCCGAGCTTCTTTATCCCGGCTGTACGTTATAATCACCTGGAGGTCTTTTAAAACAGATGCTGCCTGGACCCACTCCCCAGTACAGATTCTCACTACATTGGAGCGTGGGTGGGTCCAGAGTTTGCTTGCTTTTTTTTTTTTTTTTTTTAAGATTTCCAGATGATTCTAATGTGTAGCCAGGGTTGAGAACCACAGTTTATAGTGCTTTGCAAAGGGTGCCATGGCTTCCAGATGTTCTGGAAGTTTGAGAAACCGCAGCTTTAATGGTTTAACCTTTCAATGGATTAACCTTTAAATGTATTAGACATGTTGTTTGGCCAATGCATCATTTTTAAAAAAAAATTTTGAATTAGAAGACTATAAGCATTTTAAGCTAATGTTAAAAGTTGGGAAAGTTTACGGAAAGATACAGATTTTCTGCTGTTCTGGGACATGTTCTAGTCAAGCTGGACTATAGTCCTAACCGCAAAACTCAGCCCAAACTGAGCAGTGGGTACCCCTTTTTAATGGGGCATGTGCCCTCCAGGCCCCACCCCCACCCCCCACCTACCCACCCACCTTCCCTATACTCTCTAGTCTCTCCATGACCTGAGACCAGGTTCCTGTGCAGTTTGCCATGGTGCTTGGGCTGTGGCTTTTCTGCTGGATCGTTTGCATTAGCCGCCCAGCCTCTGTGGGCACTCATATTTGCAGCCCCTTTAAGGGAAGGTTGTGCCCTAGCTCACTGAGTCTTCGGCTTCAGGGAGTTTAGGAAGCAATAGGAAGCTTGGAAATACAGAATCCCCAGAGATTCTGACTCTGTAATGGTGGGATGGGGCCTGGGAACCCAGTCTTCCCACTCACCTATCCTCTGGACACATTGGGACAAACACTGACTTGGTGTGGGGAGAAGAGCATTGGCCGTAGAACACACGAGTTCTCTTGATATGTCTTTTAATTTTCAGAATGAACACAATCTAAATGTAGCAGCCAGGAAAAAAGAAAGGCAAAAATATCAAGTTTTCTCAGGGACTCTGGGTTTGCTAGTTGCCTTAGCACCGCCCTTTGATGAAAATACGAGTCTCCCTCCAGACACAGGTAATTACAAGCCAGGAGATAAAATGACACCACACTGGGGATATCTTGATAACACGGGTAACAAAGGAACTGAAAAAGCTAAGTCTTCCCCACCGGTGGGTCAGAGAAAGCCTCAACCCACTTCCTACAGCAAAATCCTGGAGAATTATAAAAGGGATTACCCTCTTGCCTTCCTCTCTGGCGGAGACTATGTTGAATCATCCCAGATGTAACCATAAAAATTGTTTCAGCTAAAAAGGACTTTAGAGATTATCTCTGACTGTACAGATGAAGAAACTGAGGCTCAGGGAGGTGACTTGACTAGTTTCAATGTGGTATACTTGTACAGTCTGGAGCAGCCGTGGGCAAACTACGGCCCGCGGGCCAGATCCGGCCCGTTTGAAATGAATAAAACTAAAACAAAAAAAAAGACCATACCCTTTTATGTAATGATGTTTACTTTGAATTTATATTAGTTCACACAAACACTCCATCCATGCTTTTGTTCCGGCCCTCCGGTCCAGTTTAAGAACCCATTGTGGCCCTCGAGTCAAAAAGTTTGCCCACCCCTGGTCTGGGGGCAGATTGCAGAGCAATGAGCTGAGTGCCTTCTTTCTTAGCTCTGCCTTATTTTACGGCCAAGAGATTCACATTGCTACAAACTTTCCCCCAGTTCAGCGAAAGTTTTTTTGTTTTTTAATATTGTTTATTGATTTCAGAGAGGAAGGGAGAGAGAGAGAGAAACATCAATGATGAGAGAGAATCATTAACTGGCTGCCTCCTGCACGTCCCCCCCCCCCCCCCCCCCGCCACTAGGGATTGAGCCTGCAACCTGGAGAATGTGCCCCAATCTGGAATCGAACCTTGACCACCTGGTTCATATGTCAACACTCAACCACTGAGCCACATTGGCAGGGCAAAGGGTTTTTCTTTATCTAATGAAGAGTCTCAGGCAGACTGGGTTACTCCCCTCCTGCTTGGTCCAGCATGTGATTCATTCGTGGTGTTCATCAAAATTCTATTGGAGCCTAAAGGTTAAAGGTAGGACTTACAAATGTGTATTCTGCACATTTGCATTAGTGCTTAATAGCGCGCCTTCTGCAGGCACAAGGACTCGGTTAGGGTCCCTGATCTTTTGGGGCAAATTACTTAACTGATGCAGTCCCTTCATCTCTCACCTCGGTGCCCTTTCTCCTGCACCACAGGAAATGATTCCTTCCTGCTCTCAGCTCTCCAGGCATTTCTGCACCTTGCCCCAACTCCTCCTGGCGCGTCCCTCCCAGTGCCTGCTCACTGGTAAGGGAGGGGCTGAGAGTGACAAAATGTGGACAGGAGTGCGGTCTCATCCCCTCTCAGCAGGGGCTCTGGCACTGAGACCCTGTGAGTGCCCTACCACAGACCAGCACCACCCCTGCCACCTTCTTCAGTTCAGGACAGGCTTCCCTCACCCTAAGCCTCTGATGATGGCTCTCTGCTCCGGCTCAGCATCTGTTGGGTGTGTGCCTCTGCCCACTGCCTTCTTTATAAGCAGCGTGCCTTGTGTGTCTGCCTCTCCAGGGCTGGCTCAGCACCTGACCAGCTGCAGGGCGGGCCCAGGCTGTGTCTGCTCAGCCTCTGTCACCTCCAGCAGCTGCAGAGAGTCTAGGCCTGCTTCCTGTTTGCACCTGCAAGCCTCCTTGGCATTGCCTGTGTCCCACTGGGCCCTGCCCATCCCCACGACATCCTGCGTAGCATCCTGCTCATTGTGCCAGGGTTTTTGCTCCCTGCCTGACCATGGCTCCCTGGCCCCAGGGCCACCCCTGGCCTGCTAGTTTCAGGGCCCTAGTGCTGCGGCTTGGAGCTGCCTAGCCCTGCCCTGGCTTTTCCCGCTATTTGTGCCCTGAGTCTGCACAAAATGGAGGTCCACTGGCACCCGGGTGCCCTTGCATCTCTCTGGCCCATTCATTCTCAGCTGGGGATTCCAGGCTGGCTGGGCCCTGGTGACTCATAAGCCCTCCTCCCTGGGACTCCTCCTCCTGACCTGGATCATTAGGGTCCCGGTCCTTCCCTCTTGTCCTGGGCTCTCCTCAGACCGCTCCTGCTGGCCAAGGCTTCCACCCTCCTCAACGACCAGGGCCGCTCTCTCCTGCCTTCATAGGTGCCCAGGGGGTGGAGGCCTAGCCATGCAGCGACTGGTGCCCCCGGAACCGTGAACCCCTGGCAGACCCTGAGTCAGTCCACCCTAGAGGGCCCTGGGCAGGGAGCGCTAGTTCTGCCTTGCCCTATAGCCTCCGCCCCACACAGTAGCCACATCCGAAGGCAGGGCGCTCCAGGCAGCCACAGGACACAGGAGTGGGAACCCCTCCCCAGTAACCACAGGCTCCCACTGGGGCCTTTTGCAGTTTCAGCCAGAGCTGGTCCACCCATCAGCCGCTGACTCCTCTTCCTTCTCTCTGGCCAGGTTCCTTTCAACCCCTGCAATTTCCCGCTGCTGCTGACCATCCTCACCCAGTGTGCTCCATCCCACCTTCCAGCCCCCACTCGGGGCACTGCCCACCTCCCAGGTGAGCCAGGGCTGAGGTAGTCAGGGTGGCGAGGACACCTGCTGGTAGGAAAAGCAAACAGAGCTGCTCCCAGAGTCCCTGGCTCACATTCCTCCTTCCTGGGCTGTCAGTTTCTCAACATCTGCCAAATCTCTCTCTCTCATGTTGAAGTTTTTAAAAATCCCCGTTCAATAAACACACATGACTTCCACACGTGTACAAACACACAGATGTCTCACCCAGAAGCCTCCCAGCTCCTCAGCACAGACGGGAGCCTCCGGGGAGGACACACTCCCAGACACACGTCCCCTCTGCACCCACAGCCACACCTCCCACCCACTCTTCCCGTGACACGCAGACACAAAAGGGCCGCCAGCAACCATCTACACGTGAGAGCCACAACCCTGCCTTCCCATGTCCACAGGCCTAGAAGGCACCCATTTTGAGCGCATGCATTTATCTACTGTACAAATCCAGACTGTACATTGCCCTAAAGCACTTGTCCATGTGGACAGAGGTGTGTACCCCTCCCCCACGCCCACAGCTCATGTGGGTCACGTGTGTGGAAGAGACTGAAGGATCCAGACAGCAAGAAGATGCCTCTTGCCTGGGCTTCAAAAGCGTGACATACATTAATTTGTAGCTCTTCTTCCCCAAAACTGGAAAAAACTGAACTGGAGACGTGTCAGAGTGAGTTGTGAAAAGCAGGGAGAAGACGGGGTCTCCAGAGTCTTGGAACTGTAGGGCTTGAGAGAGCGCGCGGCCCTGCCCCTTATGACACCTATATGCCTACCGTTACCGGCCCGCTCGCATGTGCGACAGAGCACATATGTTAACAGGATGACACAATGCGATTCCAAATTAAAATCAGTCAAGGATGGGATGTGAGTTCAGCAAGCTGCTCAACTCCAGGACTCCCCGTCTCCCAGAAGTGCCCGGGTCTTACCAGAATGGCTCTGTCTCTCTCCCCACCCACCTCCCCAGCCCCAGCTGCGCATCCCACCCCCTGCGCCTTGGTGTGGGTGGACCAGGGGACCCTGCTGTGTGGCCACCGCCAGGCCCCCTCGGTGGGACTCCCTGCTCCAGAGCAGACACCCCAGTGAGAATTTGGACTTACTGTGTTCCGCCAGCCCGGGGATCATGTCGAATTTATGGATTTCTTTGGCATAGTACTCCCACTCGGTGTTTTCCTGAGCGCAGCCGTCCTCCCTCTCCTCCAGCAGATCCCTGGTGCTGTTGTACAGGGCCAGGATCTGGTAGGGGACGTGGGTCATCACCGATGGCTCTGGGGGACTCGTGAGCCGGAGTTTGCTCAAGATCTGTCCCCTAATGGCTTCCACTCTCTTCTTCCTGATGTGGCTGAAGTCCAAGGTGGTGCAAGTGGACAGAGAAAGGCTGACCGTGGCAAAGTTCAGCAGGGCCAGGACCACCAGAGCCCTTTGCGAGTGCATCTTCATGTGCGAGCCGGGGAGAGAGGCCAGGGCGGCTGTGAGGCCTGGTGAGGAGGAGACCCCAGCAGGCGTGCAGAAGGAGGGAGGAAAACCAGGCAGCCTCCCTAGATCCCGAAGACTGAGGCTTGGCAAGAAGGTGCATGAACTCACTGCACTGCGAGAGCTTCAGGACTTCCAGGAAGCGCTGGCAACCCTGAGCACGAAGAAGCCGACTGTGTGCCTTACAGCTCTTGGTTTCTTCTCCATGTGTCTAAACAGGTTCTGCTGGGCTCGGACTCCCAGCAAGCCAGGTGGAGGGCAAGCAGAGGGCTGGGAGGGGTAGCGAGGCAGCTGGGAGTAAGAAGGGAGCTGGAGTTTTTCCTTAGGTAAAAATAAATAGAGCGGATATCTGATATTGCCAAAGGCTGCTTGGCGATGGAGAGAAAGTGGGGTTTTTTTAAGGAAGGAGCAGAAGGACCATGGCTTGGGTCCCAAAATCAAAATATTTGCCTTGTCCCGAAGAAAAATAAGGAAAGAGAATGAAAAAGAAAAGAAAAAAATGTTAATAATAATAATAAAAAAAAAGTCAGATCACCAGTGAGTAGGTGGGGAGAGGCAGGGCTGGGCTGCTGATGGCCCGGCTAAAGGTGAGGGCAGCGGAGGACACACTTGTCTCCCAGGCACACCATTCATGCTTTCTCTTAGGGTGCACGTCCTCGGGGCTTTCTAACTGACTTTGTTCACGCTGCCTCTTGTCTTCACTGGCTGGGATGTGGGGTTGTGTGCAATTGGAAGGCAGTGAGGACAGGCCCCTGGAAAGCAGCCCCAATAATCCACTTGGACGCCCAGGGGTCACCAGCACCTCGGCTTGTCTTCTCCCTCAGCCATTGCTTCTGTTCCCTCCTTCTCTTTAAAAAAATAAAAAGGAGAAGAAAAATAAAATAGAAGCCAGCTCACTGCACGCCTGCTCCGGAAAGCTGTTATTCCTTCTTTCTCAGGCTGCTTTTCCTAGCTCTCGCCTCCCTCGCTCATTCCCTCGGACTTGGCTTTCGTCTTCCCTCCCTTTCTCTCCCTCCTGCTTCTCCCTCTCCCTCTCGCTCCTCTCCCTCTCTCTCACACACATGCACACACACTGCTTTCTCTATTTCTCTCTGCTGAAATTTTATACCTCCCTCCGATGACGTCTCTGGTCCGGGGTGGGGGAGGGAGGGACCAGCGCACGCAGCCTCTTTTGCGGCCCGATCTTAATGTTTTAAACAGGCACAGGAAAAGCCGAGCCCATTTGAAAAATACTTTGCGAGTCCTCTCGTTCGTTCGACGTGGTAACTGAACTTTTTTCCCTCTCCCCTTGGAGTCACTCCTGCTTGCTACACGTTGACTGTTTTTCTGGAAAGTTACTCGGGTGAATCCCCTCCCTCCTCTCTCCCCCAACTCCTTCTCCCTCTCCAGCTGTCAGTCCGTCCTCTCCTGGGCTGGTCTCTCGCTCCCTCCCTGGCCGCGCGTCCCGGGCCGCCCCGGGCAAGGCCGGACACTGGGCAGGGTCCCGAGTGCGCGGGGCCGGGGCAGCGGCGGCCGTGCCCCCACCTCGGTGAAGGGTGACGCCCGGGGTTGGAACGGGCTTGGACTTGGGTTCAGCTCCGCGGCTATCCTGGCCCTGATTCTTCATTGACAAGATTGGAGTCGGGCAGCTTGGAGAGGCTTGGAGATGCTCCAGGGGCGCTGAAAATGGTGGCGTTTTCCGGCAGATCGAGGGTGCCCTCTGGCGTGGCGAGACTGCCAGTGACAGAGGCTCTGCGGGTCGGAGCTGGGAGGGTTGGGGCTGGGGCTGGGGCTGGGGAGAAGGGGCTTGGAGAGAGGCAGAGCGATGCGAGCCGGACCCTCGGGGAATAGCCTCCCTCTCGGCCCGGCCCGGCGTGCGCACAAGTGCACCTCTCCCTCCCCCGAGCCCTGCGCTGCAGCCGCGCTCGCAGAAATGTCCTCCAGATGTTCGTGGCCTCCCTCCCGCCTGGGGTTCCGCGGGGATCTGCGTCAGCGAGCGCAAAGTCAGCAGTTGGCAGGAGCCCATTTCCCAGATGGGTGAGGGGAATTTTCCTCTCCGCTTTCCTTCTCCTCCTCAACCTGAGCTTCTAGGTATGTCCCCAGGAGAGAATCCGCACAGGACTAGCCCCTGAATGGAATCACTTTCTTAGAAATCAGTGTTGCTCCCTGCCACCCACCCCCACCTCACCCCAGCCTTCCAGGGCCCTTCCAGCCAGGCCTGGTTCCTGCTCCTGGCTCCTAGGTTACTAACCAAAAGGGGATGTTCACCCCTCCCCGGAAAGCGGTGGATCCTTTCACAATTGAAGAAATTAAGGCACAAAGAGATTTTTTAAAAATATATTTTTATTGATTTCAGAGAGGAAGGGAGAGGGAGAGGGAGATAGAAACATCAATGATGAGAGAGAATCATTGATTGGCTGCCTCCTGCAAGCCCCCAACAGGGGATCAAGCCCACAACCTGGGCACATGCCCTTGACTGGAATCGAACCTGGGACCCTTCAGTCCACAGGCCGACGCTCTATCCACTGAGTCAAACCAGCCAGGGCCACAGAGAGATTTTTAAAAGGCCACACTGCTGCCCAGCCGTGTGGCTCAGCGGGTGAGCGTGGACCCAGGAACCAAGAGGTTCTGGTCAGGGCACAGGCTCTGGTTGCCCAGTAGGGGTGCGTGCAGGAGGCAGCCGATCAGCGATGTTCCTCTCTCATGGATGTTTCTATCTCTCTATCCCTCTCCCTTCCTCTCTCTCTAAAAATCAATAAAAACACATTTACAAGTAAAATAAAATAAAAGGCCACGCTGCTTATGAGTGCTGGAGGTGATATTTAATAGGGGCTTTCTGGTTTGCGTGGGCATTATTGTGATTTGCATAACAAATGAGGAAACCTAGGTGTAGAAAGCTTAAAAATAACTTGTCTAAGGTCATATAGCCTGTATGTATCACCACTGACATTTAGGCTGAGGAGCCTATTGCAGGTCTATGAATATAACTATGCCTCTGAAATTCAGCCAGCCTTGGAAAAAATGATTTTCTCTCATCATTGATGTTTCTCTCTCTCTCTCTCTCTCTCTCCCTTCCTCTCTGAAATCGATAAAAAAAATATTTTTAAAAAATCTAATATTCTCACTGAGAATCAGAGTTAGTAAGTGAAAGGTTTTAGGGATAATCTCTAAGAGTAATTACAGGGAAAAAAACTGAGTCCAGAGAGACTCTGCCTGGCTACCCAGGTAGTTATCAGCAGAGCTAGCATG
Organism: Myotis daubentonii; assembly: GCF_963259705.1. Classification (NCBI taxonomy): domain Eukaryota; kingdom Metazoa; phylum Chordata; class Mammalia; order Chiroptera; family Vespertilionidae; genus Myotis; species Myotis daubentonii. The sequence continues at coordinate 21,055,446 of NC_081840.1, read as the reverse complement.
AGACCTCAATTCTTCTGACATCCAGGTAATGCTGTTGCTGTCACAACCCTACCCAATAAACATATGGATGAATGATTGAACTGAGTAACTTACTGGGTATTTAGTTTTAGGGTTGCTACTCACACTTCCAAGTCTTTGCTTAGTGGCCATCTAGGCCTTACCCCCAGTGCGATTTTGGAGACACTGCTCCCTTTCACAGCCATGAGCCCATCACCTGGGAGTCCCAGATGACCAGGGCCAGGGACACAGCCAGTGGTATTGACTTGGTATCTTATATGGGGAGTCGATGAAAACTCAACTTACTTGCCCCGTTAGGCTGGTGAAGGGGTTCAGAACAGGCCTCCTCAAGATGTGCCACTTAGACATGTGAATTATTTTGAGCTGAAGACAATGGAGCCCCTGAGGGCTCATGATAAACTTTTACTTCTCCCTTAAAGACTTTAATTAGAGGCCTTACCATAATAAGAGTTATCACCAGAAATAACTTTTTTGAAAAATATATATTTTTATTGATTTCAGAGAGGAAGGGAGAGGGAGGGAGGGAAAAGAGAGGGAGAGAGAGTGAGAGAGAGAGAGAGTGAGAGAGAGATCAATGATGAAAAGCACAAAAGAAAGAAACATCAATGATGAGAGAGAATAATGATTGGCTGCCTCCTGCACGCCCCCTACTGGGGATGGAGCCCGAAACCCCAGCATATGCCCTTGACCAGAATTGAACGGGACCCTTCAGTCCACAGGCGGATGCTCTATCCACTGAACCAACCAGCTAGGGCCAGAAATAACTTTTTGTATCTATAGCTCTGTTTATCTATAGCGCCGGGCAAACCTCTAATTACTGAACATCTGTTCTTCTATTCCTGCAGTGATATTCATCCCCTCTGATGCCCCAAGGTGTCTTACTTCATCCTTAGCTCAGAATGTCACATGTACCTCTTTTCCCCTTTTTGTCTCTGACTCATATATATGGGGTTCCCATACTTATGTAATTAAATTTTGTTTTTTTCTCTTGTTAGTCTGTCTCCTATCGATTTGATTATTAGACCAGCCAAAAGAACTCAGAGGGTAAAGGAAAGCTTCTTCCGCCCTCGCACTGGGAATTTGAGGGATATCTTCCTTTACTGGCCTAGGAGGATGGCTGGCACTCAGTAATAAGGGCTGAAGAAAAATACTCCAGTAAGATACGGTGCCAGAAAGGCGCCTAGCTCTGCTGCTTAATGATTTCCCTCAAGCCATCTCTTTGCACATCTTCAATTGTGGAATCATTGAATATTGCTGCTGCTTACTTTATGTTGTTGGAAGGATTATTTGACTTTTGCAAGTTATTACTACTAGGGGTTTTGATGTGTTGGTTCCGCCTCTCTGTGACGTTTTTGAAGACAGAGATTATGTATATTGCATTTTCCGTTATAAACCATTTATTAACACCTGATCCTTGTAGCCCGTTTCCTCATCTGTGCAATGGAGATAATGCAACATATCTTGCTTCCCATACAAGGTTGCTATGCCCTTCACAGGAGCTAATAACCGTGAAGGTCCTCTGTGCATTGTAAAGAGCTATATAAATGGGAGGGATCAGAATAATCGCTACTATTAGTAGTGGTGCTTTGCAATGAATAACTTACGTATTTAAAAAAGGGCAAATGTTTTCCCACTGTCCCACAGGAGCAGCCTTAGCGGAATGTGATACCTGGCGGTTTCTTCCGGATGTCAAGCAAGGCGTTTAGGAAATATTTAAGTTGGAGGATGGTACAGAGAATCCAGGAATAATGCCTCGACCCTTTAAATTTCGGGACGGAAGGGCGGAGCCATCGTCAGGGACGCCAAGGGGCCGCTAGGTTTCCAGGAAGTGACGTCAGGCGGCCGCGGAGATGGAGGACGTGCTGGACCTGGGCGAGGAGCGGCGCCGCGGCCCGGCCACCTCCGTGAGGACTGTGGCGGGGGCGGGAGGCGGGTTGGGGCCAGAATTTGGCGGGTGGGGAGGGACGGCTCCGCGGGCCCGGCTCCCGGCGGCGCCTGTGCGGCGGGTCCCAGCGGCCGGAGCCGCACTGCGGAGGCGGAGAGGAGGCGGGGGCTTCGCGCGCCCCGCCCCCGGGCCGCGGGGGGCTCAGCCTGGGGTTCGCTTTCTTTAAAATCCCCAGGAAGTGGGAAACCGCCCCCGCCGGCCTCCGGGGTCAGTGGAAACTTGCCCCGTTCTCCTTGGCTTTCTGGAGCCCCAGGGGCGAACGTCCCTGGAAAGGACAGCTCTGCGGGTGACCCGAGGCGCCCGGCCAGGGTCGTCCTTGCGCCCATTCTAGAGCTTTCCCGTCGGACTCTCCTTATGGCAAACTTACATAAAACCCGCACTGTCTCATACAGGGGAGGCAGGGCTGGGCTTTTTTTTTTTTTTTTGGCCCGTAGCCCCGGGGAACGAGGCTTTTCCTCAGTTTTATAGTTAAGGAAAGCAAGGCTCAGATTTATAACGTTGAGTGCTGGGGCCCAGAGGTCAGATGGAGTCTAAAGCTGTTGCGAGGGTCTAAAAAAAGCTAACCTCTCGTTCGAACCTCGGGCTCCTCGTCTCGGAATGGCGTTGCTGTCTGCCCTAAGGAGTTGCAGTGAAGACGGAATAGGATTGTGCGTGGGAAAGCCTTAGCACAGCGCCTGGCGGTTGCTAAGTTATTAGAAGACGTTCGCTGCCGCTCTTCTGCAGCTGCGATTCACCCAATCGAGGGTCAGTAACAAACCAAGCTGGATTCAAGACTCAAGTTCAGCGATTTTTTTGTTTTAACTCCATTCACACCCCCCTCCAAGCCTTTTTACCTTTAGAATAGTCAAGAGTACATTTACTGAAAGATTGAGCCACCGGGCAGAGCTTTAGCCTGCGCTGTGGACTGTGGAATCTCTTAAGTGTTATTTTGTTTTTTAATACCCTGGTAGCATCTGCTGTCCTCCAAGGAGCTGGATAGGAGCACCTCCCTAAGGGAGAGCTGAAGCATACGAACAAATAGTTCTAGGACAGTGGTTCTCAACCTTCCTAATGCCCCGACCCTTTAATACAGTTCCTCATGTTGTGGTGACCCCCAACCATAACATTATTTTCGTTGCTACTTCATAACTGTAATTTTGTTACTGTTATGAATCGTCATGTAAATATCTGATATGCAGGATGTATTTTCATTGTTACAAATTGAACATAATTAAAGCATAGTGATTAATCACAAAAACAATATGTAATTCTATATGTGTTTCCCGATGGTCTTAGGCGACCCCCAAAGGGGTCGCGACCCACAGGTTGAGAACCCCTGTTCTAGGACGAAGCAGGTTGCTTGATTGACCAAGGAGAATATTAGGTCACCAGGCTTTCCTGATATGTGAATTTGTGTAGTACCGGGTTATATAAATGTAGTTCTTCGTTCATCTTTTCAACTAACACTTTATTGAGCCCGTTTTCATAGGTGCTGGAGGGCCGGAAGCCAATTCCAGCATGTCAGCAAGGGCTGAATCATCTGGAGTAGCAAGGGCATTTCCCCAAACCTGAAAAGGATGCATTAAATTGATCGTTTGCTGCCAGACAGCTCAGGGCATCTTAATCTACATGTTGTTGCCTCCTACTGGCCAAACACCTGAACAGCCAAAGGCGATTTTCCCAAATCTGACAATGCCTCTGTAAATGAAACCGGACCCTTTGATGTATATATCTCTGCCTCACCTCAGGACAATTTGTGTTAATAAAAAGCATGGTGTCCTGAGACGAGGAGATCTTAGTTTCTTTAGCTAGGCTCCTCTGACCCCCAAATGCCTTTCAAAATTATGTTTCGTCTCTGGACTCTTATTTAAGTTACACACAGCCCCTGCTCCAGATTGCTGAACCCTTCTTAATGCCGGCACTGGAGATAAAGCAGCGAATAAAACAAAGTTCTTGCCCTTATGGGGCTTATATTCCAGTGAGGCAAGATGGACAATAAACAGGCTATACATTCAAAATATATAAGATTGGGTAATGAAATAGTTTTTCTATTAGCCATACATGTGGACTTATAACGGGGTCTTCGAAAAGTTTAACATTTTAAAATACTTAATTTTTAGAGCAGTTATCTATAAACAGCATTTAGAGACAAGATTATTGAATTTTTGTTTCAGCACAACCACTGCTTATGGTATGCCATATTTATATATCCAATGCTGTGATAAATGGAAAAGCATAACACAAGTGAAGCAATGGAATTGTCTGCCTTGGGGAAAAAAATGAGCTGCTTATTATCAGGAAGATTGTTTCCATCATCTCTGAAACCTAAATGATTGATTAAAATTTGAAATGGCCCAGCTGGTGTAGCTCAGTGGTTGAGCATTGACATAGGAACTATGAAGTCACGGTTCAATTCCCAGTCAGAGCACATGCCTGGGTTTCAGGCTCAATCCCTAGTGGGGGGGGTGTGCAGGAGGCAACCTATCAGTGATTATCTCTTATCATTGATGTTTCTTTCTCTTTCTCTCTTCCTCTCTGAAATCAATAAAAGTATATTAAAAACAATATTTGAAATGTAAACACTCTGTAAGAGTTTTTATGCAGCTCCCATGTACCCCTTCTCAATTTGTTGGTACAGATAGTTCTTAGGATATCATAAAACTGAGATTCCAGCATGGTATAGTGGAAAGAACTCAGAATTTGAAGACAAGAAGATTTTGCTTTGAGATTTATGTCTGCCACTTAATTGTCTTTCTGGGCATTGATTTCCTCATTTGTAAAATGATATTAATCCCAGTCCCTGTTATTCTGAGATCAAATGAAACTATATCAAGTGAGGTCTGAAAGTATTTCTATCAATGCTATTTTGTCTTTTAAAAGCCAACAAATGGCACTAGTGGGTTTAGTTCAGTGGATAGAGCGTCGGCCTAAAGACTTCATGTAGGGTCCCAGGTTTGATTCCAGTCAAGGGCACATGCCCGGGTTTCAGGCTCCATCCCCAGTAGGGAGAGTGCAGGAGGCAGCGGATCAGTGATTCTGTCATCATTGATGTTTCTCTCTTTCTCTCCCCCCCTCCTCCTTTCCTCTCTGAAATTAATAAAAATAGATTTTTTTAAAAAGCCAACAAATGAATAGATAAATATTTTAGTACCCATTGGTCTGCCTAAATAAAGTTTTGTTGTTGTGTTGTGAAGCATTTGAGATATAGAGCCTCCCCTGCAGGAGGACTTTGGGGAAAACCTGCAGATGGTTCATTTGATGACTCAGAATGTGAAGTGTTCTGATTTCCAAAGCTGATGTCTCAACATTCTTGTAAGAGATTTTCTTTCATGTTGTAAACGGAACTCCAATTTAGTTTACACGTTAAAGCAGACGCTACCTGTATTTCTCTTTTGGCAGTTCCCATGGAATTTAGGAATTCTCTCTCAAAAACTTTTTTTTGATAACTGTTCTCACGTCAAGCTGCAGCTTTGAAAGTAGGTCTTCCTAAAATCCTGCATGAACATGGGAGCCTTTACCACACTCTTCCTTAAACTGTGGCATGAGGTCTCTGCCCATTCCAGAGGAATTTCTAGTTTCATTTCTTTGGGTAGAAATGATCTATGGTAGTTAAATGAAAACCTTATGATCATTAACCCATGAATTTCCTATTCTTCTACCAAAGAGAACTGACCTTAGTTGCTTTTAGGGTTTGGAGCATTTGCTAAGAATATATTCAGATTACTTCACCATGTATTCATAAATCCAGTTCTTGCTTACCTTCCCAGAACTCTTGTCCTCATAGCGGCTCAAAGATGTTTGGGTCAGCAGTGCCCCTCATTTCTTCTTATAGGAGGCCAAGATGGGTCGCCGAGCTCAACAGGAGTCAGCTCAAGCCGAGAATCCCCTCAGTGGCAAGAATTCTTCGATTCTGACTGGAGAGGTGGGTGTTAAAAAATCTGAGGAAATGCTACAAATTAGTATTCCATATTTCTTCTCTTTAATGTCAGCTCTTCTCCTATCTTAATTTGGGAATTCCCTTCCTGGGCATTTGTCATCTGAGTTAGAAATGAAAAAGAAACACTTTATCTTCGATGCTGGAATAGTTTCGGTGCATTGCTTTCTATTCTCAAGGAAGAACTTTGTAAAGTTAGCTGAAGCAAGGGACTGGGAAGTTTCAAAATCTAGTTGAAATCCAGGTTGTTATTTCTACTGAATGAAGGCCAGTGAGGCATGCTGGTGACACCAAGTTAGATTACACACCTGGACATCTCATGGGGACCTGCACTTCCTACAGTGTCAGGCAGGAAGGGGATCAGTACTGGCCTTATTTTCCTGGAAACTTTTCCTCTGAGTAGCCCAGACTTACGGGAATTTATCCGGTTCCTTTGTAGAGAGGGTGGGTAATCCTGATGAGCAATACTTTTAATGCCAGGGTACTATTTTCGGCAGCTTCACCTTCGTTTGTCCGTTTGAAAAAACGTTGCCCTTTTCAAGAGTCTGCTTCAGGGTAATCCCCTCTGTCAGTCAGCTCTTCTCCAGGTTGAGGTAGGGCTCCTTCCTCTCAGTTTCCATAGAACATCTCACATTATATGCTAATTTTTGTTTTATGTGTCTGTCAGTCCCACTAGACATTGAGTTTTCTGACAGCAGGAAACCTGGCTTCTCTGTCGTCTGGCTCCTGGGCCCATAGTAGGTTGAGAGTAGATGAGGGGATGTCACTGATAGAAATGTGGGTACAGAGAATCATTTCTCTACTCTAGGATACCAACCATGCCAGCGCAGAAAAGCTGGCAGCTGACCCTTGGCCTCATTGCCTGAAAACAGTAGGGGGAGTGTGAGTTGGGGGGATTGTGGGAACTGGAGGCCAATGCCCCTTCTAAAGGGGTAACCACTACATAGCCAGAGCTGACTGATGCTGTGGGAAACACAGGCCCAGTATTGCCAGATCCTCTGACTTTGCAAGAGATGTTGGCAGTCTAAACTTGTATATGAAAGCAACAATTTTTAGAGGTTAGTAATTAATATAAAAATTTTGGCCTGGCCGAGGCCGGTTTGGCTCGGTGGATGGAGCGTCGGCCTGTGGACTGGGGGGGTCCCGGGTTCGATTCCGGTCAGGGGCATGTGCCTGGGTTGCGGGCACATCCCCAGTGGGGGATGTGCAGGAGGCAGCTGATCGATGTTTCTCTCTCGTCGATGTTTCTGGCTCTCTGTCTCTCTCCCTTCCTCTCTGTGGAAGAATCAATAAAATATATTTTTAAAAAAGGAAAAGAAAAAAAAAAATTTTGGCCTGAAGGTTGTTAGTATGTGACCTTTGGCCATAGCACCCCCATTATAGTGCTTATTACATTGTAGTCTAACATTTTACAAGTCTGGCTCCCTCATGAAATGTGAGCTTCTGGGAGACAAGGGTGTGTCTTCCCATTGTACATCTTTGTTATCACAGTGTCTGTCACAGAACAGGTATGCATTTGACATTGCAAAGGATGAGGGGATGAAGTGCATAGTGTGTGATGGGGAGCTTAGAAGCTGAGTGATACTGTGATAGGGCCAGGGGTTGGCAGATCACAGTGGAACATTGGAGGCACGGTTATGGGTGTGGTCGTATAATATAAAAAGACAGTGAAAGAAGACATACCAGCCCCAACCTGGATCTCAAGAAGCTTGAACTGTAGTAAGGTACATCTTTAAAGAGAAAAGGGGCAAACAGATGATTGGGTTAATGGAAATCTATTCTTGGCCTCTGGCCACTTTAGACTATAGTTCTAGGAGGATCCATCGCAATGCCAGATGACTTATTCATTTATTCAACAAATATTTATTGAAGCTTTCTGTGTGCTGGCACCATTTTAGGACTTGGCATATTTCAGTGAACAAAAGAGACAAGGTTCCCTGCCATAACAGAACTTATATTCTTGTGATTATTGGCAGTTAGGAAGACTGACTACAGGTCTACTTAATTGTGAAGGAGGTTACAGCCTGTAGTGGTCAGGTGAGCGAGCCTGTGATGGGCCAGGATGTCCTGGAATGACCTATGGCCTTGAAGCCCGATGTGGCCCCCATACCAAATGGGCTCCTCAGCTGGGGTCAGTAAGCACTGTTCCTCTACCCACCCCCTTCCCCTTGGCTTCCAGCAAGAGTCAGTTCTGTGAGCACATAACTCCAGAGTCACAGACTCTGATGAACCTTGTAGGGTTTCAGCCTTTCTGGAATACTTGCTTATTTCCTTTTTATTTTTCTTTTTTAAACTATGAGCATTAGCATTTTTCTGGGAGAACATGATAAAAAGTCATTCTCTTCTTTGTCTAATGGGTGTATCTGACAGCGAAATGCCTGTCAGAATTCCAGGATTCCTTCTCTCCCTGGGTTAATTGAGGTTCAAAGCAGTGTGGGCAGCCTCCCCCCCCCCCCCCCCCCCCGGGGCCAGATGCTCACTGTGCTGTGTGGGACTTTTTGGCTGTTTCTTTCTAAAATTAGATCCTAAGACTTGTGTGTGTGCCCATTTACATTCCGAGTGTATTACTTGATATATTTATTTTTGTCCTCTCGCTGACTATATTCTATGTTGAAGCTATTCATGAAACTGTAACTATGGTACCTGGGCTTGTCAGACATATTGGAGTTACTTTAGGGTTAAGTAGGAAATTAGTTCAAACAAGTTACCTTAAAGCGAGATGGCAGAGTTGGGAGCGCTGGCGAAGGAAGCAGAGAAGGGGTCCACTGGAAGAGAGAGAGCACAGGACTTGGCATCAGAAGACCAGGGCTTGTGACAGCTCTGCTAATTAATTGCCTGGATCTTGAACTAGTCCACTAATCTCTCTAATCCTCCATTTTATTATCTGTCAAATAGTGGTAACAGTACTACCAGGTTGCTGTGGGGATTAAGTGAAATATGCAATTAAAAGCACTTTAATAACGGAGAAGCCTGGCACAAGTGTTCATTCATGCAGTAAACTAGTGAATAAGTATTTGGACAGTGCTCTGCTGTTTTTAGTAACGAAGAGGATGTAAGCTTGGGTCTCTGCTAGAACTGACTGGAAAGGCTCTTCAAGGCTGCTCCTCACGTAACCACAGGTTGACCAGTAGGGATCCCAAGCAGTTTTTGTGCTTTCTGGGTGCAGTGGACATTCCTTACACGAGTGGACAACAACCCAGGTCTTGGGATCATGCAGGTGGGTCATTCCGGCCTGGGCTCAAATCCTGGCTCTGCCGCATATTAGTTCTATGACTCCGACCGAGCAAGTTACTTAAAACGGGGATATTAATACTACATACTCCGTAAGGGTGGCTAGAGAGAAAAAATGAGGTCATAGACGTAAAGCCCTTAATACAATCTGGGACATAAGTGCCCAATATATTGCTAACCATTATTTTTCTAGACTTTTCTCCTTTTTAGTTTGCCTTAACCATCTCTACAAAGGTTGAAAACTGGTGGTCTTCAGGCTGAATTTCACCTATAGTCATGTCTTGTTTGATGTGGGCAGAGTTTAATTTTTTTTTCTTTTTATTTGGTTGTTATCGTTTATAAATTAGGAAACTTCATGTGAAAATCTAAATTTTGGGCTTCTTTCTAAAATCAGAAGTGTTGGCATGGTGGGAGTGCTGGGCTGGCATTCCCACAAGGCTGGAGCTGGCTGGAGCTGGTAACAGTGCTCGCGTACATGCGACCTGCCCTCTCCATTTCGCCACTTGGCCACTTGTTACTGTAATACACCTGGTCAGATTTACTCACATTTGGTCTGACTGGCTTCTACTTCCATTTGAGTTTCAAACTCCTGCTTTTTTAGGGTGGATTGATTTTCAGGTGTCCTTGTGTGTCTGTTAGTGTTGAATTTGGCTACATCCATCAGAAACTCAACCCCAGTACTTGAATCAAACAGCATGATTTTTCTTGCAGCAAGAAGCCCAGAGGAGGGCAGGGCAGGGCAGGGCTGGTGCGGTCCTGCATGACCCTTTCCCCTTCTAGTTTCCAGCTCTGCCATCTGGAGCTTGGGACCTATTCTCATGGTAGCAGAATGACTGGTTGTTCCCAGGGATCAGAGCTGCATTCTGGAGAGGAAAAGAAAGGATAGTTGAAGCATTCAAGGTGCATGCCAACCAAGTGTGTCCCTTCTTTCTTTCTAGGAAAACAGTAGCCAGAGACCTCACCAAGTAGACTTTTAGTTACATGTTATTGGTCAGAACTGTGTCTTACAACCACCTTATTTTGCAAGGGAGTGTTCAACTGGGCATGTGGCCACACCCATAACATTGGGGTGTGTTTTTTTTTGTTAGAGAGGAGAGGAGAATAGAATGGCTGTTGGGTTGGCAATTTGCACTGACATGTGTTTTTTAAAAAAGTAGAATTTATGCAAAGTTGTGTGTGTGGTTTTTTTTAAAGGGAGAGGAAGGAAGAGAAAGAGAGAGAAACTTTGATGTGAGAGTGAAGCATCAATCAGCTGCCTCCCATATGCCCCCCATGAGGGATTGAACCTGCAACCTGGGCATATGCCCTGACCTGGGATTGAACTGGCAACTTCGGTGCACGGGATGACGCCCAGCCAACTGAGTCACACTGGCCAGGGCTTTTTTTTTTTTTTTTAAATATATTTTTATTGATTTCAGAGAGGAAGGGAGAGGGAGAGAGAGATGGAAAGATCAATGATGAGAGAGAATCATTGATCGGCTGTCTCCTGCATGCCCTCTACTGGGGATCGAGCCCACAACCCGGGCATGTGCCCTTGACTGGAATCAAACCTGGGACCCTTCAGTCTGCAGGCTGACACTCTATCCCAGGAGTCCTCAAACTTTTTAAACAGAGGGCCAGTTCACTGTCCCTCAGACCGTTGGAGGGCTGGACTATAGTTTAAAAAAAAAAAACTATGAACGAATTCCTATGCACACAGCACATATCTTATTTTGAAGTAAAAAAACCAAAACGGGAACAAATACAATATTTGTATTTGCATGTGGCCTGTGGGCCGTAGTTTGAGGACCCCTGCTCTATCCACTGAGCCAAACCGGCTAGGGCTTTTTTTTTTTTTTTTTTTTTTTAATGTAGCCTTGGGTATGAAAGGGAAGAATTATTTTTTAGTAGTAAAAACAAAACAAAACAAAAAATAAACCCACATCTCTCTCTAGTTTTTTAAATTTAAATTTGTGTAGCGTTCGGTGAAAAATTGTAAGCCCTGAAGTTCCAGGAAATGTTGATAGAATTGCCTGTCACTCTCTTCTAGTTATTTCTAACACCTGGAGGCTTTTCGCTTACAGGGTATGTGTGGCTCAGTCCTCCCTCTCTCAAAGAAGAGGGAAGGTCTCTGTTTGGTCATTTGGTAAATTTCAAGGAGCTTAACTATTTCATTGTACTGATTGATCAGAACGATGAACTCTTCCAATAGTTTTATTCTTACTCACTCAGAGTTGATTAGAATTATGAATATTTCTTTCAGGTTGTCCTGAAGATGAAATTAGGTAATGCACATACAGTGCTTAGCATCATATCCAGCACACTGGAACCTCTTAAGAAATGGCAAATCCTAAAAATGTTTATGACTGCACTCTTCTGGTGTTTGGCTTTTTTTGGCCACCTGTCACAAATCAGGCTTGGATCACTAGATGCATATTTCAGTTAGCAATTCCAGTTGGCATTACAGTCATTGAGAATTGTACTGGAAGATGGTTCCAGGATGATCTTCACTTGTCTACAGCACAGAACTTTCTCTGGGGAGACCAGCTGTGCTAATTGAGCTGGGTTTGATTTCTCTGCTTGAACTTTCACCTCCTATCAATTCAAATGCTGCTGCTCTTATACAGCTCCTTCAAGAAAAGACCCAACACTTTCTACCATAAAGTTACACTATCATACTCGGAAGTTGGAGAAAAGTAATTTTGGGCAAAACATCACCAGGGTTGGCCTGTCTTTTAGGTGAGCACGGCTCTCTTGGGTCTAGATCTCTCTGTGACTTATCTTTTATTTTGCAGATGGTCCTTTCAATAATAAAGCAATTTTAGCAGACATTGGAACAGTTGCTACCTGTCTGTTAATTACCTGCGGTATCCTATTTAAGCTCCATGGTAGCTCATGAAGTAAACACTATTATTATCTGATTTTTAGCTATGAGACTTCGAGATGTTGGGTGACTTGTCCAGAGTCCTTCAGCTTATCCCTGACTCTAGTTTAGTTTCTCTGACTCCGGCTAGGTACTTACCCACCACCTAACCTCCTACCTCCTTGCTAGGTACAGACACAGACCTCCCAGTAGAGAAAGACTTTTGGAGAGAATGGAGAGACTTCGGGTTTCTCTCTCTCTCTCTCTCTCTCAATCCTTTTGGAGAGGGAGTAAGTTCTCACTTGATCACTCTTATTCATCCACTTGTCTAGAGAAGTGTTTGAGTCACAGCTGTTCCCTTTCTCTCCCCTGATCCCTCGGTGTTCCTCCAAGGACTCAGACTGAAAGTTAGCCAGATTCTCTCGAAGGAATCTCAAAAATGCTGCTGGGCTCATGTTCCCAAATTAGGCCAATTTCCTCATCCCCCAGCAGCTTTCCTCAGCTGGAGCTCCTTTGGCGCTCGGCATTACGTCTCTTGCCCTCCGCCCATTCCCTGACGGGCCTGCCAGCACGGCAGTTATTTTCAGCCCAATAGGGTTATCTGCTGACCCTTTTTGGTGACATTTTCCTTCTTTCTCACAAAAATAACTTTCCTGATGGGTCACATTTCTCAGCCTTTTTCATAGCCCCTCTCCAATGGGCTGGATTAAATGATGCTTCTGGTAACGTCTTCGAAGAGGGATGCAGGGAATTCGATGTGGAACTGCTCGTGAGGAATGTGTTTTCCACACTTCATATTTATGTCGTGCTTTGCATGCTTCAGTTTTGAGCTCTCCCTTGGGATGGACATAGCGCATCACTGACCCATCCCTGGGGCCCATCACTGTGTGGAAGGGAATGTCATCTTAGGGTAGAGCCTGCATTTAGAAAGAGCGCTTCAAGATTCTCCTCCAGCGCTGGCTCCGGCTCTGTCATTCTCCCAGTACAACGCCCTTCCACAGCTTATGCCTCATTTTACTACCCGTGAAGCGGAGAATCGCTCTGGCTGGCTCCCTACAAGTCCCGGGTGAACGGCGGTGCAGGGAAGAGCTTTGAGGTTCTCTTTCTCACCTTTAGGAGGGTTAAATGAGAATGCATGTAAGGGGTCTAGTGCAGTGCACCATTACGTCAGCTATTGTTATTATTGACACAACCCGAGAAGTAGAATAGATGATCATTTTGTCTTTAATCCCAGTTCTGTCATTTACTAGGCATGAACCCTGGGCAAGTTACTTAACCACTCTAAGCCTGTTTCCTCATCTGTTGAATGGAGATGGTACTAGTAGCTATCTCATAGGGTTGTTGGAAGATAAATAAGAGTATATATAAAGCTCTTAAGATAGTGCCTGTAACATGCTATTATTATTATTATTATCATTATCATTATTCTTATCTGTGTCACATGAGAATTAGAAAGTATTATCAGTTTATCTTCAAATGCAGTTCTATTCAAGATACAGAGAAATTCTTACTTCATGGAACTCTCTGAGTCGTAGGACAAAGAAACATTTGAATGAGGCGTCCTTTAGGTGAGAATTTTTGTGCTGCTTGAGGCCCACTTCATTTGTCTCCTCTAGTAGCATCTCTGCCTATGCCACTGACTAGTTATTTGCCAATACTTTCCCATAGAACAATCCTTAATTGTTTACTTACATCATTTTGTTGTTCTGGGGGTTTATGGGTAGAAATTGAGAAAGGTGGCAGTGACCTCTGTGACCTCTGTGACCTTGGAGTAGAAAGTAACATCCATTTAGCCATTCATTCATTCACTTATGAAACTTGATTGGGAGCTTTCAATGTGCCAGGCATTGTGCTTGGCGTCCCTGTACTTTCAGGGAAGCAGTCAGAGAGGGGTCTGTGTGTGCCTGGCACAGCACCACATCACAGGCAGGTTCTCAGTAAATATTATGAAAGAATTCATTGAATACATTATGATGTACATGCACTCATCACCAAATGTAAAAGGCCTCTCGACCTTTTCCTCTCCTATTGAGCTTTTTCTGTTTCTTTTTTTCCTCCCTTTTCTCTTTTTTTCTGTGTCTCTTCCTGTTTTTTTATTCTTCACCAGTGATAACAAAGAACTCAATCCCCCATACTTCTTTTCCCCCATCCTGTTGTATATATTTTTATTGATATATTTATAAGTAGAATTTTATTTATTCATTCATTCACTCATTTACCCTATATTCAATATACACGTTCCAACATAAAAATGAATAATATAACTCTAGGCACACAAATTATAGTACTTAAGTAGTGTCAGAATGGGAACACAGAAGGAGCAATAACCCTGTCTGGGACTTCAGGAAAGCTTCCTAAAGGAGGGGACCGCTGAGGTGGTTTGAAATGAATGAGTAGGAATTTGCTAATGAGAGGGAAGAACAGAGGAAAAGCCTGTTTCAGGGCCTGCATTGTACAGGGGCCTGGTGTTTTCAGGGCATGGTAAACAACTTCATGTATTGGGACATAGGCCTTGTCTTCTAAGTGGAGGAATTTGGGGTTATTTTGTATGTTGTAGAGAGCCCACAAATATTTTAAAGCAGAAATTACATTGTTGACTTTGTTGTCTAAGAAGATAAATCTGACAGCTATGTGGAAGATGGTCTGGAGTGGGGAGAGTGTTCCCAAGGAGACCAGTGTGAGGTGGTTGGGGCAGTCCTTCTGAGAGATGATGGGGCATGAACTCCAGGCATTCCCAGATCAGTTTCACAGTTTTGGGCATCTATATACCACTTGTATTATTTATTAACATTTTTGTTTAACTCAACTCCCATTTTATATTTAAATACATTTATTTAAAAAAAATTTTATCAATGAAATTACAATTTAATGATAGTAATATTTTTCCTAATTCAGACTAAAATACATGCATGGCTGTTTTCAAAAGGCTCATCCATGTACCACCAGTCATCTTGCTTGCACTGGTGGCATTTGAACCTGATTTGGGGAAACAATAAACTGAAGCCTGGCAGAGGGGTAAAGAGGAGAGGTCAGAGCCACTTTTAAGGGGAGATGGATAATGTGGTATTAGCTTTGCTGTCTGGAGTTGACCCCATTGTAGCTAAAAGGACTGAATAGGTAATGATGTTTTTGAGGCTGAGAATTTAAGATCAGGAGTGGGGGAGTAAGAAGAGATAATTATTTCAATTTTGGGCATGTTGAATTTGAGTTACCTTTAGGGTTTTCAATGAGGTCTGTCAAGTACGTAAACAGATTTGGTCTGGAGCTTCAGAGAGAAAGTTGAAAAACTAGTGAAAACAGATGTGGGAGTCAGCAGGTATGCTGGGATGTCTAAGAAGAGCATATAGGAAGAACTTCTGATCTTTTGGGTGGTACACAGACACCTTCATGATCTTTAGGTGCAAATGTGTGAGGCTTTAAGCAGAGAAGAGATGTCAGATTTGCATTTTAGAAGGAGCACTTTGGCAATAATTGGCCAAGGATGGGTCCAGATTTTGTGAGTCCTGAAACTTACATAACTTAGAGGCTTTTTTTCAAGAAAAATAATTCAAAATTATGAAAGAAAATATTTATAATGAGGAGAGAAATCACAGCTAAGTTACTAGAGGCTTGAATATTCAGGTGCTTACATAGAAATGCCTCCTGATTGAGACCTAGATTCCCCTTCCTATCTAGAACTCTGTAACTTCCAGGGGCCCAGGCAGGTATGGAGTGTAGATTAGAGGAAGGCGAGACTAGCAGAGGGAGGTCAGCTAGGACCCAGATGAGAGAAGGTAGAACAGGAGCTTGTTAAGCCTTAATTTGCATTTGTGTGCATTTTCCCCAACACCCCTCAGCAGGCTGGGTGTTGACAGAGTGGAGGCATATGGTTGGCTCGATCCAGGTTTGGGGGTTTCTTGGACAAATGTGGTAAAAGGACAAGGAAGTGAGGCATGACACGATGGACCTTGGAGCTGGGTTGATAGAGAAGTGAAACCAAAATGTAGTTCTGAGAAAAGGAGGGAAGGAGGGGACTAGATATTTCAGAGATAAAGCAGTTCCAGGTTAAAGCAACTCTGAAAAGTAGGTGTTTAAAGGGTTAGGAAACTCTGAGGCAAAGCATTAGATGACTTGTTCATGTGACCTTTGACTTCGAGTGATAGGATGATTGTGAAGCAGGAATGCCCCAGTTTTTGATCAATCTGTACTCAGGTAATTGTCAGTGACCAGAAAGGGAGGTGATGCAGTTGAACGGTATAAGTTTCAAAGAAAGTGTTCTGTAATAATGGGGAAGAGTAATGGTGTAGAGCAGTGGTTGCCAACCTTTCGGACCTCACAGACCACCAGTGGCGACTGCTGGTGTAGAGGAACTTTGAGAGGTGAGGCAGGAACATTATCTTGGGACTCTGGTTTTTAATATATATATGATAGATAGATATAGATATAGATCTATCTATCTATCTATCTATCTATCTATATCTATCTATCTATTAGAGAGGAAGAGAGAGGGAGAGAGAGGTAGAAACATCAGTGATGAGAGAGAGAATCATCGATCAGCTGCCTCCCGCACACCCCACATGGGGGGATCAAGCCCGCAACCGGGCACGAGCCATGACTGGGAATTGAATCTCGAATTCCTGGTTCATAGGTCGTCGCTCGACCACTGGTCCTCACCTTCTGGGCAGGACTCTGGTTTTAAAGAGTAAGAAGGCTGTATTTGAGAGAACTTAAGAGAAATGAAGTTCACAGGGGAAAGCCAGCCAGGTTTTAGGAGAGGTAAGGAGACGGTAAGAGTGCTGTGTGAATAGAGAATATCTGATCTGCTTAGCCTCATTGAAGTCATTAGCTGGGCTAGATTTCTCCTCATTATGTAGCATGTCAATAATTACTGTAAAGGAGCAGAATGAGAGTAAAATATTCTTTTAATACAGAAAGAGGGTACTAATGAATGTTAAATGTCATTGGTGATATACTGAAACATTTCTGGTCACATGCCTTTACCCACCATAATAGAGAATTATGTCACCATGTTTAGCTGATTGCTTTTATATTCCATTTTAATCCCTTTATTGGCTTTTTAGGTATAGCTTTCTGTACTGTTTTTTTTAGTGGTCACCGTAGGGATTGGAATATGCACTCTTATCACTGGCTACATAGCGTTAATATTATACCACTTCACATGAAATGCGAGATCCTTGCAGCAGTATAAGTCCCATATGTCCCCTCTCATCCTTTGTGCCAGTGATGTCATACACTTTAAAAACTAATGTTGTAAACCCCATAATATCATTTGTCATTTAGAGAAATTAAAAGAAAAAAGAGATAGTCTTGTATATTCACTCACATGTCTACCATTTCCATTGTTCTTCATTTCAGCCTGTAGAACCAGGATTAAGTACTGATCCATGCAGATGCTGTGCTGAGCACTCTGAAAAGCTCATCTAGAAAGGCCTCTTAAGAGTTGGAGAGGTTGGCAGTGTCCTTGGCATGGGCAGGAAGTCTTCCTGTATAGCCTCAGCTGTGTAGCAAAATTTACAGATTGACTGTACCCATGCCATGCCTTTCGTGTCAGGCCATTGTCACCAGGAGCAATAGAATGGCCTTTGGCCTTTCTTGTTAGAGAAGGAGTAGGAAGAGAGTCTGAGAAATCAACCTTGGGCTTGGGCTGATAAGCTGGAAAAGAGAGCATAGCATGTTTTAACACGGGTCTATGAGGAAGTTTTTACCAAAATGAGAAAACCGAGAACAACGTAGTAAGTTTTTTATTAACAAAATTTATTCAATTTAAAGAATAATTCTCACCCTGGCCAGTATGGCTCAGTTAGTTGGGCATCATTCCATGCACTGAAGGGTTGCTGGTTCTATTCTTAGTCAGGGCATATGCCCAGATTGCAGGCTCAATCTCCAGTAAGGGGTGTGCAGGTGGCAGCCGATCAATGTTCTCTCTCACATTGATGTTTCTCTCTCTTCCCTCTCCCTTCCTCTCTCTCTAAAAATAAATAAATAATAAATAAAGGATCATTCTTCCCCCCCCCCCTCTAATTATAACCACAACAAATGAGTACAGAGAATGCCCTGTGCAAAACAACACAATAAAGGTTCAAGTTCAAGGTGTTCCTTTAGGCAAGGCTGTAGATTTCAGCCTCTGGTATTAGGAATTTATGCTGCAGTCCTTATTTTTGGATGAATCACTGGGTATGTGGCACAGTCCATGCTTTTAAGCAGATTGGAACAGAAGAATGGCCACTTGAAGTGGCCCAGGTAGAAGTAGTGAAATGTTTGATTTCATGTGTCATGTAACTATCTAATTTCTCCCCACGATGTAGTCAGTGTCAGATGGGGTTGTACTTCTTGTCAAACCCCTTCTTAATATGGGCCACAATGTTCTTCTCTCTGTTATAGCTCTAGTAACGCCTGAGTAGCACATTCTACCAAGTCCTGTTGCATCTCCTCCAACATATCGGCATTTTTGATCACCACCTTTGCGCACATGGTTACAGTGGAGCAGGGACTGGCCGACCTCAGCCGTCTCCTAGGGGAGGGTCTGGTGAGCCCCAGAACCCTAGGGGAGACGGCATTGCTCCCCAAAGGATCACTCTTTATCCTGGTTTATGTCCTTTCTAATCTGGTGAGATTGAGAAGGTCCCTTCTTTAATGCAATAATGATGAGAGGAAATGATGGTTTTTTAAAAAGCATTCTTTTTTTAAAATATATTTTTATTATTGATTTTTTTTTTTTTTTTTTTTTTTTACAGATAGGAAGGGACAGGGATAGAGAGTTAGAAACATCGATGAGAGAGAAACATTGATCAGCTGCCTCCTGCACACTCCCTACTGGGGATGTGCCCGCAACCAAGGTACATGCCCTTGACCGGAATGGAACCTGGGACCCTTCAGTCCACAGGCTGACGCTCTATCCACTGAGCCAAATTGGTTAGGGCGAGATCAGGTTTCTTACAGCATCAAGGTGACAGCTTTCTCCTCCGCTCTCAACTTACTCCAAGTGATTCCAGTCTGGATTTGGTTGAGGTAGCAAGTCTAGACTGTGCTTATACAAAGTCACAGGTGCCAGGAGGGCTTGCTTCTTGGAGTGCTGGGAATTCACACACTCGACATTGTGCACATTTCTGGCTACACACATGCCGGATGGATTTTAACAAACAAAGAACTTAGGAGAATGACCAAAACA
Source organism: Myotis daubentonii (assembly GCF_963259705.1). Taxonomy (NCBI): domain Eukaryota; kingdom Metazoa; phylum Chordata; class Mammalia; order Chiroptera; family Vespertilionidae; genus Myotis; species Myotis daubentonii. The sequence continues at coordinate 21,036,329 of NC_081840.1, read as the reverse complement.
TATAGGTTTTGATTAATGGTGAAAGCTGAAAGAAATGTTTATTTTGGCTGAACTGCAAACTGTATGGGGGAACAGGGCATTTCTTTATGTGTCTGGGAGGTATAGACCCAAGAAAAGGGAAGAGCTGGGTCACCCAATAGGATATAGTTGTGATTAAGAGGATGCCATCCAAGGGAGGAAAATTCAGGATGAATTTTAAGAATGATTTTTTGGGGCAGAAATCTGTTTTCTTTGAATCAGCCTCTTCAACACACTGCAGGTAGCCCTATGCCATCAGTCATCTGAAGTGGGCAGTTTGAAGACTGTATTGAGACATGGCTGAGGGGTCTTTTTGTTAAAGGTTATGTGGGAATATTTGGGGAATGTGACACCACCAAAGTAACTGCCAGATGCTGTGGTTGTCCCGAGCTTCACGTCGACTTCTCAGCGAGCAGCAGAACTGTGTCTGTCTCTTAGGGAAGCTGGGATAGCTGAGAGGTGGACCCCTGGAATGAAACTCGTGCAAGGCAATCCCAAATGAAAGGCCCTGCAGTGTTTTCCTAACAGAAGCTTTCCATTGTCTCAACCCTAGGCATTAAAGGTTTTTTCCTCAAAGCCTTCATTTTATTACTGTCACTAGAGGCCCGGTGCACAAAATTTGTTCATGGGGTGGGAGGAAAAGGGTCCCTCAGCCTGGCCTGTACCCACCCTCTCACAATCCGGGATCCCTCTCACAATTTGAGACCGCTGGCTCCTAACCGCTTTCCTGCCTGCCTGCCTGCCTGCCTGCCTGATCACCCCTAACCGCTCCCCTGCCTGCCTGATCGCCCCTAACCACTTGCCTGCCTGCCTGATTGCCTCTAAGCCCTCTGCCTGCCTGCCTGCCTGCCTGATTGCCTCTAACCCCTCTGCCTGCCTGCCTGCCTGCCTGATTGTCTCTAACCCCTCTGCCTGCCTGCCTGCCTGCCTGCTTGCCTCTAACCACTCACCTGCCTGCCTGATCTCCTCTAACTACTTGCCTGCCTGCCTGCCTGATTGCCCCTAACTGCTTGCCTGCCTGCCTGATTGGCCCTAACCACTCTGCCTGCCTGCCTGATCACCCCTAACTGCTTGCCTGCCTGATCACCCCTAACTGCCCCTGCCTCGGCCCCCACTACCACAGCTTCGTCTGGAAGGAAGTCCGGAAGTTTATTTGGCTGTCCAGTCTAATTAGTATATTACGCTTTTATTATTATAGATTACTTCTGATACATAATATAGTAGCCACTGTTGCATTTATTAGTATTGACTCTGTGCCAAAGATTGTCTCCAGTGCTCACAGTAGATCTGTAAGGGACTTGTGACGTTCTCATTTTACAGATGGGGAAAGAAGGCTTAGTGAAGACATGACTAGCCCAAGGCTACACAGCTAGAAAGGGACAGTTCTAGAATTTGAACCCAGGACTGTTCCTCCTTTCCCTCCACCCTGACCTCTCCTCCCCTCCCCCACCCCACCTTTAAAACTATAGTTTTCTCCTTTTCCTTCTGGTAAACTCACTTCTCCCTTCCTAGTTTAGTCACTTGTTCTTAAAGTTACTGCACTGTTAATATGAGAATAATATCTTGTGACATTCAGTAAATTCACAACTACTTCCCAAGGACAAAGATGTATGCTGAATTCAGCTTAGCAGTTTGGTACAGTGCTCAAGCTGTTACAGTTTATTTTGGGTATCACTCATTAATCCAGACTTTACCCTTAGCCCCTCTCTCTGCTTGCCTCACTAAAGAGATAAGGATAAGACCAAGCTACTTTCTGGTCCTCCTATCTTACTGAACATATCATCAGTAGATAACAGTATCAGCATTTTGCCATATTTGCTTAAATGATCATTTATAAAGTATTTAAAATATGCATTTGTCTTTTATATATAATTTTTTGCTGAATTATTTTGAAGCAAACATCATGACATGTCACTTAAATGATTCAGCAAATATCTCTAAAAAATAGGAGCATTTTCCTAGAAATCTATTTTTCCTCAATAGTATTAACCATTCCTTACTATCATCTGTTATCTAGTCTGGAATTTATTTTCCCCAGTTGTTTCCAAATGTCTTTTATAGCTATTTTTTTCAAACCAGAATCCAATTAAGAACCACCCCAATTAGGTTTCTCTTGTCTTAGTTGAGAATAGTCCCCTACTCCACCCCCACCTTTTTAATAGTATTGACATTTTATTTTATTTTATTTTTATTGATTTCAGAGAGGAAGGGAGAGGGATAGACAGAAACATCAGTGATGAGAGAAAACCATTGATTGGCTGCCTCCTGCCTGCCCCCTACTGGGGGGCGTCAAGCCCGCAACCCAGGCATGTGCCCTTGGCTGGAATCTAACCTGGGACCCTTTATTCCACAGGCCGATGCTCTGTCCACTGAACCAAACCAGCTAGGGTGGTATTGACTTTTTAAAAAATATTTTTTGCCAGCTTTTATTTTATATTTTATCTATTTATTTGTTTTTAAGTCCTTACCCTAGGATATTTTTTCCATTGGCTTTTAAAGAGAGTGGAAGGGAGGGAGGAAGGGAGGGAGAGAGAGGGGGGGGGGGCGGAGAGAGAGAGAGAGAGAGAGAGAGAGAGAGAGAGAAAGAGAAAGAGAAAGAGAAAGAGAAACATCGACATGAGAGAAACACAATTGTTTGACTCCAGGACATGTCCCAATCAGGGCTGGGATCAACCTGCAACCAAGGTATGTGCGCTTGACTGGGAATTATACCCGTGACCCTTCTCTCCATGGGCCAATGCTCTAACCACTAAGAAAAACCGGCCAGGGGTATGTGCCCTGACCAGGGCTGGGGATCAACTTGCAACCGAGGTATGTGCCCTTGACTAGGAATTGAACACGTGACCTTCGGTCCATGGATCGACGCTCTAACCACTGAGAAAAACTGGCCAGGATGACTTTCTAGAGAGATTGGGCCAGTTGTTCTGTAGAGTCTATAGAGTTTCCCTCCTGCTGGATTTGTCTGATTCCTTCTTCCTCATCTCATTGAACTTATTTCCAGGAAGCTGGAAATCAGATAGGAAGGCTTGATTAGATTTCCTTTGAACATTTGTGACAGGAATTTTTCCTGGGTGGTGCTGTGTGCTTCATGCGGCAGCACATCAGGTCCCACTGCTAATGCTGCTACGTGTGATCACTGAGGTAGGATGACTGGTATAATTCCCAGTCAAGGACACATACCTCGGTTGCAGGTTGATCCCCACCCTGATTGGGACACATCCCGGGGGTAAACAATCATGTTTCTGTCATGTCGAGGTTAAGGAACGTTTTCTCCCTTGCAACTGGCATTCAGCATATGGGGTGATTTCTGGCACCAAGAAAATGTCCAGTTCCTCATCAATCTATCTTTCACCTAATGGCTTTAACATCTCTTGATGATCAGCTTTCTTTCTTATACTTAAAATAGATTTTTGATTTTGATAAGTCCATTTCAGCTTGAAAGAGCTAGTTTACTCATAGGGTTTCTTAGATGGTCCATTACTTTCCATGACCTTCAATCCATGAGGGGAAACTCAGGTCTATAATGAATTAGTTGTCACACCCAGGGTTGAGGCAGAGATGGAACTGTGCACGGCCAATATTTGTGAGGACTAAACACCAGCCCTACAGTGTCTGCATGTGTTAATAAGTGTTAGTTTCCTCTCTCATCAAGCATGTAACAACCCATATCTTCTTTCAGATTGCTGGAGAAAGGAAGGGAAACTTGTTTTTAGCCAGTAATCAGGGTTTTTAGCCAGTAATCAGGTTTGCACATGAGAGCTGTTTTGCTCCTAGAAGCTGGAAGGTGGGTAGGTGTGAAGTTGCAGTGGATCTTGCTTAACCAAATGTCTTTTCTGCTGGGAATTTATGTGTTTGCACTAGTTTTTTGAAACAGGTTGTAGTTTGGATTTGGGGCTGATTCATATCGTGGGGTTTCTAGATCTAGGATTTGTGAGAGTATGTAAGAAGTTTCTAAACTCAAAAGGCTCCTTTTTTGGCACTGCAGCATCTTTTCTATTTTGGCATCTTAAGAATCTGGGGGAACCATATAAAGATCAGAAACTAGTCTGGCCCTGAAGGCTCCCTCTGACTTGGTAATTCCACTTGGTTGAATCCTGGCCATTCGGATGAGACCATATAAAGAGGCCGTTTCCTGAATTTCCCGCTCTCTGCCTGTCACAGGATCCTTTTTGTAGAAAGCTGGTATTTCAGGACTGCAACCACCAGTCATGTGCTTCCCACTCTTTACTCACAGTTATTCCTGCCCCCTGTTTATTTTTGGAGGGAGCACATTTTTGCTTCTCCTCAGGAGCTATGCGGGGTCCTGCCCCCTTCTGTCCATCAGGCTGCAGACCCGGCAGACTGCTCATTTCCCACACTCGAGACGTGACTCCAGCTTTCAGGAGAGAACCCGAAGGACGCACTGCCTCAGGGCTACCATCGCCATTCCTATTTCTGTCCCTCCCGGTGTTACACATTTTAAGTCTCTTTTCTAAAGACAAGTTTGAGTAATGTTACCTGGCAGTAAATCTGCCAAAATTCGAAATTGTTTTCTCAGCAGATGCCTTAGGGCTGTGCCTCTGAATTTCCCAAGTAGAGCGATTTAAAGACTATACCAGCACTTTTGAATTTTAGGATCAGGCCTTCTCTTCTGGCTTTTAAGATCATTTGAGTTCTACCCTCTCTCATCCATCCAAGTTTTTTTCTTTTTGTTCCTTCCCAACACAGGGATAGCACACAGATTTCTTCCCAAGTAATAACTCAGACTGGTTATTTCTTCCCAAGTGCTTGGCTAAGGTGGATTCTGGAACTGGTGTGTGCTCCATGAGAAAAGTGCCACAATGGTCTCAGCCTGCCTAAAGATGAAGTTTCTAGGTTCAAGGGTGAAGCAAGAGTAAATTCCCTTTCTTTCAAATTCGCAGGCCATTACACAGAGAACTCAGAACACAGAGAACTCAGACACACAAGATTTGAGAAGAAATAAATCACATAGTCATGTCTTCTCTTGACCTATCTAGACCTGATGGGCAGGGGAGGGAAGGCTCCCTGGCCCAAATGGAAGGATCCGTAACTAAAGGGTTACAACTTCTCACCACTGCAGGTGGACCAGGGCTCTGACATTTGCCCTGGGGAGGGCATCCAGGCCCTGTCCCTCTCTGAAGTGCCCCAGCATCTGACCTATTACCACATGGGGAGGGGGTAGCACAGCAGTTCTGGCAGCTGGTCCTAAAAGGAGCAGCTTGATCTAGGAGTAATGACTTGGCCTAGGCGTATGTCCTGTGTTTCAGATCACCCTGGGGAGAGAGCCGTGGGCTCTTTGAAACAGGGCTAAATAGGTATTTAGATGTCATTATAGCTCTGAGGGAAAGCAACCAAGCATTCAGAGGCTGAACTGTCCACCCAGGCTCTTTAGGTTATATTGCTAAAAGCCACTCATCCACCAACATTTCAAATAGATCACTTGCACCTAAGTTCAAACTCTATTGCATTGTGTTTGAGTTACATCAGCTGCATTGTAAAGTAATGGATGCTGAGGAGCTCATGATACCCCCCCCCCCCGCCCCCGCCCCGCCAACAGTTTTCCCAGGGACCCCTCCAATATGATGATCAGTGGACAGCATTTGCTACAGCCCGAGTGTTATATGCTATCTTGCACCTTGTATCTAGTTGCTTCTGGAATGCTTTCTGATCACCTCTGCGTATCTCTCCAGTGTGGGGCGAGCCCCGCTTTTCCCGTACAGCTACTTGGACCGTTCCTTGTCTCAGCTCTTCTCAAGTTGGTACAAGTGTGTTTAGCCTTCAGTTACGTATCACAGGTTTGTTCTTGTTGTCAGAGCACACAGTCTTAGTGATGCCCCAGGAGAAAGTGGCCCGATAAAAACACCAAAAGTGACAAGAAAACTGCAGAATTCAGTGGGTCTACCCCGTGGCTGAGGAGTCCTCCTCAGTTTCACCTCTGGACCCTGAATGCAGCCTCTCCATGAAAGGACACTCGGTACCTCCGTTCCCGATAACTACCTCCAGCCTCCATTGTGGCCTCTTAAGTTTCAGGTTAAGCGATGTCCAATTACATAGATTTCAGACAGCCTTGATGCCGTTTGAAGTCTGAATTCTGCCTCACTTCAGTGTCACTGAACTGGGGCAATATTTGAGGACAGGAATGAATCCTGCTTTTTCTAACTCACCTGGTGCACATAGGACAGGCCCAGCTCCCCAGCAAGAGAACACAGTTGAACTCTGGGGAAGAGCCTTTATAACTTGGTAATAGTGGTTAGTTAAGTCTGTCTTATCCAAACAGGATATTTGTATGTGGCCATAACAAGACTCAGGGCTGAGAGTATTTACAAAAGAAATTTTTATCCTTGGACTCAGGGTACTCAGTCATGAACATGAGGATTCCCCATCAGGAAAGAGACTTCTCCCACTGAATGCCCGAGGCCTAACTTGTAGACAGTGGGTTCTGTCTGCCCTCCCATCTCCCACCTGCCTCGGCACTCTCTCCTGAGGTTGGCCAAGACTCCCACTGGGGAGCAAGGAAGACAGCTATAATCCCGCCTCATATTGTGCAGAGAATTTCTCTGTAACTCTTCCTCTCTCAGGTGATCTCAGTGAAAAGTAGCTTACAGTTTTGCAACATATCCCAAATCATGAAGTCTGGTCATCAGTGGAAAGAAAACCAAACACAAAACCTTTGATTTTGGAACTAGTTGTCGAATTCTATTGGATGTGGAGGAGTGATTGCTATGTGGTGATCTTTTTGTTTTTGTCAATGTAAGAATTCCAGGCCTGTAGAGAATTTTTCTAAGAATTTATTTGAGCCAAACCGATGACAGTTGCCAGGAAGCAAGCTCTCAGATGCTCCAGAGAATAACAGTTATGCAGTTTCTTTTTTACATGTAGAGTTAAGGAGGGAATGTAAGGAAGATTACATGAAGGTGGGAGAAAGCAGGTTACAGGATAGTTGAAAAGAGGGTGGTTAGCCTTTGAGTGGTCAGAAAACAGGATTACTTCTGGCACTTCATGACCTGCCCAGGTAGGAATTTAATCACTGCACCCTGTGAGGTTACTTTCTGTTAGTGTATTATAGCGCCCCCTTTCACCCACATTTTGAAGCTGCTGCCCTAATTTAGATTCTGGTACCATTTTGCAGTGGAAATAATAAGAGAAAATGTGTCTTTGTATTGTTACCTCTAGGTGGGAAGGATTTCACTCATCCTCCCAATAGCCATGGCTTCCTTGGGTTTGTGGTTAAAAAGGATAAAGCGATCATTTTGGTTTTTTAAACTTTAGGAAATTTTATTAACTATATGATATCCATCATTAGTCAAAGTGACAGCTAAGGCCAGATTTAAAAGGGTCCTTTCCTCTGCCCCAACTTTTTAAATTTTAAAACAAAGCCACTGTGTGACCAAACAAAACATGTGGCTACAAGTTTGAGACCTTTAGACTCAAGAATTCACATTATCACAAAATGATTCTAATCTTGGGTGATGAAATATAGGTGTTATTTGCAAAAGCACATAGATGGTTTAAAGGCAAATTGGCGTAAAAACATCTTGCTGCGGTTCAGCTCAGTTCTCCTTAACATTTAAGTGTCCCCAACACAGTGCCTTACCAATGGTAAGAGCTCAACAAGACAAGGTTCTTGGTCTCTGCTTATACACGACTTCGGCTGGCATGGTTTGGGTGATTCTGATTCCAGCTGGTCCTTGTAGTTCCAGTCTTAGCGCGGTCTGAACAGCCTAACCTCTGAGCCTCAATTCCAGATTCCTGGGACAGAGAATTCCATTGGTTCCAGTTGGGTCAGGCTAGTAGAAAGGTATTCTGGCATATTGAGGGAGTGTTTTCTTAAAAAGTTATGTTAGCCCTTAAGCAACAGATTTAAAGGACGGGTAGTGACACATTTCGGTCCAGGCGTTAGGAGACCACATCCTTCCTGCCCAATTTGACCCGCAGCTTATTTTTGTAAAGTTTTATTGGAACACAGTTACACCCACTTGCTTACTTATTACCTGTGGTTGTTTATTGCCTTGCAGTATCAGAGTAGAAAAGTTGCAACAGAAACTGGAGGGCCCCCAAAATCAAAATATTTACCCCTACCCCTTCATAGAAAATGTTTCCCAACCCTGTGTGAGTCCATTTACCTAAGTGTCTCCTTGGACTGAGAACAACAGGTATGATTATGTGAAGTTCTTGGGGGGAGGGGAGAGAAGGTATTAAAAAAATATCTAGGTAAATGCTGGCTAACTCAAAATAGGAACTGTTCTTTGCTGTTTTATCCCACTTGAGTGATTGAGTGGATTGCTTGATGGTCCTTTGGGATTTTTAGTTGAGATATGCTGGGCAAGAATAAGCCTCTCTCACATATTTATTTTATTACTTTATAAAAGTAGTATAAGTTGATTATTTAAAAATTTGGAAGATGCCCAATAGTACAAAGAAGGAAAATAAAAATTTCCCATAATTCAGTCACTAAGTCCCCTTTCACCCATGTACTTAGAACTAATTGACATTAGATATTAGGTATTAACAATCTTTTCACAAAATCAGAAGCATATGCCTACTGTTTTACATGTTTTTGAAAGTTAATGTATTATGAACCTTTTAATATCATTAAGTATTCTTTTTTAACATAGTTTTTTAATTATTGCACAGTATTTTCACATGTGTATTTTGTGATTTACTTAATTCCTATTGCTGTCTATTTCAGTTGTTTCCAATTATGTATTCACTATTCAAAAATGACATTGTGTTTCTCTCTGATTATTTCTTTGGGATAAATTCCTTGGATTAGAATTGCTAGCTCAAACAGCATGAGCATTTATTTTTAAGGCTTTCAGTAGACATTGCCAGATTATCCTCCAGATCTTGCCAATTTATACCCACCAGAAGGGTATGAAAGCACCCAGATCTTTGTAGTGAATTGAAAGGTTACTGTATTTTTATTTGAAAGGTTTTGATAGATTGAGTGTTGGGTTAGGCGACCTTACCCTCAGCCATTGCTTGCTTGAATGAACATGTCGAGTGACTGTTATTTTGGCTTCTCTTTCCTTGTAGGATCCCCCTCCCAAGCCACCCCGCCGCCGGCAAGGAGGCTGGGCCGATGACTCCATGAAGGCTAACAAGTGAGTGCCAGCAGCTCGCGGGAGGTGAGGGTGTGCAGGGCGGGTTTGGGCATTTTGCTCCTATGATGTTCTTTTCTTTTTTTATAACAGCTTTATTGAGATGCATTCATGTACCTTACAGTCCACCCATTTCAGATGTACAATTCAGTCATTCTTAGTGTGGTCGCAGGATTGTACTGTCATCACATTTTTATTACCCCCCCAAAGAAACTCATACACATTAGCGGTCACTTTCCATGTCCCCCAACCTCCCTAGCCCTAGACAACCACTAATCTGCTCTCTGTCGTTATGACTTGCCTGTTCTGGACATGTCATATAAATGGAATCATATATTATGTGGTCTTTTGTGACCGGCTTCTTTCACTTGGCATCATGTTTTCAAAGTTGACCCATATTGTAGCATTCAGTGTTGTTCTTAGTGTAATTTTCTAAACAGAATCAAGTTGCCTGTTAGTAACTGCTAGATTACAAATCATTTTGGTCTTTAATACTTTGCACTAAGTTTTAGATGAAAGGGAAACCAAAAAAGTGTTTAGCACACCAGTGGGCTGGCCAACTATCCATTTTAACAAGATATACTCAGGAAGAGATTTTTTTTTTTCCTCTCAAAGGATATACATTACTCTTGGTCAGAATTTTCTTTAGCAGTTATTACCTTCAAAACAGCACTATCAAATTTTTTTCCCCAATTCTTTACACCTTCCTCTTCCCACCTCTAATCTCTCTCTCTCTCTCTCTCTCTCTCTCTCTCTCTCTCTCTCTCTCTCTCTCTCTCACTTTTGCCCCCTGAATCATTTTGAAAACAAGTAGCAGTGCAGTCGTCATGACATTTTGCCCCTAGAGACTTCAGCATGCATCACTAAAGATGAAGGACATCCTCCAAATATCAGTGTCATTATCACACTAAGAAATTTCATAATTATTTAATATCTAGTTTAAACTTTCCCAGTTGTCCCAAAAAGGTCTTGTAGCTCCAGGATGCAATCACGGGTCACACATTGTGTTTGATAATTCTCTCTTTTAGTCTCTTGATCTAAAATAACTCCAGCCTCCCCACTTCCCCTTCCCCTGCCACCTTCACCCAAAACATTTTTTTTTTAAAGAATTCAGGCCAGCTTTCTTTTTTTTTAAAAATATATTTTATTGATTTTTTACAGAGAGGAAGGGAGAGAGATAGATAGTTAGAAACATCGATGAGAGAGAAACATCGATCAACTGCCTCCTGCACATCCCCTACTGGGGATGTGCCTGCAACCCAGGTACATGCCCTTGACTAGAATCGAACCTGGGACCTTTCAGTCCACAGGCCGACGCTCTATCCACTGAGCCAAACCGGTTTTGGTGAGGCCAGCTTTCTTATAGAATATTTCACATTCACATTTCTCTGGTTGATTCCTCATGATAAGATCCAAGTTAATGCTTTTTCTCTCTCTAAATGTATTTTTATTGATTTCAGAGAGGAAGGGAGAGGGAGAGAGAGATAGAAACATCAATGATGAGAGAGAATCATTGATTGGCTGCCTCCTGCACGCCCCCTACTGGGGATCGAGCCTGCAACCCCGGCATGTGCCCTTGGTTGGAATTGGACCCAGGACCCTTCAGTCCGCAGACTGATGCTCTATCCACTGAGCAAAACCGGCAAGGGCAAGTTAATGCTTTTGGGCAAGAAAAAGTATTTGGTACTTTTTATTGTATCAAATGGTATAGAAAGATATACTCAGAGATGTCTTATTCCAATACTTCAAATAGTGCCAGTCCATAATAAGCACTCAATGACTATTCATTGAGCAAATGAATGATCAGATCAGTATTTCTGATTGATCATTTGGCTTTCAGTGGCAAGTAGAGTTCCAGAAGGCTGGCAGACCTCTTGGGAAGGTAACACTCTGTATGCAGGAAGGTAACACTGCATGGTGGTGGTGTGAGCATGGACAGGTGAGGAGATTTGGAGACATTTTAGAGGTAGAGATAATAGAAGTGTCATTGGTTGAGTGCAGGGCAGAGGGAGGAGTTGAAGGTCACTGCGAGGTGCCTGTCTTTGAGGACTGGTTTCAGGGATGGGAGCCTTTTTTCTGCCAAGGGCCATTTGGATTTTTATAACATAATTCGAAGTCCATACAAAATTATGAACTTAAGAATTAGCCTGCTATATATGGTTAAACAGTTAATTAACTCACCCTAATGTCTTGGCAGGGCTAGACCAAATGATTCTTAGGCCTTGTACAGCACAAGGGCCAGATGTTCTCCACGCCTGGGTTAGGTAGTGGCGTCAACTGATAGAGAATGCAGGAGGAGAGACCTGACTTGGGGCTGGTGGTGGTCCTATATGTTGTTTCCATAGTTTGGGAGTCTAGAAGAGAGTGCAAAAAGGAGGTGCAATTTGAGTCATCTGTTACACAAATGGGAAAAGAAGGATGGAACCTTGGATTTGGCTGTTTGGAGGCTACTAGGGGCATTTGAGGAAGTGGTTACAGTGATTTGCTTTGGGGCAGAAGGCAGATTACAGTGAGGGAAGGGAAGTGGGACGTGAGGAAGTGGGGTTAGTAATATAGGCTACTGCTCTGAGAAGCAAAGGAAAGAGTATTTGAAAGGGGAAGTCTGTGTTGTGAATCGGTGTGTAATATCTGGGGAAAGAGTGAGTCAGAGGAAATAGGGCAGATTTGAAGGAGTAGGATCCTAAAGGAGGAATAAGGTTAAGACCTTCAAGAGAGAGTAATTAATCTTGGACAGGAGGAGGTGGGAGAATTTTTCATCTAGGACAGGAGAAAGCTTGGAAAGGCTGGATTATCAAGAAAGCTGGAGAGGAGTAGGGAATTTCATTTTGAATTGGCCTTTTTCTTTTCTTTTTCAAAGTAGGAAGGCAACTTGACTGTTGAACTTGTTGGAGCAAAGGAGAGCTGGCATCTGGAGGCAAGTAGAACAGATTAGAGAGAGAAAAAGGAAAGGGAGCCAACTCGGTAAGAGAGGCGATGGTTGGGCTCCATTGAGAACCTGCTCTGTGAAGGCTGGGAAACATGAGCTCCTGCTATTTGCAGGGTGCTCCAGGGAGTCCAGAGAGTAAATGTGCTTCCTGCCCTGCAAGAGCCTGGATTCCAGTTAGGGAGACCAGGCGTTTTCATTCACAAAAACCAGGAAGGCAGAAGGAGCACATGGTAAGTGAGAACTGAATGGAATGGCTGACACTGGTCATGTGGCCTCAAAGGAAAGTAATCACAGTGGTCAGGGAGTCCCGTGCAGAGGTGATGGACGTCAAGCTGGGTGAATCTGATGGCCAAGAGGATCATGAGGAGGGCATTTGGTTCAAGGATTGGTATGGACATAAGTGTTGCAGGGCAGTAACCTCATTGTCAGTCTGATTAGAGCAGAGGATTCACACTGAAAAGTAGTGTACTTAGCTTAAATTCTTGATAATAATGGCACTGTGTGAGGCACCTATGCTCGCACTGGTGATAGTTTGGGATGATAGTTTGGGCTTCTATCACAGAATGCCATAGACTGGGCAGTTAAACAGCAAACATCTATTTCTCACAGTTCTGAAGGCTGGTAGTCCGAGATGAGGGTGCTAGCGTGGTCAGGCACTTGACGAGGGCCCTCTCCCTGGCTTGTCCTCACATAGCCTTCTTTGGTGTGTGCACACACAGGGAGAGAGATCTTGTATGTCTTATTGTATAAGAGTACTAGTCCCATCAGGGGTCTCCACCCTCCTGACCTCACCTAACCCAGACACCACCACATTCGGGATTAGGGGGAGCACAGATACTCATTCCACACTATATGTGCACCACACAAACTCCTGTTGGGTGGGTTCCGTTCTGTACGGCAGGCATCCTTTTGCGAGGGAGGTAGGAGGAAAGTGAAGCTGCAGTAGGAACTCGAAGGGCTCTTTACAGATCTGACAGATCTGTAAAGGTGCCTCACACAGTGCCATTATTATCAAGGCCCAAAGACATCCTTTGTCTTTGTTTGTTTGTTTGATGGATTGATTGATTTTAATTTATTGGGGTGACATTGGTTAATAAAATTATATAGGTTTCAGGTGTACAATTGTATAACACATCATCTGTATATTGTGTGTTCACCACCCCAAGTCAAGTCTCCTTCCATTACCAATTACCCCCCTTTTTTCCTTCTCCTACCTCCCCTACCCCTCTTTCCTTCTGGTAATCATTATAATGTTGTCTTGGCTGTGAGGTGTGTTTTTCTTAATTCCTTCACCTTTTTCACTCAGCCCCCCAAAATCCCTTCCTTCTGACAGCTGTCAGTCTATTCTCTGTATCTATGAGTCTGTTTCTATTTTGTTTGTTAGTTTATGTTGTTCATTAGATTCCACATATGAGTGAAATCATGTGGTATTTGTCTTTCTCTGACTGGCTTATTGAACTTAGCATAATACTCTCCAGGTCCATCATGTCTCGCAAAAAGTTAGGATTAGGATTTTCTTCTTTTTTACTGCTGATACCTTTGGTTTGTTTGCATAACACCACCCAAGATAGGGAACAGAGCATGGACTAGAGATGTTGGGTGCTAGAACTCAAATGCTCACCCCTGAGCCACAGGAATAGGCTGTATTCAAGAACTGCCTGGGACCTGGGATCACAACCTGTCCCTTCTCCTGTCACCAAAGTCATTGCTGTGCCAAAGATTCCATCTTGGAGCCAGGCTTTCGTTGGCTCTGAAGTTGCCTAAAGTGGGGCACTGACTTGGCCATGGGGAAAGGAGCTAAAAGAGAGGCAACCAGACTTGGTAAAGAGAGGAAGGAAAGGTAGTCTGATTAAGTTTTGTCTCAAAGTGTCTGTTTTTGGGTTTGTCCCTGCATTGATCTGCAAGGGAATGAGGCAAGTAATGCCCCCTCAGGGACTTTCAGGACTTTGCTCTCAATGTCAGCCGTCATTTTCAATCACCCTCTCCCTCCCAGCCATTAATTTTGGCCCAGGATCATGGGGACTTGTCCATCTATCACTCCTAATTGACACTAAATGATCTGTCAGTTTATTGATGAACGGCAGGAGTGGAATTGTCACAATATATTTTACTTTCTAACAACTCCTCCTGACAATTTTACCTTGTCCATCTCACTCTCCTCACATAAATCTCCATTGGCCGCTCGTTCCTTCTCATGGGCTGTTCTGGTGCCAGCTACTTCCACACCATCTGCACGCCTCAAGGACATCAAGATGGTGGTAGAACAGCCGTGTGCTGGTCCTGAGGTTGCCCCTTCCCTCCTCCTCCTCTCCCTCTTGCTTTTTTTTTTTTTTTTTTAATGGCCTCGGTGTTCCAAGAATACTAAAGGGCTTCTGTCCTCTCCCTCTGTGTCACTGCCATACCGGAGTCTCTTTACCTTCTTGTTAGCAGCGAGAAGTTAATTCTTACTAAGTTTCAAAAGTGTGAAAGGCAAAAACTCACAGAACTGCTGGGCTCTTAGATTTGTAAGCACAGATGCAAATGCATGTTTTGTCCCCTTAACTCAGCTCTGTTACAGGATGTCCATCCCCATAGAAGTCAGTTTCTTAGGAAGGTGTCACAAAGGGTAGTTCAGCTGGAACCTCCCATCTGTAGGTGCAAGTGTGCCAAGATGTGGGTGGTCTGCCCTTGGACCTGCTGGCCCAGGCCTACATCTGCCAAGGCCCCAGGCTTGTCCCTGTAACGATGAGCAGTCTCATTGGTCCACCCCAGTTTTCCATTCAGGTGTCACTTTTTGGTGCTCCAAGTCTTGAAAAAGATGGGGAAGTTCTGGGTTACTTACATATAAGGGTATATAGTTATTTAATCTTAAGAAGGTGTACATATGGGTGTGAAAAACAAAATGATAACATTTATGAGGCCAAGGATGAGTTAGGGGAGCTTCAGTAATTAAAAAGGGACCAGGTATCCCTGAATCCCAGTGAAGCAGGAGAACTTAATCCTTCACCTTCAGATTTTCATCAGTAAACACAATTTTATTTAGAAGTATTGAGAATTTATTTTCCACATGCTGCCCTCAGCCACGAAGAGCTCAGAACTGGTATGGCATGACCATGGGTTTTGGACATCCTGGGTGAACAGTTATTTAGTTCTCCGCGAGGTTGCTCATGCATCAGAGATGAGTGTCCAGTACTGGGTGAAATCAAGTGAGGTGGTTGCATGTGAGACGGTTGGGAAGGGAAAAGTGTTAGGTAGATAATGGTGCACCATTTGAAATAGCTCTGCCCAGGGCTCAGGCCCATGTCCCTGTTTCTGTAGGGTTTGGAGATGCCCATGAGAACTCCCTGCTTGGACCTCTGTCTCAGCTTCATCATCATTGCTTCTGCCTGCACGTGTGCTTTTCCTCCACGTGGTGCCTGGACACAGCATATTCAGGAAAGGCGCTTCGGAGCTGAGCAGCACCTGTCTTCTCAATGTGCACCTGCATTTGTTTCTCTGTGTACTAGTAGACTCCCCTAAAGTAATTCTTGCTTTACTCTCAGGTCATGTTCATTGCCTGGACAGAAAAATGGTGGAGGAAGCCCTGGCCGGTTTGGCTCAGTGGATAGAGCGTTGGCCTGCAGACCAAAGAGTCTTGAGTTTGATTCCAGTCACGAGCATATACTTTGGTTGCAGGCTCCTCCTCAGCCTGGGCCCTGATTGGGGCTCATGCAGGAGGCAACCAATCGATGTGTTTCTTTCACACGGATGTCTCTCTCTGTCCTTCCCTCTCTTCCACTCTCCCTAAAAACCAATGGGAAAATATCCTCGGGCAAGGATTAACAAAAACAAACAAATTTTAAAAAATGGTGGAGGAAGATCTTAAGTTTTTAAATTTAATGAACTTAGAGAACTCACATGGTTGTTTTTTTAAGAAAATTCGAATTTAATTGCATTGTTTATTGCTATAAATTATACTATACCTTCAGTAGGATCTGAAAATGAAATAAATGACACCTAGACTATTTATGTTGAAATAACTGGTGAAAAATACATATCCTCACTGAAGTAGGGGAAAGAGTGGGATATGTCAAGCTCATTCTGTCCTATGCCTTTCCTGTCTTCAGAAACTCGTGTTGTGTTGGTAGCTGTCAGATGGGGAGGAATGAAGAGAAGGGCTGGGTAATGGTGGGACTTAGCTGAGCTGTCCTTTCCTGTTCAGCCCCGAAGATGCACAGCCATGACATACAGACTGAAAGTCACCCTTTCTGAATTTCAGTCTAGAGTGTAACTGCCGCATTTTTAAGGGCTGCATAATGCTCCAAAGTTCCTATCTCAGTAAAAGTAATCATGAGCAGACAATAGTCGTGATCTTTTCCCAGGCTGAGAAAGCAGACTTCCAGTGTTTATTCATGTAATTGCCATAACATGACCCTCTGGAAAGTACCATAAAGGCTTTAGATATGGTACATATAGATCCCATAGGCTAGAGGACAGAATGTACCCACTTTTTTCTCATTGAGGATTTGGTGGGGGGCATTTTCATGTACTTCCACTTGCCTTGACAGTGATTTTTGGTTCAGAGCAAGCAGAGATGTTCTGTGTTATATCCATTGCAGTGTAGGGCCCTGGGTGGCTTGTCTAGTGTCACAAAACCAATTTACTTATGCAAATGACTAAATATGAAATAATTGGAATCTTGCAATTCTGTCAAGTGCCTCCCAATTGAAGATGATAGCAGTCTGTTCTGTAAGCCCCAGGTGGAGTAGCAGCATTTGGATACTTCACTTCCCACTCTGAAAAGGGGAGCAGTCTTCCTGACAAGTGGCTCTGTCCAGTTCCCTCCCTGGAGCGGAGGTGAGTGCCTGATGCCAGGGCGGAGGGAGGAGCACATGCAGTGACCTGGGACGCTTCTGTGCACCAGGAGAGGACAGCCAAGGCCCACACGTACAACCGCTGTGCTTCTAAGGCCTAAGTCAGTAGTACTGCTTCCCGTTTGCCTTTAGGGAGGCTGCGGGAGGCCTGCCAGAGACTGCAGAGCTCGGGCCCTGATCCTCACCTCCCCCAGAGCCTGCTCCCAGCTTCCTTTCAGCCTTCAGCTTTTCTTAACAAGTTAACAAGTTAGCTTGAAATTGAAAACCAGGAGTGATTCTAGAGTGGGCTCTTAGCATGCCTGGGAAGGCTTTGACTTTTGGCCCTTTATAGTTTCTAGTTTTGCAGAAATGCAAATTCTCCTGTGACTAGAGCTGGTCATTTCCTGGAGCCACGGGTAGGATCGTAAAGTAGGAGAGTCTCTGAGGGTCAGGAAAGAAATGACAGGCGCACGGAAGTATTCCTTAAAGTAACAACAGCCAAAAAGCACAGCGTCCTATGGAATATTCCCTTGTCTATTATCACACAGTGCAGAAGCCTTGAAACTGGAAGCTTAGAGCCAGTTTCATCCCATCTCCTGTCACATTCTGCTTGAATTCCTCCATTGTGGGGAACTCGGTGGAAGCATATTTTTAAATAAAGTCTTTTTTAGTTGTACAAGCAAACCAAGAACACATTAATGATATAAAATTCAAACAAGGCACAAGGCTAAAATTGCCTGAAACTACCATCTTCTCCAAGCCTAGTCATCTCTTTAGAAGGAACTACTGGTATCTCACCAATAGATATACAGTTTATTTTGTTGGTATCTCAGCAACAATAGCTGTACAGTTTTTTAATGTACATTAAAAATCTAATGTACATAGATTTTTACACCATACACACACACACACACACACACACACACACACACACACACACTTTTTTATATAAATGGGATCAGATTTTGTTTTCTCCTTAATTTTGTAACTTTTCATGTAATAGTCCATCTTGGAGGTCTTTAGCACAGGTAGATTTACCTCATTTTCTAACTGCTGCATAGTGATCCCATCGCATGGATGTGCTGTTCCCCTGTTGGTGGGCATTTAGGTATTTCTAATTTTTATACCATTATCAACCCCCCTGATTTCTAAAAATGGCTCATCTTTAGGAAGTTTGCAGCTTCGTCCTCTGATCCAGATTCTGCCTTCTGGGGCTCTGCTGCAGAACTTGAATGTGGACAGCCCACACGTCTCGCCTAGCCCTCTTGTATGGATAGGAACACACACACACACACACACACACACACACACGGCATTTATTGGGCTTTTGTGCGGGGCACTTTGCTAAGCGTAGTTGTCTTACTTTGTTTCCAAAACAACCCCAGGAGGTGTAGGTTCTATTATCCCTGCTTTCAGATGATGACATGGAAGTTCAGGAAGGTTAAGTAACTTGCTCAAAGTCACACAGCTAGTAAGGAGGCAGCAGGATTTGAATCTAGGTGAGTCTGACTGTGGGGTCATGCTCTTGTTCTCTGTGCCTCAACACCTTCCATCTTTGTGCCCTTGGCCCCTGGTTTAATGCTAGTGCCTCTGCACTGGGTAGAGCCCTGAGGGCTATATCACCACACCTCTAATTTCTTGTCCTGTGGGAAGAATAACAGGGAGTGAATGTATGACCCACCCCCTGCTTAACCTCCTCTGGCCTGCCTGTCTGCAGAGCGGTGCTCAGCCAGTTGCCTGACCCTGAGAAGAAGGTGAGTGCAAAGAATGCAGCCTGTACTTAGGGGCCTGAGCCAAGGCCATGCCAACCCAGTCCTGCCATTAAAAGGCCTAATTAGGCTAGTCATTAAGTTCAATTAGGCATTGGAAATGATCATTCCTTCTAACCCTGCAGTGCCCTCCAAGAACTGGATCCATTCCCAGGCAGCAGCTAGGCAGCGGTTCTGGTTACTGGTGCACTAGCAGCCCCGCCTCTGGTTTTAGACCTGTGACTCCTTTGCTAGGCTGAGGGCAGAGGAATCCAGGGGCGCTCAGCTCAGAGCAAGGTGATCCCCGCGGACATTAAATACGGTCAGGCTTCTGCCTTGGAGGTCATTTCCTGAGCTCACTCTGGTCACTGCCTTTTTTGGGGCCACCCTTCCCCATGTATGTATTAGGAGTCTGGACACCTGCCTGTGTTCTCTTTTGCCACTCACTGGCCATGTGATCTGGGGCAAGTCCTGTGGGCTTTTTGGGCTAAGGTTCCCTGAGGGGGTTGGAGTAGATAATCTCAAAGTTCCCTTTTCAGCCCTAGGATATTACGATCCCAGGAAGTCCCAAATATATGAGCCCTGGTGTACACAGGATTTCTTTGCACCGAGCATTGAGCTCGGGAAAAGGAACAGGAGACATCCAGTGTAACCTTGTGCCACCAGCTCTGCCCTCTTCGGCTCTGTCTCTTCAGCATTAAAACTAAGTGGTCTCAAAGGCCCTCTGCAATTCAGAAAGTATGTTTGAACTTCTAAAATATGCTTTCTAGACGGCTGATTGAAACAAGTCAGTTTAGTCTACAAATCATTGCCTTGAAGCAGCTGACAAACACGGAGGCCAGGACAGGCCTTCCGGGTTCAGGGGCTGATGTATGGGGGCTTGGATGTGCCAGTGTGTTTGGAATGAGCAGAGTGGGAGACTGAAGCCCAGGGATTAGCTAGAGAAGGAAGGAGATAGGCCAGAGGGGCCCATGTGCAGAGCCTTGAACTTTAGGCATGTACTTTTTTAGGGAACAGGGAGCCCCTGGAATGTTGACAAGTGTATGACCAAGGATGCAAGGGACACACTATCACATTTCATCTGAACACCGGCTTAATGTGGCATAATTACGATCTGGGGGTATTCGCTAATGTAAAAAGACATCCCTTTCTCCGAGTGTAGTGTCCTCTTTGTAAGGATTGTCTCATCTTTGTTCTTTATGATGGAGCATTCTTTTAGACTGGACAGAGTGGAGAAGGCCTGCTCATCTCTAAGGTTAACTAATTGTGATTATACTAGAGGCCCGGTGCACCAAATCATGCACCGGTGGGGTCCTTCAGCGTGGCCTTTGGGGATCGGGCTGAAAATGGCAGTCCGACATCCTCCGAGGGATGTAGTAGTGTGCAAAGCTGCAGGTGTGCTCCACTGCGGTCTCCATGCTCCCGTCCTAGGGTGATACTGGTGCACCCATGACTAAGAAGCTGCTGTGGGCTCGCACCCAGTCAGTCTCGATGCTGGTCCTGATCCTGGTCCAAGTCCACATGGGGGAGGGGTGCGCAGGGGGAGTGTCCACAGGAGAGGCTCGTGCCACCGCAGCTGCACTCGCCAGCCATGAGCCCGGCATCTGGCGCCCATTGGTCAGCTGAGTGGCGCTCCCACTTTGGGAGCGCACTGACCACCAGGGGGCAGCTCCTGCATTGAGCATCTGCCCCCTGGTGGTCAGTTCACATCATAGCAACCAGTTGAACTGCTGCTTAGGCTTTTATATATATAGATGAGATTGGTTTTCTTCAGAGCATATGCATTCCTTCTGGACTAGAATGACCTCTCATTTACCACTAGATGTGCTGTATTATTTGAGGTTGCATTTATCCGCAAGCAACAGAGAACCTCATCAACAGAGGCTTAAGCAGAAGGAGGTTTGTCTCAGGAAACGAGGCCCAGGGTCCCGCAGTCTAGGGCTGGTGTGGCAGCTCCGTGGTGCATTTTGTGGAAAGGGCTTCTTGGGGGTTTTCAGGATGGATAGTGATATTTATGAGGAACAGATGGGGTGGGGGTCAGGATCTGGAGAGGCAGGGTCTGTGTCATTCACAGCGGGGGGAAGCACCTGAGAAATCACGGAGTGTGGCCCCTTTAGTTTAGAGATAGGGAAAATAAGGGCTGCAGGTGGGGGGTTAAGTGACTCAGTTATAGAATCTTTAAAAAGCCCTTAAATGTCACCTTGCCCACTGCCCAAGGTCAGGCAGCTAATTAGTGTAATAGAATGTGCCTCTCATGCAGCCATGCCCATCCTCAAACCTTGAAAGCTGCACACATTTATCTCAAGTTCATGAAAAGGCCACAGACTGTACTATTTGTGCAGTAGCGAGTCTGTTAGAATAAAATTATCTTTACTGCTATCCTCTGGGACCTTCTCAGAAATGAGATGTTGATCATATGAAGCAATCTTATTGAACAAAATAACTTTCAAGGAAAAAAGTTGCGTTCCCCTGAGCCAGCTCCCTGCTAAGGGGGACTCGCAGCTTTGCAGCATGAGCAGCTAAAAGCCAGGAGGGAATGGCTAGAGATGGCAGCCATCGGTTAAAATTCTCCTGACATAAATGATCTCCTTGTTGTCCCTTTGATGGATTCAGCTTCTCAAAAATAAAATGCATCTGTGAACATCATACCTACTCTTCCCTTTTCTTTTTAGTCCTTTATTGAGGAGTAACTAGAAGCAGTTTCAGTTTAGAAGCAGCAGCCTAGGCATACGTAGGTGTAAGTGCGCATGAAATTGAGCGCCCTCACACAGCCTAGGTTTTTTCCTGGTCTAGCGAGTGTGCTAGTGACTTTACTTTTTGACCTATGTTACCCTCACCACAGCTGGTTACCGGTGGCTGTGCCAGTGTGTCGTAGGTTCACCTACACTTGGGATTCACCAGGGTGGGTCCTGAGCCTTCCAGGAGGCTGCCACACACAGCCCTGCAGCTGGGAAGGGGTCACCTCTACTGGCAGGAGGCACCTCCTCCTCTTTGAGCACCTGCTCACATGGTTGAATCTCAACGTACTCATGGGCTTCTGAGGGGACCATCATTTTGGGGGATGGAAAAAGGGCAGAGAAAACAATGGGTAAGTGACTGGAAGGAAATCACAGGTTTCTCCATTCAGAGCAGAAAATTCTTTTTAAGAGAAGTAGAAGATGCAGTCTGTTCAGCAATTAAAAGTGGACTGACATAAAGGTTTCCAGAAACACTGATAAAAGTTTGCTCCCTGACTTGTGGACCCGTGACTTTCAGTCAGCACATCCTGTGCTGTTTCACTCTCTATCCTTACAGCTGCATTTCCCAGAGACTGGCTTTGAGTCGTAAGGCTGTTCTCTATTCGCTTCTAGTCCCTCTCATCATGTCAATGAAAAAGTCTCAGCTTGCAGCTAGGATTGCTGTCACACTCTCTAACCTTGCTAATCTACCTTTTTAACAGTGAAAGAAGAAGCCATAGGCTCAGACTTTTGGCAAATAGTAATATCTAGCTATAGTTAAATTAATTTTGTGTTTTTTAAAAACTGTATAGATTTTTAAAAACCATTTTCATTGACTTCAGAAAGGCAGGGAGAGGGAGAAAGAGATAGAAACATTAATGATGACAGAGACTCATTGATTGGCTGACTGCCTTCTGCACGCCCCACACTGGGGATCCAGCCCACAACCCGAGCATATGCCCTCACTGGTAATCAAACCTGGAACTCCTGGTTCATAGGTCAGCGGTCAGCCACTGTGCTACACCGGCCGGGAAAACTGTATTATTTTTTACAGTTACCTTTCATATGGCTGAGGATGTTAAGTTTTCTTTAAATAAATGTATTAAAGTAAAATTAAGGAATCAAAGAAAATAGAAAGTAGATGCAGAAAGTACACCGCTGTAGCAAAATTAGTGAAGGTAGCATTTGAAAGTGATAGATGTTAAGGAAACACTGTCCTACTGGCATCTCCTAGCAGCTTTTCCTCTGTATTTCAGCTGTTTTCAGAACACAACTGACTCTTTCGTGCTTCCTGCCTTGACTCGGGTTGTTTCCTCCAGCTGGACAAGCCCTCCTGCAGCCTTCTGCCTATTGCAAGCCTTCTCATCTTTCATTTGGCAAGTCTTCTAAGAAGCCTCCCCAGGCTCCCACAGTTGGCATGGTGCTTCTTTTCAGTGCTTCCATGACATTTTGCTTGCACCTGCCTCGCTTGCCCTGTTAAGTTTGGGGCGTAATGGGACCAGCAGTAGAGGAGAAAGTGTGGACCTTGGTTTCTGTTCCAGCTCTGTGTCCAGCTAGGTTTGGGGCTTTAGTCAGGTTGTTTTAACAGCTCCTGGTCTCCATTTCCTCATCTAGAAGATGCACGGGGTGGGTGTGGTAGGACCTGTCCATCACTGCAGTGTGTGAGGCTTTAGCCAGATTGTAAAACTGAGCGAAAGATCCCCCAGTCCCCACACCTCCCCTCTGTGCCTCGTAGACAATTAAAGGTTTCTGAATAAGATAATGTTCATTTGAGGTATCTAAGGTCTAGAGTTCTAAACTCTTCTACTTTTTAAGTTTCTTGATAGCAGGCATGTACATACATTTTATGTCCCTATAGCTGTTTTCAGCTACTAAAACTGTTTCTATGTATTGCATGTTTTTTTCCTCCTGATAAATCTCCTGTAAGGTTGATTCAGAACAAAGTTGTTATTTTGAATCTGACCAGCAGGGGGCAAACTTCACCCAGGAATTGTCTTATAATTCACTACACCTTCAACCTGATAGGGCTTGGCAGTCTACAGACAGGACATGGACATTGGTTTTCATCTTTCCACAAAATACCCTGTTGACTTGACACCTTGCCGGCAGTAACCAAATATGATCTAATGTGACCTGAAATCCTAAAGTGCCAAAATTTGGGTGCTGGGGAATTGTTTCTTGTCTTTAAAAGAAGGGAGAAAATACAATACAAAACACATGCTGGACACTGAACACATGAATGGCAAGAACTAGGAACCAGGGGGAGAAAGAGAAGGGACTTCAGCTTTCAGGAGAGTCTCATTTGGGAGAAATCTGTTGGCCAAGGAAAACTTCAGTCCGTGAGAAATATCTGGTTTTAAATCAGTATTACATGTATGGGGACACCCTAGAACAGAAGGACTGCAATTAACCAGTCCACTGCCTCATGCCGAATGGACACAATGGCCCAAGATTACGATGGCAAAGTTTCCCTTTGCTCAGATTTGGGGTTTCACTGTGAGGGTTCGTTTGATGAGCCACACAATTTATGAAGTAGGGCCTTGGTTTGGGGTGTGCTAATGGTGTGTTACACGATCTGGGACAGATCACCTTCTCTTGCTCATGCCTTGGTTAAATTTCCCTCAATGAGGTTTGGAGGCCCTTGTGAGATTGTTATTGGACATTTTAAAATTATGAGGGTAGAAAACCTTGGAAGGAAATGGCATTTTGGTTCCTTTTCTTCTAGAGGAGTGATGCTCTTGGCTCCAGTCCAACTGGTATCTTAGTCCTGTTCTCCCCCTTGCCATGTGTGTCTTTACGAATTTGGCCTCTGGCTACAGAGTTTCTTCTTTTTGTCATGGGAGTCCTGTGAGCTCCTTCCTGTGGCTGTAGCTTCTCTCTCGGGGCAGCTCGTTGTAATAGCAACCATTTGTACGGACCCTTCACAGCCTCCTGGGGCCGGAGGCCGAGGCCCATGCGGGCTGGGCCAGGGCAGGGTCTTCCACTGGGCCAGCCAGCGCTCTAGATGCCCGGCACTTTGGTCTATTTAAAGCCTGTTCTGTTGTGCAGCAGGGAGGCGAGTCTAGGGTCCAATATGTGATGTGGATATTAAGAGACTTCAAGGACACTTCCCCCCATTTATCCCAGTTATGTCCCCTGCTAAAATAGGTTAACGGCGTCCAATTAACCACTGAACATTGTCATGCTGCATAAAGATAGCATCCTGGCTGTTCTCTGAGCCGTGGTACTTCATCTCCATTTAGATCTCTGAAGTATTCCATTAAACTCGAGAGAAACATTTTAACGGAGATGATGTCTACATTAGGGCTGCCTTTCACCCTTCAGCATGTATCCAGTGTAAGCAGCGCTGAGGCCTCTGTCTGATATGGACAGGCAGGGGTTTTACATTACAGCACATCTCTACCTGAGCCCCAGAATGAAATGCAGGGTCCAGGGTTTGGAATGGTCCTGTGTGACTGCAGTCCCGGATGTGCCAGTGCGATCAATCTTGTCATCAGTTGACCAAATCATGCCCATGGCATGCTAGTGTGGCATCTAAATGCCAAAAGAAAGCATTGCATTTGAGCAGAAGAACTTAGAAAAGGAGAGGGCTTGGAGGGAAAGGTGACTTAGCTACATGGGATCTCTTTCTCTGCCACTACACAAGCTGTTATGCTGCAAATAAAACATACGTAATAAATCACGCAGAACAATTAAACCAGTATTAACTACCAAATTGTCAAGGCTGACCAAGCGACAGTTCTACTATAAGTTGAGAGTATATACTCGCCATGGAAAATATCAGTTAGATCCGAAGCAGAGTCTGTGAAATGAGGCTTCCCCTGGTGTAGAACTGCCCGCATGTTCCTCTCCCGTGCAGGGTTAAGCACTGGGCTTTGTGTCAGACAGCCCAGAGCTTGTCTTCTAATCCTACCACTTTCTAGCTGGGTGACCTTACTGAAGTTACTGTACTTCTCTGAGCCCCAGTCTGCTTGTCTGTAAAATGGAGTAAATTTAATAAGATAATGTGATAATGAAATCACATATAATACCATGTATAATATGTGTAATATATAAATAAGAAAATATAATGACAGTGCTGGGCACCCAGTAAGTTTAATAAATGCTACTCATGTCATCAGCCTTCCTGTAATAGGCCTGTGGGGGCTGGGGCCTGGAGATGTCTTTCCCTTGCGTATTGAGGTGCCTTGTGAAGCCGGGAAGCTAGACCTCTTGTGGGTCATAGAGAAGTGGGGGTGAAAACCAGAAGGGGATGGGGTGAGTGCTGAGCTGAAGGACTGGGCTTTAAATGGAGGTGGAGATGACGAAACCACACCCTTAACCTTGAAGTCTTCCACCCAAAAACCTGACGTGCGGGGAGCTGGCAGCTTCCGGGAGGCTGAGTGCTTTTAGTGACTGGGAAAGGGCCAGAGGGACAGCCCCGCTTCCCCTCCTGCAAGTCACCGGCCAGGGCCAGGGCCAGGGCCAGGCCGCTGCGTCATCCCTGGAAAGCAGGAAGCCAGAGTGCCCTGTCTCTGTAAGGTGGGAGGTGAGGGAGAACATTTACTCTCATTGTCCAGAGTGAAGGCTTCATTCTGCAAAATGGCCAAAGCAATCAGCAAGTGATGGAGTAGCTCTTAAAAAGAAACCTGGCATTTAATTAACTTTTCAAAGTGCTGGTTCAGCAACCTCTATGTTTTACATTTTGAATATTGAACAAGCATCTCTAATCGGATCTGTATTGCTCCGGACCTACCAGGGTGGGGAGCACCTGCCCAGCTTTTATGAACACGATGGAGTCTTGTCTGAATTTCGAGATAACCAACTCAGGATCAGTCAGGATGGGGCTTTAGCATGTGAAGCCATCTCCTTGCTCCCCTCCGCCTGGAGGTCAAGGCAGAGTTCACTAACACTTTTTAGAAGAGAGCAGGCAACGTGGAAAGATAAGGCAGGAGGTTTCCATCTTGCTGCTTAGCAACTGGAGAGTTCAGCCAGCCATCTGAAGTAAGGCTTAGGGCAGTGATTCTCACATACGTGGCCGGGTCCCATTTCTAGAAATTCCTCCCCCAGAGGCCTGGGGTGAGGCTCAGCACATGGACACTGAAGAAACTTCCCGAGTGTGATTCTCTTGTGCCTCCCTGGTTAAGAGCTCCTGGTTTAAAGGATTCTCTCCAGCTTTTATTTCTCTAAGTGTGGGAAGTCAGGAATGGAGCGTCTGCACAGTAAATCCAAACAGCTGTCGGGGTGCCCTGTGGGGCATCTGAAAATCAGCCGTGTCTGCTGTTGAGAAGGCTCAGGCAGTGTGTTTGGAAGCTAGGGTGGACATCGGGAGACAGGGATTCTGGTCTCAGCCGCCTCACTCACTGGCGCTGTGTTTTGGGTGAAGTGCACAACACAGGGCCCAGCGTCAGTAACGGTGCTGCTGAAACCTGCTCTACCTCGTTTCCAGCGCTCAGCTGAGCGAGTCTTTGTAGAGTATTGCGAAGTGCTCTCTCTGTGTAAGACAGTCTCACTGTATCATTGTAATTGTCATGCTCCCAAACCCTCTCGCAGCCACTTCTGGGGAAAGAGGCATGTCCCCTCCATAGGGCTGGACCGGGTCACAGTTTCCTCAGAAGTATGCCTGTAAGGAAGAGAGGACCCAGGACCTACAATTCTCTCCCTCAGCCTCCACAGTCTGTGGGAGGCAGGACTTCAGCCCCAAATCCTCTGGTCGGCGGTGGTAGACCAACTCTGTTTTCATTTCGTTTAACCTGTCACCACCATTTAAAAATACACTCTCCATCATGACTGGGTATGTGAGTATATAAAATTGAAAAAAAATTTTATGTAATACCTATCCTTATTGTGAGCAGTTCACTTTCTTTTATCCTCTCTGCTATTAAAAAGAGACCAGTGGTGATTTACTAACTTGATTTCATGAGTCACTAACAGGCCATGACCTGTAATTTGAAAATCATTGTGCTAGATTCTGTGTCCTAGCACTGGACTCTGTGCCTTTGGGGATCAGGTAGGTAAAACAAATCTCTGAAGTGTGGATTTATTTCAGAAAAGCACCTAAGTTATATTACTGAGGTACATATACCAGTTATTTGTATATTCATACTTCTGTGAAGACATTTACTCTCTGCCAAGTCTCCTAAAATATGCTTCCCACTTAGTCTTCCTTTGCTTTCCCGTGTTTGATAGCTGCATAGCTGCATACTTCACTGGCCTCTTCATTCTGTAAGAGCCCTAGCAGTGCAGATTGGATGATGAAGAACCAGTACTGAACCCCGGGTTAGGGAGTGCTGGGAGCTCAGGGGCAGCCACACTTGGATGTAGGTTCCTGTGGAAAACACTGGAATGTAGGTCCAGTGTTGCGAGGCTTTGTATTTGAAGAATTTAGAAATTCGGATTTTTGTACAAAATCTCCCAATTTGGACAAGAAATTCATGTTAAAACATAATAAAACAAAACAAAAATAAAGAGCAACGTGGTCCAGACCAAACTTATCTGCAAGCTAGATAAGGCCTGGAAGTAGCCAACTTCATCAAAGGCAGAGTGTTCTGTACCATTTCCATCATAGCAGAGCAGAAGATTCACACTGAACCTGTAGTTAGGGGGGACGGAGGAGGGTGCAGGGGACACGAGAAAACACCACCTGAGGGCATCCCAGCTGACCATCCTTGGGGGCTCCATTTTGATCTTGCTCCATCCCATGGGGTGAAATGAGATGCCAAAGGATTCTTGGCTTCCCCTAGAGCAGGGGTGGGCAAACTTTTTGACTCGAGGGCCACAATGGTTTCTTAAACTGGACCGGAGGGCCGGAACAAAAGCAGGGATGGAGTGTTTGTGTGAACTAATATAAATTCAAAGTAAACATCATTACATAAAAGGGTACGGTCTTTTTTTTCAATAGTTTTATTCATTTCAAACGGGCCGGATCCAGCCTGCGGGCCGTAGTTTGCCCACGGCTGCCCTAGAGTGAGAGAGAGCAAGATGTGGACTCAGCAGCAATTAAGCCACATATGAAATTCATCCCCATTTTGGGTGTTGAGTGGCTAAATGGCAGTTAATCAGCCTTCCCCCAAAGATTATCGTTATCATTATTGTCTCCTTCAGACAAAATCGCTGCTACTTTTGCCACCTCCCATTGCTTAGGAAGGACCAATGCAGTCATAATTCCTAAGGGTAACCAGAGGTGGACATGTCTCTTATGTACAAACAAAGGCATTGCTGGCCTAGGCTACCTGGCCTTTTTAGTCTCCTTATTCTCTGATCCTGTTTTCATTCAAGCCCTTCTGCTGGTAGCATATCAAGCCATTTGGACAGTGGGTTTATCGAGTTCAGCTTCACCGTGACAATTAGAGGTAGTGAGTTGGGAGCAGAGCCTTCTCTCCTCCACTTAGAGGCAGCTTTGGCGGCTGCCTCGGGCTCTACGTTAGGATTCTTTTTACTTAGAACAGCATTGGAAGCCTCCATCACCAGCAGCTCCATGGTGGCGCTGCCCTGGACATCCCTTTGCAGTCTACCTTGGGCCTCTTACTGCCCTTTCTGTCCCACTCGTCCTCCTGCCCCTGGTTCCTCAAAAAACATAGAGTTTAAGAGTAAAAAAACATAGTCTGGGAGATCCCTTCAGAGTTATTTCATCTGTTCATCCAACCTGACCTACCTATCCTCTTCTCCTTCCCTGACTTCAGCCAGAATTCATTCCCTTCCTTCCGTCTCCCTTCACAGTGCAGTTGGTATGGTCTAAATTTCATGGAAACGGATCTATTTAAACTTGGGCTTAATTTATGATTATACTGTTGGGGGAAATGATTTGCATTTTGCAGGAATTGCTGTTTGGTTCCAACATAGCTCTTACTGGTGAGGCTTTGTGGGCCAGCGCTGCCGAGGGCCATCTCATGCATCTTGCCTCCTGGCCATTATGTCATTGCCACTGCCCTTTGCCCCTGCCATCATGGCGATGATTTCTAACTTAAAAGAAGTCATAGCCCTGGCCGGTTTGTCTCAGTGGATAGAGCATCGGCCTGCAGACTCAAGGGTCTCGGGTTCGATTCCGGTCAAAGGCATGTACCTTGGTTGTGAGCACATCCCCAGTGGGGGGTGTGCAGGAGGCAGCTGATCGATGTTTCTCTCTCATCGATGTTTCTAACTCTCTATCCCTCTCCCTTCCTCTCTGTAAAAAATCAATAAAATATATATATATATTTTTAAAGTCATAAAAAATGAAAACTCCATCATTGTGATGTTCAGGCATACAGAAAAGTAATCACCACATTTACCCATCACCCGACTTTAACAATAGTCAACATTTGCCAGTCTCATTCCGAAGACCTAAGATTGGTGTTTCTCAGCGTGTCAGTAGTATCCTACTTGGGTTAGAGTTCTGGAAATTTGTTTAAGATGCATATTCCTGGGCTGCCTACCTGCCAGACGAGCTGATCCAGACATCTCTGCTTCCCGGCCCAGCACGTCCAGCCGTCGGCATGTCTGTCAAGCTTCCGGGTGGTTCTCATGCAAGTCAAGTTTGAGAACCAGGGCCTTAGACAAGTGTGACAGGCTTCCTGCTCCCACGGAATATCTGAGGGCGCCACTCGCCGGCCTCACTCACGGGGCTTCTGGTCCTTCACGTGGCGGATACAGAAAGACGGGCCCTGAGCCTGCAGCCTCCCTGCATGGCTAGCTCATCCCTTTCCGCTCGTGGGAAGCTGCACATGTTAACACAACAGCTCCAACTGGGACCCAAGGCCTCAGTCCTGAAAAGTGCTCAATGAATTGGTCAGTACTTGTTGAAAGAAAGGAGGACGTCATATCATCTACATTCATTTGACTTTTGAGCTCGCTCAGCCTACATTTAAACTCAGTCATTTAGTTTGGAGACATGCTGAAGTAAGGTTACAAGAGGGTCTATAGTGCCCTCATGCTGAGTATGAGCCTTGGTCTGTGACGAGGAATCCAGACAAATAAAGCAGCTGGGATATATGCCCATTTGCACCCACTTTTTAAACCCCGTGTCCAACATACCCTGCCAATGCATGAGACTAGCGGGTTCTCATAACCCTTCTCTTTCTTTTTTCCAGGTCGGGAAGGAAGGCTTTTGAAGAAGTGGAAGAGTATGTTTGCACTCTTCTTATGGCATCCTATGGGGATCTTTGTCAACAGTGCAGTCTTTGTTGAGCAGCATTCAAAAAATAGGCAGTGTGAATCTGACTGTGGTCTGGGCTGGAGATATGCTTCCTGAGTTGAGGGTTTAATTAATGCAGCGTCTTCCACTGAAGGCCTGGGCTTTGGCATTGGTAGCCTGTCACACCTCCCACCCTGTGGTTTTCAGAATTACATGTCTAGGTATCAGAGTACTGACCCATGGGTTCTGCTGTATTGATACAGATGGGCAGAGGCAGTGCCAGCTTATAAGCCACACCTTCTCTTAAGACTTACATTTTTTAAAAGTGTCCTGGTGAAGATGGAGTGTAAAGTCAAGGCCAACAAATTTCCCACCTCAGAGGCAGGAGAGCATTCATATCATAGTCTGTGTGACGCTACCCCATGCAATGATGCAGTACCAGCTTGGGCAGCCATACATGGCAGACCCAGGTGCCCAGTTAGGTTTGAGCAAGTTGGAGGAGAGTGGATCCAGAGACCTTTTCATCTAGGAGTAAGAATGGATACAGTACAAATTGGGGTGGTTTCTTTCTGTGCCTGAAACTCATTTTCTACTTTCCTTCCTTTTTGGGCGCAGTCATCGCCTCAGACCGAGGAGCCTGGATGGATCAGATGACGGAGGAGGTAAGACGTTCTTGGAGGAAGTCTGAAGGGCTTCGGAGATGTCCCAGAGCCCCGAGGCATGTCCTGCACTGCAGCTCAGGCACCCATTGCTCTAAGTCAGGGGTGGGTAAACTTTTTGACTCGGCCACAATGGGTTCTTAAACTGGACTGGAGGGCCGGAACAAAAGCATGGGTGGAGTGTTTGTGTGAACTAATATAAATTCAAAGTAAACATCATTACATAAAAGGGTACGGTCTTTTTTTTTTTTTTTTTTTTTTTAGTTTTATTCATTTCAAACGGCTGCTCTAAGTGCTACTGCCTCTGCCCGGAGGACCTCACCCTCTTCTGTTTTTTTTAATATATATTTTTTATTGATTCCAGAGAGGAAAGGAGAGGGAGAGAGAGATAGAAACATCAATGATGAGAGAGAATCATTGATCGGTTGCCTCCTGCATGCTCCCCGCTGGGGATCCAGCCCGCAACCCAGGCATGTGCCCTTGGCCAGACTTGAACCCAGGACCCTTCAGTCCACAGGCTGACGCTCTATCCACTGAGCCAAACCAGCTAGGGCTCACCCCTTCTTTATCTACCAGCCCTCCTCGTCCTTCAAAAATCAGCTGAAGCATCACCTCCTCTGCCATGCCTTCCCTTCCCATCCATTCCCTCTTTTTCATTTAAAAAAGAGTTACTTGTCTTTTCATTACTGAGTTGTAAACGTTCTTTCTTGTAGAATCTTTATTGTTGACAGTATTACCTATGTCCCCTTCTTCCCCCATTGACCTCTCTCAGCCTGCCCCCGCCCCCGCCCCAGGCCTTCACCACCCTATCGTCCGTATTCTTGGTTACCCATGTACACATACAAGTTCATTGGTTGATCTTTCTCTGTGCTCCTACAACCTCCTGGGCAACATGGTAACAGCAGCAGCAATGGCTAATGTTTGTTAGGTGTTAATTATACATCAGGCACTGGTCTACCAGTTTATAGATGTTAAAGCATTTAATCTCCACAGCAACCCTATGAGATAGTAATGTCATTATCCCCATTTTATAGTTGAGGGAACTAAAGGACAGAGAGGTTAAGTAAGCTGCCCATAGTCGCAGAGCTAAGTGAACCTCATTCTTGAATGTTCTTCCCTCCAGGCTCTAAGTTCCTTGACAGCAGACACCACGTCTTACTTGTCTTTGCATCCTCAGTGCACCGTGCGGAGTAGGCTGTGAGTGGCTGGCATGGCCAGCAAAGGAGAAACAGCACTGAGTAGGCCAGTAGCCGTGGCACAGCTAAGGCCCGTGTTCAAACTGGAGAAACGATGTTTGTGTGTGCTTTTTACAAGAAACTTACTAGAGAGGAGATTATATCTGGGGCTAAATCAAAGCCTTTTTTAAAAAACCCACATATTTACCATTTCCACACACTATTCCTTTGTGTAGAACTCAGTTTCCATCTGGTATTATTTTCCTTGTGCCCGAAAAACTTCATTTAACATTTTTTGTAGAGCAGGTCCTCTGGCAACAAATTCTCTCAGCCTTGCTTGTCTGAAAACGTCTTTTCACCTGATACAGAATTCTAGGCTGACCACTTCTTCCCCCTTTTAGCACTAACGTTAGTGTTTTCTGGTTTGCATTGTTTCTGAGGAGAAGGCAGTGGTGCTGCTCATCTTTGTTCCCCGGCATGCAGTGTCTTTTTCTTCTCTGGCTGCTTTTAAGGTTTATTTATTTTTATCTTTTATTTTCAGCAATTTGGTTAGGATATGCCTTGGTGCGGCTTACTTTGTGCTTATCTGCTTGAACCTCTTGAGTCTGTCGATTTATTGTTTTCATCAGATTCAGAGAATTGTAGCCATTATTTCTCTGAGTATATTTTTTCCCCTCTCACTCCTGGGACTCCAGTTACGTGTATGTGGGTTGTATCAGTTGAAGTTGCCACACAGGTCATTGCGGCTCTGTTTTTTTTGTTTTTTTCCTAAACTATTTTAAACTTTGCTTCAGTTTGGATAGTTTTCTGTTGCTGTGTAGCTGATCTTTTCTTCTGTAATCTCTAGTCTGCTGTTAAGCCCATCCAGTGAATTTGTTGTTTCAGACATTATATTTTTCTGCTCTAGAAGCTTCCCTCCCTCCCTCCCTCTCTCTCTCTCTCTCCAGATATATCTTCCATTTATCTCCTTATATTATTCATGTTTTTCTTTTTCCTTGATAGTAACCTTTCTAGTAAATGCTTTAAAGTCCTTTTCTGCTAATTATATCATCTCTATCTGTTCTGAGTCTGTTTCTATTGACTTATTTTTCTTTTGGTTACAAGTCATATTTTTCTGCTTGATTCGTAGCTTGTCAGTTGGCTGCTGGCCATTATGAATGTTACTAGCTTCAGTGTCTAGATCTAGTTGTCTTCCTTTAAAAAACATATTGTTTTGGTAGGCAGTTATTGTATTTGTTGATCAACTTGATCATTTTGAGCATTGTTTTTATGCTTTATCCACGCAAGTCTGGAGTTCGCCCTGAACAGTAAGACACTCAGTGTCTCTGCTGCGTGCCGGGTTGTTCCACGGGACTCTCCCCCGGCCTGGGCGGCGCTGTTCCCTGGCAGTTCTGTGTCAGCTGTGGGGATCGCTAGCTCATTCCTTGCTGGTAGTAATTCTCGGCTCAGCCTTGTGGAGGTTGACCCTGTGCATGCACAGCTTAGCACGCAGTCCATCTAGATTTGTGGATCTCTTTTCCTGCATAGCTCCCCTCTCTCACATCCTGCTTCTCAAATTCCAGCCACCTTAGCCCCCTAAACTTTGACCTCTGTCTCCTCAACTCAGCAAGCCCTCCATGCTCCATGGGGGGTTCCACCTCGCTGTGCCAGCATCCCGGCAGTGCCTCTAGGCAGAAAGCCAGGGTGACTGCAGGGCTCCCTTCTCTCGGGATCACAGTCCTGTTCTACCTTGCCCACTGTCTGAAAACAGTCGTGCCTTATATTTTTCCAGTTTTCTAATTGTTTCTAGTAGGAAAGCAAATCTACTACCAGTTACTCTCTCAAGACTAGAAGAGGAGTCCCACAGCCTTGTACGCACTAACCTTTGCCTGCGACGACAAAGTGAAGGAGAGAAATAAATCAGTAAAACTTGGATGATTACCTGTGTTTTAGAGCTACTCACAGGATCGGGGCAAGGGTCGTATAGGACATTTGTGAAATATTCTGGGATGATGTTTAACAGCAGATTCCCAGGCCGCTCACCAAGTTGGGGCCCGGGGTGCATGAATCTCAGTAAGCTCCCTGAATGATTGCTTTGCAAACTGAAGTTTGACAGCCCTGGTGTGACGCCTCTAAAGCCAGGACTCAGGACTGGAGAGGAAAGGATTGTGTGGGAAGTCCTGTCTCATCTCATTCCAAAGGGGTTTAAGGCAGTCACTGGAGGTCAGGATCAGTCTACCCTCTCAGACTTGTTAAGAGCATATGAGCATCTCTCATCGTTCTTCAGCATTTTTCTTTGCTATCCTGCGATCTCTTAGTGACAAGCTCATTTCTTTTTGCCAGATATTCCTCCTTAGCTCTACTCACTAAACTCCTCATCGCTTCTCCACCTAATAATCATTCCCAATAAGTTCTGCCTTTCTGTTCCCAAAATCTATTTTCTCAGATCTGTACCTAGGGTGTCCTCTGCAGTGTTAACTGGGCCCTGTGGTGGCTTGGTGATTGGTGGCTGCTGGCCACACTTTTGCCCTGCCTGTCCTCACAACTTGCCTGTTGCTATTGCCGTTGGTTGCTTAGGGGAGCAGGGGCACCATCCAGGAGGATGTGCCAAAGGACTCAAGGCGGCAGGGCCCCTGCCAGACTGAACAAAGCTGTTAGGCGGTTGGGGAGCAGTGCACGTGGAAAATATGATGCTGATAACTCTGAGATGCTTATTAAATTCATGGCTACAGAAGGTTTACTCAACTGGTATTCTTCTCCAGGCCTCTCCACACCTTTCCTTGCACTTTTCCCAACTCCCTTCAATGGACTTCTGAAATCCTACTTTCTCCATTTTTTTGAGTGTGTGGAAAATGACAAATTTCAAGGAGTAACTATTGAATGTTACAGCAAAGCCTTCTGAATACTACAGTTTACACACATCATAAATGCATATTATTAGAAGGTAGTGCTGGCTGCCATCGGTTAGAATCAAATTGTTGTAGCTTTAAGCAGCTGTGTAGTCTGTCTTGTCCTAACCTGTCATTTGACAGGTTAAGAAATTGAGGCTTAGAGATTATTATACAAAGTAGCTCAGAGGGGAACTCTGCTCTGATGCCATGGTGTCCACAGCATCACTGCCTCACCGTTCATTACCAAACATTGACCATGTACCAGCCACTAAGCCTAGTGGTTCACATTTTTTTCTCTCACTAATTCTCAAAATAAATCTATGGGGAAGTGTTTTAAAATCAACTATATTGAGATCTAATTTACATATAATGAAGGGCCTTCATTTAAAGTGCACAGTTTGAATTTTGACAGGTGAATATGTCCCGTGAAATCACCTCCACAGTCAGTCTGTAGAACACTTTCATCACCCCCAAACATCTTTCATGTCACTTTTCAGTACATCCTTCCTCTACCCCTGTCCTCAGGCAACTACTGACCTGTTTTTTTGTCACGGTAGAGTGGTCTGCATTTTCTGGAATTTTATATAAATTAAATTAAATTAAATTAAATCATATATATATATATATATATATATATATATATATATATATATATATGCTTTTGTGTCTGGCTTTGTTCACTTGTGATGATTTGAGATTCATCCAGGTTGTTGCATATATCATTGGCCTGTTCATTTTTATTGATAACAATCGTTGTATGGGCATGCCACATGTTGGTTATTCACCTGTTAAAGGACATTTTGATTATTCTTTATCTCCCATATTAACCATGAACAGATTGAGGCAAGGAAAGGTAACCTGGCCCAAGGCCACACAACTTGTAAATGACAGCAAGATTGGAAGGCCACTGTGCCCGCCACTGTACCACCAGTGCTGCGCAGCCCAGGCCAGGATTTGAATACAGATCTTGACCCGAGTGTCCTTGCTCTTGGCTTCTGGGCTGTAACAAATGCTATGACCCCCAGCTATGGTGGCATCTCCTTCCACAGGTAGGTATATTAATGTTAGCTCCCAGATTTGTAATATAGAGCACCCAGCATGATTGATAGAATGCTTAATTCAATTTCATTAAGAAAGAAGAGAAGAAAGATATCTATTTACAGAGAATACCTCTAGGATTTTTTTCCCTGTCATAAACTTACAATGTGAAATTTGTGATTTGGCCTTTATTTTGGCTCTGGAGGTTTGAAGCATAAAACTCTTTTTGTCAGAGCGTGCACTTGATTTTACCTTCTAGGAGGGAATGCCTCTTCCAGGCATAAATCTGTTGTCCGTGCAGTTATGCCTGAGTCCTTTAATGGAAAATCAGTTCATATGTTACACTTCACACTTGGCTTAGTCCATTTCACTCTATGGGAATGTTTAGAATCCATTATGCAGTAGGAATCATATGTTACATACAACTAGTTTCTGGAATTATCTTTGCTCAGAGAATTACTTGGTTGACTAGTGAAGGCTGCTCCTTTGAACTTAGAATAACCAATGGGTGGGGAGGCTCTATGAGTGATCACCCTGAGTCACCCCTGGCCGCTCATTCAGCAGTGACGTTAACAGGTATGTGGGCACTTGTAAGGGAACTTACTGGTCCCCTAAGAAAATCACATCCAGGTTCTTTGAGGTGGTCATTGCTAAGAGCATTATCCCTGGAAAGGGGCTATTTTCCTTGTACTTGGTAAGGGTGGGTGATTGGCGAGAAACCTCAAAGGGGAAGATGAACCTCAGGGAATAAAAGTGAATGTCTAAAGTCCAGGGCTCCCTCCCCCCAGGCCGCTGGCCTCCTTCCACCCTCGGCCTTTGCCTTCGGGAGGACAGCCAGCAGGCGTCTATACCAGTGATGGTGAACCTTTTGAGCTCGGCGTGTCAGCATTTTGAAAAACCCTAACTTAACTCTAGTGCCATGTCACATCTAGAAATTTTTTGATATTTGCAACCATAGTAAAACAAATATTTATATTTTTGATATTTATTTTATATACAGTGGGGCCTTGACTTGCAAGTGTCCAGACTAACGAG
The DNA here is from genome assembly GCF_963259705.1 of Myotis daubentonii. Taxonomy (NCBI): domain Eukaryota; kingdom Metazoa; phylum Chordata; class Mammalia; order Chiroptera; family Vespertilionidae; genus Myotis; species Myotis daubentonii. The sequence goes on along the minus strand of NC_081840.1, from coordinate 20,999,140 downwards.
TTTTTCGAGATATGAGCCGTCTCTCGGCTGATTTTTTGCTTTGAGTTGCGAGCTAAAATCTGGGTTACAAGCCAGCTTCAGATACCCCACCACTAGTTGGCGCAGCGAACGTCACAGTGAATGCCACAACATCAGCCCAGCATCACGTGTCTCACTCGTTCACTTTTTGATTTGACATATGAGTAATTTGAGTTATGAGCTCTGTCATGGAATGAATTAAACTCGTAAGTCAAGGTCCCACTGTATTTAAATGCCATTTAACAGAGAAAAATCAACCAAAAAAATGAGTTCGCGTGTCACCTCTGACACGCGTGTCATAGGTTCGCCATCACTGGTCTATACAGTGCCTACTGTGGCCATGCTGCTCCGGATGCTGGAGATGGTGGCAAGATAGTCCTTGTGCGCCAGGAGCTTCTGATCCAGTGTGATGCCCCCCTTCCTTCCCTCCCCTTCTTTTATAGAAAACCTTCAGAGCCATGTCTCTCGATGTGTTTCTCAGCATTCAGCCTCCCTTGCTTCCCTCTTGGCACCTGGGGAAGATGCCTAGGGAGAGAAGAGAAGCACTTCTTCCCTCTGTTGATGCCTTAGCCTTCCGAGGGAAGAGAGCAGAAAAGTAGAAAAAGAGAGGAACTTTTAAGGTAAGCGTATTTTAGAATGAGAAACAGAGAGTGAGGGATAGTTAGAGGTGGTTTGGGGATCTATTGGTCAAGCAGAATGTGTTGCATGGGAACTGTTTGCAATAACATCACCGGCTACAAGCTCAAGTGCCTTTAGAGACAGGCAGATAATGTAATCACACGGACCAGCAGGAGGGTACGGCACTGAAGAATGGTGGGGCCTGTGGTGAACCCACACGAGATGGCACCGCCTAAAAGTTTTCAAATTCGTATTTCAAAAAATGACAGGATTTTTTAAAATCACTTCATAAACAGAACAAAGTGCATCTGTCAATTGGATTAGGCCTTTGGGAAATGATTTGCAAGTCCTTTAGAACAGTGGTCACCAACCATTTGGACCTCACGGACCACCAGTGGTCTGCTTTAGAGGACTATATAGGGTTCTGCTCTAAAGGAACACAGAACTTTGTTGGGGGAACAAAAGACAAAAGGCATGACAGGAGTTAGTTAGCTAAGACAACCGTATAATGGATGGCCAAGGCAGCAAATGGTGGTTGCTATTGGTGGTTGGCATTACTAAGGGCCCTGAGTTCAGAAGAGGAAGTGATCCCAGCGGGCTGAGGGCGCTTGAGGAAGAACTTGCACTGGGTCCTGAAGGATGCGTAGACTTGGTTAGGTAGCGAAGAAAGTGAAAGGCCTTGCAGGCAAGTTGCCAGGCATAATGGGAGACTCCGTGTGGAGAAGGAATAAAGGATTCATGGTAATTGGAAGAGAAGCCCATTTTGCGGAGTTAAGCCTTGATTCTGGTCCATTCTCAACTGCACATATTCAGTGTCCCCACATACACAGCCTTTCATGAAGTTTGAAGACTGCTGATTTGAGGTAGATTAGCCAGAGCTCACACCATGCTTCAGGGAAGTTGGGACTCATGGTTATGGAGAACAGCTGAGAATGATGGACAGCCCAAACCCAAAATGACCTCAGGATCCCCAAATTGTAGGATAGCAAAACCGATGTTTCCTACTGAGGTGACAATCTTTTAGTGACATAATCATCCATTTGTATTCTTGGAATCAAGTTACTGATTTTCCCTAAGGCTTTTAGACCTCTTCTGTCATGGAAGGTTGTATATGTTAGAGAAACATGTCAGCTCTGAAATAGGATTGAGCCCAATCTCTGCAAGTGACTTTGGGCAAGTCATTCATTCATTTAACCACCTTTTATTGAATATCTATTGGTTATAATGCATAGGGCAGGGCACTGGGGATATGATGGTGAACAAAACATTCTTAGTCCTTGTCCTTATAAAGCTTACAATCAGGGAAATAGGGACTAAGAAATTGTCACAACTATCTAAGTAAGGCCACATTGCGATGGAGTCTACTGATTTGAATTGGGTGACGAGGGATGGCTGCTATGAAGTAACTTCAGCTTCAACCTGAAGGGAGATAGAGTAGCCAGCAGTGGGGGGAGAGGTTGGGTGGGGGACCCTGGTAGAGAAAACAGCAGGTGCAAAGGCATGTCACCTCCCTAACCCCAGAAGCATTCCCGGGCCTGTTTGGTCTCTTCCAGCTCTAAATCCAGCTCTTAGAGTGTGAACTCTGGGTAGAACGTGAAACTTTAAGGAGGAACATTGAGAGGCACACCAGTGGGAGAAAAATTTCTCGTTTCTAAAAAAGATGAACAGCATTCCAACTGAGACAATCCCTGAAAACACAGTTATGGACTCAGCTTTCAAACTTTACCTCAGAGTTAATTCAAATTAAGAAGGAACTTGTGAGTCTCAAAATATGACTTTAGAATAGGGATGGGGAACCTTTTCTCTGCCAAGGGCCATTTGGATACTTAAAACATCATTCGCAGGCCATACAAAATTATCAACATAAAAATTAGCCTGCTCTATTTGGTCAAACATTTAATTAACTCACCCCTAATGCTTTGGCAGGGCCAGGCCAAATGATTTTACAGGCCTTATAACAGCCCGAGGGCGTACATTCCCCACCCCTCTTTTACAAGGTGGAAAGTCTTTGAAAACAAAAGCTTTAAAAAAAGGATTAGCTCTTTCTCGCAAATAACCATTGCATCTTGGCATAACCCAGGACTGTGGGTAGAACCATTGCATCTTGGCGTAACCCAGGACTGTGGGTAGAATTGTCGCCCCTCTTCTGTAACCCAGGACTGTGGGTGGAATTGTCGCCCCTCTTCTGGCAGCTCCCGGTGCCTCTTGAGCATGCCGTGTCCCCCTGGAGTCCAGTTTTGACAGAATTGACTATCTCAAATCCTTAGGAATAATAAATCCTTATGGCCAACCAAAAAGTGTTTAATTCCTAAAGGACAAGCTGAATTGAGCCCCTTCTAGCCAGGGGCAATTGGGAACTTAATTCTGCAAGTGTAGCAATCTGGATGATCTGAGAGCTCTGAGTTTAAGGGTAATTGCTCAATTTTCTATCCATGTCAACAGGGAAAATAGGTAAAAGTGGCTGAACACAGCCAAGCAATGAGGCTGGATGAGATGTGAGATGCCAGACTGTCAGTGGAATTAGAAAAATGCTATCTATAGAGGGCTATCACTCAGCCGCCCTCACTCTCCCCTCTTCCCATTCATCTCTGTCTTCAGGCTTTCTAACTCTCTTTCGGGTTCTTTCTCATTCTTTGCTTAATCCTTCCACTATATCCTTCATCCGTTCTCCTGCAAATAGCAGTCATTCTGAGCCTAAACAGCTTTAATGCAGAGAAAGGGAAAGTGGAAAGAATTATTTAAGTACAGATCAATTGGAACCCTGATGTCTCCATCCCTTTCTCTCGCTGAGCAAGACTGTTTCATTATGTTAGCATCCCTTCCTCAGGCTCAGTACAACATCTGGGATTTTTCAAGTGGTTCCTAAACTTAGTTCCTTTACTTCTCTAAAAACTGTTCTAACCAGCACTGAATTTTTTAATTAAATAGTGTTCCTTAAAATCAATTCGTTTTTTTCTAAATTCAAAGTCACTAGGACTAGATGCTAAGGTCTTTCTAGATCCATGCCTCCCTTTCTTTCCCTGACACAAACATGCGCAGGAACACCGTTATTTACACTTATCCACAGCAAGAATGGGGCGGGAGGGATGAGGGGGGGACTGGTCCAGGAATTATCTGTCCTATCTTTCGTCTCTGTGCTTTGTTAAGCTTTGTTGTTCTCTTTGTGAGATATTGAGTAAGAAATTTGAAAAAGAAGTCAGTCTTGTATTGAAGAAATGGTATTGATAATGAATGTTTAAGTATTTACCAGGAGCCGGCGCTGCGCTGCTTTACCTGTAGTCCTTCAGGTAATTCTCCCAGTTATGTGAGGAGCACTGATTATCACCCTCTCACAGAGGAAGAAACTGAAGCTTGTGAAGTTAAGTAACTCCCAGAAGTCACGTGGCTAATCAGTAGTGATGTGCTGGTAAATACAGACCTCCCCGCTTATCTGTGGTTTTGCTGTCTCAGTTACCCATGGTCAGCGTGGTCTGAAAACAGTAAGTGGAAATTTTCAGAAATAAGCAGGTCATAAGTTTTAGCCCATTGTACGCCATAAGCGTCTGTAGACACAAGCGGCAGACCTTCCCCACATGCCACGCACATCTATAGAAAAAACTGTTTTCCCTACGTGGCAGCCCTGACCAACTTTAAAATCTTTTTCATGAGGATTTTCAGCTGAAAATATTCAAGAACACCCAAATTGTGAGTATATATTTATTTTTATACATTAATTGCAAATTGATTTTTTAAATTAAATTCAAAATATCGTAGCGTGTGGGATGGTTTCCGTTTTGGACGTGAGGCAGTTAACTTTAAATTGCGTGATGTTCTGAGTAACGTGGTGAAAGCTCACTTTGTCCCACTCTGTCCCTCCTCGGACACGAGCCGTCCCTTTGTCCAGCATAGTTATACTGTATACACTACCTGCGCGTTAGTCAGTAGCTGCCTCTGTTATCAGATCCCTTGTCACAGTGAGAGAGACCACACTCACATAGCTTTTATTACAGTATTATAATTGTTCTGTTCTATTATTAGTTGTTAATCTCTTACTGTGCCTAATTTACTAGTATAAATCAAACTTTTTCATAGGTATGTATGTATAGGAAAAAACATAGTATGCATGGGGTTTGGTACTGCCCTCAGTTTCAGGCATTCGCTGAGGGTCTTGGCACCTGTGCAGATAAGGGGCAGGGAACTACTGTATTTAACAATCAGCTCTTGGGGTGGGGTGGAGGGGAGACATCTGCATTGGTAGTGTTTGCCGGTTTCTGTGGTGTAAATACGCCCACCATGGTTGGTTTCAAGCTCCCAACATGACATAATTGACCACGGAGCTGGGAAGAGATGGGCAGTAGCACACTAGTGTGTGTATCATATTTTCACCATACTGCTACATTAGGTGTAAATAATTTCCAGAGCATAGGTAAAGTAAAATTTAGGAAGCAGTGAGTTTTGAGCATTACCTTCCTTTTTAATGTAGTTTATTTCGTTGTAAAGGTGTATAATTTAATCTTTAATAATGTTTATGTTTAACAGCCTGCATGCAGAATTCCTAAAAACTTAGCCTTTGGTTCTTACAAGCCAGCATGAACCAGCTGCTCTAGTCTGCCACCTCCAGCAGTGGCAGAGCCGGAATTCAGACATGGGCTTTGGGCGTCACTCCGCTCTCACGGCCTCCGTCTTTGCTGTGGGAAGTGGTAGGCTCGTTTCTCCACCCTGCTGGCTGAGGAGGCTTGTCTCCACTCAGATTGGATATTTGCTCTCCTATCCTGATGTGCAGATTACCTGCTGGCCCATGTCCTCAGCTCTGCTGAGCCTCCCACTGGAGTCATGTCTACAACAGACCCAGGCTGAGTAGAGAAGAGCCGGAGGCCAGGTCTTTAAAGCTCTGTGACATGAAGCAGAATCTTCAGGCTTGACCAGGCCTCTCTTTCTTGTTATGCTTTATCTTCTATCAAATTCATTGCGATTGCTTTTAGATAATGAATTCTTGTGTCTATGCTGGGTCCTCTGGAGAGAACTCATCGTCTTCTACCTTACCCTGGTCCAAGCATAGCCCGGAGTCTGGCCCAGACCTCCTGCTTCGTTGGCAGAGCTGGGACAGAGCTCTTTATGCCCCTAGTGGTGCCCTGAAGTCTCTAGGTCACACCAGGCTTTCCAAACTTACCATCACGAGCACCTCTGCCTGAAACACAGTTGGCAGTGACCTCGGGGTTCCATTTACTTTGTTCATGTGAGCGGCTTACCTGCATGTCCCCATCTGAAGAGTTAGGAGGGAAGAATGCCGGTCTTGTGCCATGCACGCATGCTGGAAATGAAGTAGGTTGCAGTACCTTCCTCCAGGAACACAGAGGAAGCTCCGACAGCAGTCTGTCATGCTACAGTCCGGAGGAATGTGATTAACAATAAATCATCCAACATTAAGCGCTGACAAGTCAGAGACAGCCGACTCTCCCTGAAATCATGATAGAGATCAGGGTATTTGTTCTGTGACTCCTTGGATGCTGGCTTGGTTGAATACAGAAGACAGGATCAGGCTAGGACAAAACCAATCCCATTTACTTTTGTGACTGTCCCAGATGTGACTGCTTTAAGCAGTGTTCGGCTTTCTGGGAGAGGCACGGGGCTTCTCCACACTGTGTGAAGGGAATGCATGTATGAGGGATGAAAGGAGGTGAGAGGCCCTGAATGCAGACAGGCCCATATTGGTGAGGACCACTGCCCAGGGAGATCTTAGACCACTTAGATTTGTATTTGACTAGAAAGAAATGAGGCTTGGTGTTCTAGGATGTCTGTTCAAAAGCTGGAGTCTGTATAAAGAGCCATAATGTTTTCTGCAACGAGAAGAGATAGGTAGAGTTGTAGAGCTGCTCCAAATAGTCTTTGCAACCAAAATCACAATAAGTTGTGGCCTCGGATGACTGGTGGCGTTGTGGCTTTGTGTTCTCCCAAATAGATGGCCATGTTGCTTTAGTCAGTTTGAAGACTGACAGCCAGATATGTCTTAGGTGAGGTGAGAAGGGATAGGCATGTTTATGCATCTGAGTTGGACATAGCATATCACTTAGCCCTCAGTGGAGAAGTCTTTTCTTTCTGACTTATCACACATGGAAATTAGTTCCCAAAGAAGGACCTAATCCACCTAGAGCAGAAATCTCTGGGAGAGGTACAGGGGACCTCTTACCCTAGCAGGAAATGAACTTGATCTAGCTTTAGGTTCTACCAACTTTCTAAAAATTCACAGATGTTCAGTGTGTGTGTGTGTGTGTGTGTGTGTGTGTGTGTGTGTGTGTGTATTCGTCTATATATACACACATAGGACACATACTGGGAATGTGATTCCTGAGTCCATAAGTGTGGTTGACAGACTAGGTTTACCTAAAAGGCCCTTTAAGAGAAAGTTCTTGAAAGATGATTACAGAATTGAGACACCATCATTTAAAAGTGCCCGAGGCGAACGCCTTTGAAAATTGCAGCAGTGGAGGGACAGAGAAAGAACCACGCAGCCCTTGATTGTTGTGCGGCTCCCTCAGGACCCGTCCTCCCCCTCCCCCTCTGTTTCTCATCTGATAAGAGAGAGAGCAGCAGTAAGACTCCTCATCTATCTTATGAAAATCCGATTCGGAATGGCTGTGATCAAAACCAGCTGGCTGTCACCAGCAGTGGCCTTGCACGGAGGGGACCGCTCAGAAGAGTTCTGTGTGTGAGGGTGGCACGGGTGGCACTGATCAAAGTAGCATTTTTTTAATAAATATATATAAGGAAAATACAAAACTAAGGATTTAGAATGAAAGCAGTGCAGTTTGTCTTGTTTTTTTTTTTTTTTTTGAGTGTAACACAAAGAGGATGAAATAGAATCAGATATGCCTGGTTTCTAACACACTTCTTCTGGCGGCTCTGAGAAGGTGTTTTCTGTCACTTGAATGCCGTGTCACTCATCTTGGGTCCTATTAAAGAGAATGGAGAGTTCCTCAGTTTCCATTCCTTCCAGCCACTTTATTCCTCTAAATTTTTAAAGTGCTTCACCCCTCCTTGCTCTTCACATAACTCAACAGATCAAAGCTGGACCCACCACGAAGCTCTGAGAGCTGTTGGCGTGGTGAAGAGCATTCCTATTCATTGTTTTTTGTTTCCTTCAACTGTCCGTAGCCAGTGATGCAATGTTCCCTGGAGGTCACCGCAGCAGGTCCTCCCAATGCCAGGCTCCTGGGCCGAACGGGATCTTTTCCCACAGAGAATCCTGTTGCGCTGTGCTCGTCTCTTGCGAGCACTACCTTTGAATGGCTCGGAAGGCTCAATCCTGGTTGATGACCTTTGCATGGCTGATACAGATTCTTTTTTTTTAATTGATTTTTTTAGAGAGAGGGCAAGGGAGAGGGAGGGAGAGAGAGGAACATTGATGTGAGAGTGAAAAATGGATTGGCTGCATCATGTACCCCCTACCAGAGATCAAGCCAGAAATCTGGGTATGTGCCCCGATTGGGAATTGAACTGGCAACTTTTGGTGCACAGGATGATGTCCAACCAACTGAGCCACACCGGCCAGGGCGATACAGAATCTTATTCAGCACTCAGCACTTCAGGTGATGGGAAAAACCTCATTCTGGGGTGAGGCAGGGGGTCCCGCGGGGGTGAGGCCGACGGAGTCCTAACGAAGCATGCCCGACTCCGGCTGCATTCGTGGCTCCTTCAGAAATGTTACCACTTCCCTCTGTGGAAGATATTATGAGATCTGGCTTTCACAGGCCATGATAGACCACGAGCTGAGGCGCCACTCTTAGCAAAACCCCTTTTCTGCTCATGAACCAGCAACACCACACTGTGCCGAGGCCGGGCTTATCTCAGAAACCGGAATCAGTCTGAACCTTCCACTCCAACCCATCGTCCACCAGGAGAGTCCCCCCCAACTTGGGGGCTGTGAGGAACAATCAGCTGTTTTGATCTTAAGGTCTGTGATCTTTCCCCGGCAGCAGTAGGAGAGATTCGGCTTGGCAGGAGCATGGCGGTATTTCAACATACAGGACAAGGGTGAAAATTAAACGCGCAGACCCAACCTGACACCTCAGGATGGCGCCTCTCTTTCTCTCTGTTGCTCTATCACATACTTCTTCCAGGACCTGCCCCCAGACACTCAGCCGCACCGTAGGCCACGCATTTTGCTCACGGCCAGTCCTGTCTCTCGGCCTTGGCAGCGTGGCTCTCTAGCCAACATCACAGTTTCCAGCCTCCTTTCTCTTTGCCTTTCTCCCACTCTGCCTGCAATGAGTGCAGGCTGGGCTGGCTTGACTCAGGCGAAATCACAAGGGATGAGTCTTCATAAAGCGGATCTGCCAGGAACCTGCAGAGTTTGTGCCCTTCGAACCCTGACTCCGGGAGAGCAGGGGACCGATGGTACTGGGCCCAGGCTCACTCAGGAGCTCCTCTGAGACCGTCCCTTCCCCTTGTTCCTTCGGGTGTTTGAAGCCTGTTGCCTACTGCTTTCCCCTTTTCTTCTCCCTTTTAAAAAAATTCTCCATTTTTTCACTTAGAAAAAAAATTATTTATACGATTGAGATCCACTAATTAAAGCCATTTTCTGGTATTTGGTTACTGGAGCGTTTGATGTCTCTCTGACAAGACCATGAAATGCACGGAGGATCCACAGGGACAGAATTTGCTGAACACGGCTCTTTGTAAATGAGGGGACACAGTGTCGCCGCAGCTCATGAATATGAAACGCCCATGATGCCACCTCAGTGGACTTGGGAACACAGATGAATCCTGTCATGGGCTAAATGAGACCAATTTCTTTCACTTAACTTCATCTTCAATCAGACCTTCTTCCATTTGCCTGTTTAAAATTCCCTATACGTGATGCAGAAGGTAACGGCGTTCAGTAAAACAAAGTTTTGCAGCTGCAGAGAAAAATTATAATGATTTCTGGTTTAAGTTGCCGTCTCCTAAAACTGGATGTTGTTTCCTTTTGCCTTTGAGCTCTGCTGAGGTCTGTTGACTTTGGCCACAAAATTGGGGGTTGCTTGTACTGGGGTGTCCTTAAGCAGCATGTCCAGATCCCTTTCATGTCGATTGGTTGTTGAGCTTGGCTGTGGATGGCGGCTGTGGGCCCGTCACGGCCTGTGGGTGCTCGGCAGTGGCCAGGACACTGAGTGGGAAGGCAGCTCTGGGAAGAGATTGTGTGTAACCAGGCAGGGCCTTTGGCGTTGGGAGCTCAGTTCGTGGTTGAAGTGAGGGACAGATGTCATCAGTGAGTACCTCAAGGAGCCTGGCAAGTTAGACCAACCCTGTATTATTTACTAAGGTGTCAGGGTAAGAACGTGCTGGAGGACAGCACAGTCTTCATGTAGCTCTAGAAACCCTCCTGCAAGTGACCAGGAATTCCATTCAGAAAGCCCCAACCAGCCTCGTTGAGCGTCACTCCATGCACCAAGAGGTCACTGGTTCGATTCCCAGTCGGGGCACATGTCCTGTTGCAGATTCACTCAGTCTTCAGTAAGGGGCGTGCAGGAGGCAGCCCATTGATGTTTCTTCCTCTCCCTCTTAAAAAAAAAAGAATAAAGACATGTTTAAAAAAAGAAAGCTCCAACCAAGAAAATCAGCAAAGAGTAGACCCTAAAGAGAGGAAGGCTTCCTGTGGACCCAGGGCCAGTTTGGGGTGCCTCCTGTGCTCTCTCCGTCCTGTGGGGCCCAGGGCCAGGTTGGGGTGCCTCCTGTGCTCTCTCCGTCCTGTGGGGCCCAGGGCCAGGTTGGGGTGCCTCCTGTGCTCTCTCCGTCCTGTGGGGCCAGGGCCAGGTTGGGGTGCCTCCTGTGCTCTCTCCGTCCTGTGGGACCCAGGGCCACGTTGGGGTGCCTCCTGTGCTCTCTCCGTCCTGTGGGGCCAGGGCCAGGTTGTGGTGCCTCCTGTGCTCTCTCCGTCCTGTGGACCCAGGGCCACGTTGGGGTGCGTCCTGTGTTATCTCCGTCCTGTGGACCCAAGGCCAGGTTGTGGTGCCTCCTGTGCTCTCTCCGTCCTGTGGGGCCAGGGCCAGGTTGTGGTGCCTCCTGTGCTCTCTCCGTCCTGTGGGACTTACATTCATGTTCCAGGTGAAGAGCCTGAGCAATGCTCAGGGGCACTCGTTCAGGCTGAGTCGAGTCTCAGAAATCACTTTCTGTTCTAATTATTCCCAGACTGGCAAACAACAGCCGGATTGAATGCCAGTGATAACGAAATGCACGCAGGGAGCTGGGGTCAGCTTCACAGGAAGAGGCCGGCGGCTTCTACTGTCCGGCCACAGGGGCCGACACTGCGACTCCACTGGGTGGTTAGTGTTTTAGTGCGTGGGTATATGTTTCTATTTGTAATGAATATTCCAGGGCTAGGGCAGCTTTTCGCATTTTTTAAACCAGGTGGAATTGATCCTACTGGTATTCCCATATGTTTCCCTTATGTATTTCTATTATTTATCTAAGCAGCCCTCATTTAAGCTGGTAGTTGGTGTGTTGGTGGATCTGTTGGCAGACCAGTGTTCTGGTATCGTCAGGAGTTTCCCATTTGGCAACAATCTTTCTCTTTGAAATAAGTTCTTATTGCTTTTGCTGTGCATTAACAATCCCCAGAAAGTGGATTATACAGTGGGACACACTAGTGATCCTGGAAGAAACACACAGGGAGTAGTGGGAAGAGCGTGGGACCCAGCCTCAGGATAGAGGTCCATGTGGACCACGCTTGAATGACTTCCTCTGCAGCTTTGACCCCACTCATCCTTTGCTTCCTGCATACGCACGGACCCTTCCCAGCAGGAGCAGCTCTGAGGGGAGGCAAAGCCTTTGCTAGGATATTGTCAAATCTAGGAAGTACGCAAGGAACCCTCTTGGTTATTCTTGTGAAGTGAACCCACTCAGGCAACTTGAGTATTCAGGAGCACTTACACTGTAATGGGATAGTATAGAGAAGATTGACATGGCTCTTCCGTGTGTATGACTTTCAGGTGTGAGGGGCATCTGTGGACTCAGTTTTGTTCTGTTCTCCTTTAGTTTGCCAGTCCTTGGGAATGCAGAAGTGACCAGGATGTGGTCCTTGCCTTCAGCTAGTTCACTATCTAGGGGGCAGGCCGAGGGCCAATATCACTTACTTTACCTACTGCGGGGTAGTGAGGTCTACCCTGTGGCCTTGAATGAAGAATGATGGGAAGACAAAGTAGCAAGCTCTGAATTCTGCTTGTTGGATTCCGAGATGATTCATAAAAAAAGAGGTGTGTATTTTCCTTATTCTGTTCATTTATTATTTTTTTACATATAGACCCTCTTTGCAACTTTGCTTAGTCCAGTAGTTCTCAACCTTCCTAATGCCGCAACCCTTTAATACAGTTCCTCATGTTGTGGTGACCCCCAACCATAAAATTATTTTCGTTGCTACTTCATAACTGTAATTTTGCTACTGTTATAAATCGTAATGTAAATATCTGATATGCAGGATGTATTTTCATTGTTACAAATTGAACATAATTAAAGCATAGTGATTAATCACAAAAACAGTATGTAATTACATATGTGTTTTCCGATGGTCTTAGGCAACCCTTGTGAAAGGGTCGTTCGACCCCCAAAGGGGCTGCGACCCACAGGTTGAGAACCGCTGGCTTAGTCCATCGTGGTTTCCCCTAATGTGCCTCAGAGGGGTCTTGTGTGTAACAGGCACTGGTCCGTGTTTCCTGGCTGGCTGATACAGATCTTCCTCACCTGGCACGAGGCACCTCTCTCCTGCCTCACTCCGTGCCACTCTGCCCCGGGCCCCACATGCCACCCACACCGGCCTGCCTTCAGTTTCCTCAGTGTTACAGGGTGCTTCTCACCTCAGTGCCTTTGCACATGCCATCCCCTGCCTGGTTGAATCCTGCTTATCCTTCAGCTTTCAGCTGCATTGTCCCTAATTCAGGGAGCTTCCCTACCTCCCACCCCACCCCACCCCCAAAATTCTATATTAGGTCCTCCCTGGACGGGAGTAAATACATTATGGAGCATCTGGTCAATAACATTAGGTGGCCACTTAAAAGAATAAGATGTATCGGTACATTATCAGGAAGGATAAAAGCAAGTTACAGATAACACGAGTGGAAAGTGATCCCATTTGTAAACATTGTTTTAAAGGATGTGTGTGCTGTGGTAGGCATAAATTATTTTCAGTAAGTATATACAAGAATTTGTTAATAGCGACTACCTCTAGGGAGACAACTGGGGCTCATATAAGGAAAGGGAATTTTCATTTTAAACTTTTCTGCAGTAATTGTATGTATTACCACATAGGATATTATTTTTACCTTTAAAAATAAGACAGGTAGGCCCTAGCCGGTTTGGCTCAAGGGATAGAGCGTCGCCTTGCGGACTGAAGGGTCCTGAGTTCGATTCCGGTCAGTTATGAGTGCAGGCTCAAGGGCACATGCCTGGGTTGTGGGCTTGATCCCCATTGGGGGGGCATGCAAGAGGTAACCAATCAAAGGAAATCCCAAGAACAGAGGACATTGAGTCTCAGGCAAAGTGAAAGCTGTTGGTCAGCAGGCAGTATCTCACCTATAGGAGGCATCTCTGTGCCTTTGCAAAGAAAGCGCAGGTGAGGTGTGGACAAGCTCCGGGGTGCAGTCAGACAAGAGTGGGAAGCCTGGTTCTGTTATTAATGGTTTCACCTAGTGCAAACTGCTAATGTTCCTCAGCCTCAGTGCTCTCATCTGGAAAATGGGCAGGAGTAAATGAGAAAACAGTGGTAGAGACCTATAGTTTTCTCTCCATGCTCAATATTATATCTGTTAAATGAATCCAAATAGCATGGCACTTAGCATTTTATAAAGATTGTTGCATTTAATACAACTGAATGCAGTGGGCACAATTCTACCAGTTTCATAGATGAGGAAACTGAGGCACAGAGAGGATAAAGTCACACAGCTAGTACATGGGCGAGTCGAAGCCAGCCATCCTGCCTCCAGAGCCTGCACTCGTAACTGCTGGACAGGAGTCCTACCCATATACTTAACTCATTGTTTCTGTTCATGTTCTTCAGCATCGTGGAAGAAAATGAGAATAAAGTTAACACAGTTATTAGGTTTTTTTAAAGTAGCGATAGCTTTCAACAGTACTAGAGCCGACTCTTGTATTCCTCTTGTCTCTATTAAAATCCTGTGCGTTTGAAAGTTAAACTTGACAACCTGAATGAGACTGGGTCACGAGTCCAGGTTTGCAGGCAAGTAGCTGTGCTGAGTGCAGGCAGGGCCGTTTTGTGTAGGTAATTTTGTGAAGAGGTAGATTTCTTAAGTCCATTTTCTAGATTTGTTCATGGTATGTGTGTGGGATTAGGGCGGGGGTGGGGGGCCACGGAAGGAGAGAAAGAACAAAAATTCCCCAAACCTATTATGTACACATGAGCAAGTACTTGTCTGTGATTATAAATCAGAAACTGTAAAATTGTGAAGTTCTTTGAAGTTTGCCCAAAACCTGCTCCACGGCCACCTGTTCCACTGGGGCCGGGAGTTGGATGGCCTGACTTTGCTGCGATGGCTCAAGCTGTCACTGCACCGGAATGTTCCAGCTTGCCTTGGCCTGGCTGTCATCGCTGGCTCTGTCCCACTCAGGCGGAGCACCGGGTTCTGTTGGGCACCAGGCTTCCAATTAGAGAGAAATCCCACTGTGTGGCCAGCCCCACCAGTGCCACTCTGAGAGGCGCCTTTGCCAAGGCCCGGACTGACCTCTGATCTGTCACAGATGGGCCAGCCCCACACTCCCTGGTGCACATTTGGAGGAGGGGGTGGGGATGAAGCGAGCGGCCTGTGGGGAGTCAGAGTGGACACTGGGCCGCAGTGCAGTCCTCAGAGCTGGGAGAAGCTGGGCGGAGTTGACAGGGCCCAAATGCTAGTGTGTGGAGGGAAAGGGGACTTTGGGAAGACCCGTCCTGAGCCCCACACTCAGCAGGGGCACTTTCTTACCAACTTCTGAATATTCATCTCAGGCTGGACTCCACGTCCGAGGAGAGCCAGGAGCAGCTTACTGGATCACTAACTGTCACGCTGCTGATGGCGCATGGCACAGCCAGCCTCCCCTACCCCACTGCTGGGTCTGCGCGGTCGCACCAGCCTGGGGGCCCCACCCGCCCTGGGCTCCAACGGCACTGTCAGCAGCAGCCCTCACCATGGAGTGTTAGTCACGCGGAGGGAGAGTGAGGAAGAAAGCTAAATTTCCATTAGCGTAAGACAGAATCCTAGAGAATTCCATCTCTCATTCTTCAGCAGGATAGGGAGACGCAGTCCAAGCTCTCAGCAGCTTCTTTCTAGACAGAGGACTTGCCGAATGTGGCTCATCGTTTTGGGGGTGGTGTATGTGTCTTTATTTTCCCTATCAGCCATTTCTTTTTTATTGTACCTCTTTCATTCTTTTAATTACTCTCTTTCTTCGCCTGTCTCTTTCTCTGTGTGCCTTATTTTCTGTGTCTCCCTTGCATACTTTCTCTTTTTCCAGGTACAGCATCCGGCACGTCACAGTCTGAAGCAGCAATAAGGGCCCCAGGCTTGGAACTGCCACACAAATACTCGGGTTTCACTTGACTGCAGCAGCCTCAGTTTAAGTACTGAACAGCCTGACAGAGGCGAGGGTCTTCATTCTCTTGAAATGATTCTGCATCTCCTTTGAAAATAATATTGAATTCAGCCCATGGAAGCAGAAATGAAGGGTTTTTTACTTTCCTCTCTGGGATGTTTTCCTCCTTTTGATAGTTGTGTTGGTTTGGGAATTCTGGGACTGTCTCAGCCCACGTGGCCTTTTTTCACTCTGCCCCTCTCTGCAGTCTGGTTAAAACAAAGAAAACCTTTACCGGTCAGTAATACTCACTGGAGAAGGAAATTCTTCTGTCGGGTGTTAGGTTGTCCCCAGGAGGACGTGGGCTATTTTTGTACCTTAAGTCAGTTGCCACCGTTAAGTGATGTGCTGCCTGTTTCTCCATTTGCATGACGTCGTTAAATTGGTGAAAGAAGTGGCCTTGGGGCTCCTTCTATGTCTGTATGTCTGTCTCATGTGGAGAGTCCAGGCAAGGAAAAGTCTCTGTGCGACAGCAAGAGCAGCATCATTTTTAGAAGCGTCATCTTTAGGAGCAGCACTGTTTTGCAGTAGACCTGGCAAATGCAGGCCTGATCTCGGATACACGGCTGGGAACCAGGCTGTATCATTACGTGTAAAGTGACCTTCAGATGCAGGCTCAGGGCCATGGAGACTGTGATGATTGCAAAGACTACAATGAGCTAATGCACATGTGCACCTCGATCACGGGAAAGCCATAGTGGCCTTCACCTTGTGGCACTGCGCTTTCTCAGTTCTTCTGCCTCCAGCCGTTGCCAGGCTTATTCATTGATTCCCCTTCCCTCTTCTCCTCTAGTGCTGCCTGGGACGCTCTTCTCATTTCTTTACATTTCTCCTTGGAGACCCAAACCAGTGACTCCTAACCCGGAGTGAACATCAGGATCGTCGAAGAAATCTTAGGGAAAATACAGATGCCTGAGCCCTACCCGGGAGGTTCTAATCCAGCTGGTTCTGGGGTAAAGCCCATGATTTGGGACTTGTTGACATTCTACCTTTGATTCTAATGTGCACCTGTAGTTCAGTCCCACAGCCCTGGACCGGGAGCCCCTGGCGGCCAGAGACTGTGTCTGTCTGTCCATTCTACCCCCAGCTGATAGCCCCATGCTGGCCTGTTGAAGGAATAAGTAATACATGAGGTGGCAGGCAAGACCCCTCTTCATGCTGCTGACCGTTTTGCCGCCTCCTCTCATTGCAGATATTCCTGTTATTCCGGATCTGGAAGAAGTACAGGAAGAAGACTTCGTTTTGCAGGTGGCAGCCCCGCCCAGGTATGTTAAATTAGGTCTGAAGCTTGAGGGAGGCAGGGAACATGCGAGCTAATACACTTCAAGTGCCATCCACAGTGGTGCTGCCCCCCAGTGCAGACCCAGATGCTGGTGGGGGGCTCCCTCCCAGGGTCCCCATTTTATTAGACACTTTCTTCCCAGATTGGTCTTCCCCAATTGCCTCGGAGGCTCTGGGACGGTGGCCCAGCAGCACTCCTGGAACTGGTCCTGCCTGTGGTTTCCTCACATTCTCTCTCCTGCAGTGTCCAAGTAAACCGTGTGATGACCTACCGTGACCTGGACAATGACCTCATGAAGTGCGCAGCCTTTCAGACCCTGGTGAGTAGAGCGGCTCCTGCATAGAGGGGTGGACTCCAGGCAACATCCCCAGGGATTTCTCATCTCCTCCACGCGCCTCTGAGGTTGCCTGGCGACAGTCCTTTTGCTGGAGGCACCATCCTTGGGTATTGCAGCATCTCCGGGCTGCATATTCCAGTGTTTTCCAGCACAGCTCCCACCTGCTTCCATGGCTGCCCACTTGGGGTCCACAGATACGCAGGCCCTAGAGAAAGGCTGCTGCCACGCCTTGCCCTCCTGATGTTGACCTTCCCCCAGAGAATGCCCAGCCTGGGGCTATCGTGGCGTTCCCTCAGTGGCTGTGTGGTCCACTCACATTCCTACTGTTTCAGAAAGCATTCCTGCAGCTCTGGGTTTGGGAAGTCTACCCCACACAGCCTGATCCTCCTCACTTTACAAGAGTTAATTGTCTGAAGGCTACTCGAAATGCACATCTATATCTATATCTATATCTATATCTATATCTATATCTATATCTATATCTATGTCTATATATCTATGTCTATGTCTATGTCTATGTCTATATCTATATCTCTATGTCTATGTCTATGTCTGTGTCTGTGTCTGTGTCTGTGTCTATGTCTATGTCTATATATCTATGTCTATATCTATATATCTATATCTATCTATATCTATATCTATATATCTATATCTATATCTATATCTCTCTATCTCTATCTCTATCTCTATCTATATATCTATCTCTATCTCTATCTCTATCTCTATATATTTATATATCTATATATCTATATATCTATCTCTATCTCTATCTCTATATATCTATATATCTATATCTATATCTATATCTCTATATCTCTATATATCTCTATCTCTCTATCTCTATCTCTATATCTATCTCTATCTCTCTATCTCTATCTCTATCTCTATATCTATATATCTATATATCTATATCTAAATCTATATATCTCTATCTCTATCTCTATATCTCTATATCTATCTATATCTATATCTATATATCTATATCTATATCTATATCTCTATATCTCTATCTCTATCTCTATCTCTATATCTATATATCTCTATCTCTATCTATATATCTATATATCTATATCTATATCTATATCTATATCTCTATATCTATATCTATATATATCTATATATCTATATATCTATATATCTATATCTATATCTATATCTATATATCTCTATATATCTCTATCTCTATCTCTCTATATGTATATCTATATGTATATGTATATGTATATGTATATCTATATCTATATCTAATCTATATCTATATATCTATATATCTATATCTATATATCTATACATCTATATATCTATATCTATCTATATATCTAATCTATATCTATCTATATCTATATCTATATCTATATCTATATCTATATCTATATCTATATCTATATCTATATCTATATCTATATCTATTTGCATTTACAGGATGGAACGATCGACTTGAAGCTCCTCACCAAAGTGCTCGCACCAGAGCAGGAAGTTCGGGAAGTACGTAGCAGTAGCAGCTTCCTGCTCCCTCAGCCACTGGCTCCTCTAACCAGCTGGCTCCCCAGGCTGACCCCGGCCTCCCTGGCTTCTGGGCTTGGGCGGTGGGCTACGGTTGCAGGGAAAGGCCTTCCTTTGTCCCAAGAAAGTTAGCAGTACCTCTCTTGGCAGGACGACGTCGGCTGGGACTGGGACCGACTGTACACTGAGGTGTCCTCAGAGCTTCTCACCGAGTGAGACCTGCTGCAGGCAGCGAAGGAGGACCCCGTGGGACAGTCTGCACACACCTGAGCCCTTGGGGACAACAGACCACTCTCTGCACAGAATAACCTCTGCTTTGGACTTTTTTAAAAATGCAATAAGCCTAAAACTAAAAAAGCTTGCAAGGAGCTTAGAATTTTCATATGGAATATTTTGTAATAAAAATACTTTCAGGAGACTGCATTGATATTTTCAGTTGTAATAAATTGCTTTTTTTCTTTAAAAAAAATTTTTTTTTAATCCTCACCAGAGGATATTTTTTCCATTGATTTCTATGGAGAGTAGAAGGGAGGGAAGTGGGGAGAGAGAGAAAGAGAGAAACATCAACATGAGAGAGACACATCAATTGGTTGCCTCCCTTACACGCCCCCATAGGGGCCGAGGAACCTGAAACCAAGGTGTGTACCCTTGGCAGGGAATCGAACCCACGACCCTTCGGTCCACAGGCCGATGCTCTAACCACTGAGAAACCGTCCAGGGCTAAATTGTTTTTTTCTGTGGCTGTCTCTCCCATTTCTTTGCAGTGCCCTCTTGGAAAGACTCATGGAGATGAAGGAAGCAGCTTTTAAACAATCTTATGGGAGCTCTGCCCACTGTGGAAGAGCATGAGGGAAAGCTAGATCAGGGAGCGAAGAAATTGCTCAGTCACAGAGGCCACAGCAGTTCCCTGGAGCATCTACCTGTAAGCACCTGGTCCCCGGGTATGGGGGTTGCAAGCGGCTGTCTGCCGGGTGGCCTGGCGGGACGCCTTTCTTACTGCGGACTTTCCCTTGAATCAGTGAAGTTGCACTGTCTCCTTCGTGCTTTTAGGTGGCTTAGCTGAAGACACAGCAGGAAGTGGGTGTGAAAAGGTGACCCCTTCCTCACATCAGGGTTTGGGGGCTTTTCTGATAGCACTCCCCTTTCACCATCTTCCCACAACCTGTGCCTGGGGCTCCCAAAGCGTGTTTCCTTCTGCCACAGGTTCCCAGAGCCTCGTTCCTGGTTCTCGGAAGCAGGGGCCAGCGTGGCAGCCCTGAGCCTTCCACAGAAACGCTCTCTTAGGGAGCCCGGCCTCCCTCTGCCCTTTCAGACACGCAGCTGCTTGTCTCTATGGCTCCCCCACGCAGCGTCCCCGCCTGTTTCCAACATGCGCTGAGATCTGGAGCAGAGCCCGAGCCTTTTTCTAAACAGGCATCTTTAGTTTTTGTTTTTCTCTGTTCCTCCCCAAGACATCTCATCTAAGGGCCCGCCCCTCCTAGATGCCGCTTTGGATCCGGCCTGTGAGGGCTGGCAGCTAAGGAAGCCCACTCCTGGCCAGGGAGTGAGTGCTGCTCTCATCCTGCCTGGCCCCTCATTAAAATTCAGACAAACAAAGAGGCTCAGCACTTCAAAAACCCACTGGGGGGTTGTTTTTGTATGACTATGTGTGCCCTTCCCCCTGAGCCAGGCAGGCCCTGTGCAGGCACAGAGGATGCTGGGCTACTAATTATAAACTCTGGGATTTGGTGGCTTTGGGGTCTCTTCTCCTCCCCCTCCAGAGTCACACTTTTAGCCCCGACAGCCCCTCTTTGGAATAATTCCCATGGTCACTGAGAAGTTTCCTTTCAGGCTGGTTTTCTTGAGCCTGCACAGTTCTGAAGCCCAAAGGAGAAAGGCTGCCTTTCTAGTACCTTAATTACCAGCAATTTCACCTGCCTCGGGACTCATAACCTTGGAGGTCTTCAGCCGTTGGGAGCAGGCAGCTAGGGGTTGACTTCCCCCCTGTCTTCCTTTATTTTATAACAACAGCAGCAACAAAATCTAACATGTATGGAACACTTACCACCTGCCAGGAACTGGGCTTGCATGTAGGAATTCTGCTTAATTCTCACAACTACCCCACAAAGCTGACACGGTTGTTAGCCCATTTTACAGATAAGGAAACTAAGGGTCAGAGAGGTAAAGAGATGGCCCGAGATTATCCATCTACTTGGTGGCAGAGCTGGAATTCAAAACCAAGTTGTCTGACACCGCTGTGCTTTGAACACTCGTGGTTTTGTTCCCGCTGCACTGCCTTCAGCTTGGGAAAGGGATCTGGTTTGCAGTGGGCAGAATGAGCAATGCGCTGGGAGAAGCTGCCTACCACCCCTCCGCCCTTGACCAGGCATCTGTCCTTTGTATGGAGTGACCACAGGGCAGAGGGCTTCCATCAGCTTGGATGTGAAGCCCGTCATCATGGCCCAGGTGGGTGGGGAGGAAGCTGTGAACCAGGGAGAGGAACAGTGCTGTTATGTGAGCCTGGACAAGAGCCGGGTTCCAGGCATGTGTGGCCAATTCTCCTGGCACCTGCCCAGACCAGGCCCTGTCGGGGCTTCATCCTTTACCATGCATTTGACATCCCCTCTTCAGCGTTCCTGGGGAATGACAGTTTGTTCCAGAGCCGACATCCACCCCGTTCTCACTCAACGTCTGAGATGCCTTCCTTGTGTTCCAGCCAGCGGGGTCGCCCACCCAGACTTCAGAGGGCCTCCCAAGAAGCTGGCCCACGAGGTCTGGCAGAATGGACCAGCACCTGCAGGTACCCGCAGTGTGGTTTTGTGCAGACGTGGGGGAGGCATGGATTGTGTCTTGGTGCAGCTGTCTCCATGTGGCATGTTGACAGGTCCTTACTGGTTTCTCCTAGACTGGCTGGTGTCACCTCTGAGCTGGCTTGAGAAGTCCCAGCTGGTCTCTGACAAAATCTCCCTTGGTGTCTGCATTGCTCCTTCTAAGATATTGGTTGCACTCAGTCCATGTCAGGCTCTGTTCTAGGCACTGCAGAGACAGACCTAGAAAAGGCAAACTCCCTCCCCTCTAGCACACCCCTGGGGAGGGAGATGGACAAATACAAGAAATAGGTAGTATGTCAGATGGGAGTAGACGCTATGGGGGAAAATATGGCAGAACAGGGAAGGGAGTGCTGGGGTGGAGGTTGCAATTTTACATGGAAGGCCTCACTGAAAAGGTGGCATTTGAGCAAAGACCTGAGGAAGGTAAAAGAAGGAACAAGATGGTACCTGGGGAACAGTGTTCCAAGGAGTGAGAGCAGTACTTGCAAAAAGCCAGCAGGAGGCCCTGGCCGTTGGCTCCTTTGGTTGGAGTATCATCGTCCTGAACTTCAAAGGTCTGTGGTTCCATTCCTAGTCAGGGCACACATATCTAGGTTTTGGGTTTGACCCCTGTCGGGGCATGTGTGGGAGGTGGCCGATCTGATCGATGTTTCTTCTCTCTCTCCCTCCCGTCCCCCTTTGTCTCTAATATCAACAAATCACATATCCTCCTCAGGTGCAGATTTAAAAAAACAAAAAAGCCAGCAGGAGGACATGTACCTGGCTCATTTGAGTAGCGGCAGGAAGCCAGTGTGTCCGGGGTGGAGGGGACAAGGGGAGAGGAGACGCCCTGTCCAGTGCGCCCAAGGCCTGGGCTTATCACAGGAAAGACTTTGGACGTGCAGGGTCCGCTCCCTTCAGAGACACGAACACTCTTAGGCCTCCGTGGGCTTGCCAGGCAGCCTGCAGAAAATGCTATCGAAACGGCTGCACCGCCTCTTCGTGCCTTGGCCTGGCAGAAGTGAACAGGTAATGCTGAGAGAGAGAGAGAGAGAGAGAGAGAGAGAGAGAGAGAGAGAGAGACAGACACAATGAGCTCTGCCTGCCACGGACCAGGGGTGAGGAGGCTGCTGCCAGCTCCCTGCCAGGCCGGTGTGCCGGGAGGACAGGGTGGCATTGTAGGGCCCGGCGTGGAGTGCGCCCTGGAAACCTGCAGCTCCCAGGCAAAGCTTGAGTGAGCAGTTCATCTGGGCAGGCCTGTGGCTGAACCTAAGGTCGTCTCTACCCCTGAGTGTTGGCTCGTCTTTGCTAAACCCTGGGACACTCAGACAGGCTTTGGGAACTACGTGTTCCAGGCGGAAAGTGACGCTAGTGCCTTCACCAAAATGTGCTGCTTACGTACATCAAGGCCTTTCTTGATTCGTGGTTAGGGGGGCTCCAGGGAGCATTGGTGCTGGAGACCTGTCCAGCAAGGTAAGACAGCTTAGCGTCCTTGCTCTGCTTGCCTGAGCAGTGCTGTGCGTTCCTGCTGGGGGCCAGGGAGTCAGTGGGGAAGGCGGTAGGGGGAGGAGGTAGGGAGCAGTGGCAAAGAACACAGATTCTGGAATCAGGCAGGCCCAGGTCCCAGTCCCAGCTCTGCCACTTAGTAGCTGTGGGTCCTCGCGTGAGCTGCTTTCCCTTTCAGATTCTGTTTTCTCGTCTGTAAAATGGGGATAATATTCGTACTGTCCTCTTAGGATTGTGATGCCTGGTAAAAGCTGACTGCGGTTAGACTTTAGAACTGGATGTGATTGATATGATAAGTCACATTGGATATTTTATTGCAGCAACACCTGTGTTTTGCTAAGGGATACAACCTTCCTTTCCCCCCATGCATCATTCAGCCGTGCACAGAATGGCTTGGCACTAGAGCTTTTCAGTTCTGTTTTTATAACACTTTTATTGAGGTATAACATGCATGCCTTGAAATTCACGCACTGAAAGTATACAGTTCAGAGATTTGAGTAAATTTATGGAGTTTTGCAACTATCACCATAATCTGGTGTTAGGACATTTCATCACCCTACAGAGATCCCTGTGTCCACTTACATCAATTCCGCTCCCACGCCCAGCCCTAGGCAACCACTGACCTGCTTCCCAGCCCTCTACCTTTGTACATGTGAATGGACTCGTGGACTGTGTGGCCTTTTGACTCTGGCTACTTTCATGTAGCATGTTTTCCAGGCTCATCCGTGTTGTAGCATGTATCAGCAGTTCGTTCTTTGATGGCTGACAGGTGTTCCTTTGTATGGACCCATGCCACATTTTGTCTAACTGTTGTTCATCAGTGAAGGGACATTGAGTTCCCAGTTTGGGGCTGCTTTGATGATGTCCCTGTGGGCATTATTCATGTCCATGCCGCGGTTGGACATACGTTTTCATTTCTCCAAGGTGGGTTCCCAGGAGTGACATTGCTGGGTCCGATGGCATGTTTGTGTTTAAATTTTAAGAAACTGCTGAACTGTTTTCCAGGGCATCAGTTCTGTTTGCCTTTTTCGTGTTTTAGTGGATCAGGGATTCAATGCTTACTTTTTTCTTGTCTCCGTTCCGTAAGCTTTTCCATGGTCACTGTTAAATGTATAGGAGGCACATTCTCCTGGTTCCCCCCTCCCTTCCTTCATCCTGTCATGGAGCTTATCTCTGTTTTGAGAACACAGCTCACCTCGTTTTTCCCACCAGCCTCTGAGCTTTTTCAGGATAAAATGGGGGTGTTGCTTGTTTCTGTCAAGGCCCATGCATATTCCAGGAGTTCAAAGTCAAATAAGACATGGTGCTGACCCCAAGAAGCTCACAGTCTAGGAGGGAAGCAGACCAGTTTCGTCTGGATTTTCAAAGCATTGGTCTGGGAAAGCAGAGGCTTTCCAGAGTGGAGAAGCCCAAAGGATCCCCTGCAAAGTACAGATGAAGGGGGAGAGAGGGGGCGCTCCGTGTGTCCACCAGAAATCCAGAGGGGGCCCCGACTTGCTCAGAGCAGGGGTCAGTGCACTGCAGCCCACGGGCCGCATCCAGCCTCCACCGGTTCTAGTAAAATTTGGCTGCAGCAGAGCCACACGCCTGCCTTCGCCTATTGTCGCTGGTTGCTTTTGTGCTACAATAGCAGAACTTGGTGTGGCAGAGGCTGTGTGGCCTGCAGAGCCTAAAATAGTTACTATCTGGTCCTTTACAGTAAAAGTTTGCCAGCCCCTCCTTGGAGGAAAGAACGAAGATGAGAAGTAACAATACCCTCGTGCTCCCAAAGCCAAGCTGCTGATTGCTATCCAGAAAATGAACGGCAGCAGGAGTAGGTGTCAGGTTTGAGTAGATGTCAGGAAGGACTGGGAGGGTGGGGCTGTTCTGGCTCCTAAACGAGAGAGACGAACTTCCCTTAAGAAAAGGAAAAAACAGTCATCAGTTCCAGCAAAGTTGGCACATAATCTGGGGACAAAAAGCTAGGAAGAGTGACTCTGGGCTCTTTCTTGGCCCTTTGATCCTGTTGGGGATGCGGGCCGGGGAGTCTCCAGGAGTCAAATACCTTTGGCAGTGGGCTCAGGATAATGACGAGAAAGCCCAGTGGAGGGGGTTAGCAGCAAGGGAGGGAAAACAATCGGATTTTTCTCTTGGCGAGGTCGAAATCAGAAAGCCAGGGAGTCGGGAGCAGACGGAGGAGGCGGCTGTCCCTCTTGTGGCTGTGATGGAGTGAATTAATTCCGGGCATATGTTCCCAGCATCTGTCCTGGTGACCTGGACCGGAGGGGTCAGCAAGAGAGAGGGGACCGTGCCAGGGCTGAGCATTAGCCCAGCATTCCTGGCTGCAGGGGCTCTTGGCTCCCACAGAACAAGGGCTGGCCAGCTCGCCCAGGAACATCTGCCACAGCTGCAGCAAACAGCCCTGCCTTGGGGAGACGGGAAGGGACCCTCCGTGCGTTCTCCACAAAAAGACACCTGGCTGTGAAGGGGCCGGGGGAAGACCGGAGAGAGTCCTGCAAACCTGGTCTCTTCCAGAGCTCGGGCTGCAGTAGATACAACCCTCCCACCACACACCCTGCGCGCACACAGCAGGTGGGACGCAAGGGCCTGCACTGGGAGGGTTGCACAGGGATCTTAGGGCGCCCCCCTAAGTGCCAGTCCCAGAATCCCCCCGGATGCTATGTGGGCTGCTTGGTGCATGGTGTCCCTTGGGAGCCAGTGATGGGCTGAGAGTGCCAATGAGGATTCTGTTCCCCAAGAGCGCTTACCAAGATCACGTTCCTGAGACTGGAGCTCCAGTGCTCACTTGCAGGCCAGTGTCCTTTGTCAGTAGCCAGCACCCCCCTTAGCTGACGGCCTCTGCGCCGTGGCTAAGACTACAGACTGCCAGGTTCACGTCTCTGCTCTTCCACGTGCTACCTGCACCACTCTGGACAGGCCCCTTAACTCTGTTCTCCGTTCTCTCACCTGTAGAGTGAGGTGGGAAGTAAGTCCCGTCTCCTAAGGCTATTGTGGCGATTAGTGCCTGACACAGAGTAAGCGCTCAGTGAGGATTGGTTGTGATCTCGAGTGGCCCGGCAGTGATCACTGCTCCTCCGAGGGTAGGTCATGGCGTCAGGCACTGACAGGACCTGCGTAGGCATCTAGGCAAGTAGAGGCCCACAGGCTGGCTTGGACCCACAGGACTGTTTAGCCAGTACACTATTTTGAATTGTTTCCTTAATGATCAGCATTGAAAATGGAAAATTTCACATTAAAACTCAGATTTCCAGCCTCTCTCAGAATTGGAGATTCATCACTCTGGGGCTACAGCCCTGTGGCAATGATCAGCTTGAGCTGAGAAGCAATAGCTCCGTTAAGCGGGGGTGGGGGTGGGGGTGGGGGCTGGGGGCAGTTCATCCCTCCTCTCCCCGTGCAAATGCACTGACTTTTCTGCTTGGCCACTGCAGGCATTGACTTTGCATGCTCAACCTCCTCGTTTTGCCAATGAGGATTCTGTTCCCCAAGAGCGCTTACCAAGATCGCGTTCCTGAGACTGGAGCTCCAGTGCTCACTTGCAGGCCAGTGCCCTTCGTCAGTAGCCAGCCGCCCCCCCACCCCACCCTCCCGCCCCCCCGTGTGATGTGTAACCTAAAATCATGTAAGCTCTGGAGAAGATCCAGACTACCTGCCATGGGCTAGCCTCTGACCAGGAAGCGTAACCCGGTGTCCAGCGTGGGTCTGACAGAGCTTTAGCAGAGCCTGGGATTGCTCCAGGGCCAGTAGCTGCCCAGCCATTTGCCCTCCACTGCACTGTTTATACTCTGCTTGGAGCTGACGGTGTCTGCTCAGGAAGTGTCCTGCTCTGCCCTCAGAGAAAGGTGGGCGGCCTGTCTTCTTTCTACAGCAGCCTCCAGTGCCTCATTCATGCTGCTGAGTGGAAATGGGGTTGCTCAGGCTGCAGGGAGCAGGCCTGGCTGTCAGGTGTCAGGAGCAGGAGAGTAACCCCATCCATGGCTAGCAGGGTCTCCATGCTGGGCTCAGGAGGAGGGACGGCCTTGGGGTGCACCACTCAGCTCCCCTTAAAAACAGAACCTGGGCAAGGAGTGCAGTTAGCTGACAGCTTCCTCAGTGGTACCTTCAGCACCTGCCTCAGCATCCAGGCCAAAGCCATGTGCCTCCCGGTAGTGCCTCTCGCCTGCACAGGAGGTTCCCTCTATGGCAGTCTTGGCCAGCCCCTGCCCCCCACCCAGGCGGGGCCGAGAGGAGGCAGCCTGGAGGGGTGTGGATAGTGGCTTCTCCAAAGCCAGGTGCCTCACGAACCCACTGGCTGGGCTGGGTGTGGGGGTGCTGTGGAGATGGGGGCGTGGGATTCCTGGAGAGGTAGGAGGAGGTTGGCCAGACATAGTTCCCTCTCTCACTCCTGTAAGTGCCAACTTGGAACCTAATGCAACTGAGCAGGCCTGGAAAGAAGGAACCGACACTCCACAGCAGGCACTTGGCCAACAGAATCTGGTGTCCTCTCAGCAGGAAAAACAGTTTTTTGGTTTTGTTTTTGCTTTTTTGTTGTTGTTGGGCATGAGGGGCCTCTGTTGGTGGCAAAGAACAGGGATGTGGTGGCATACCAGGCCTGCCGGGAGACAAGGTTGTGCCCACTAGGACCTGGGGGCATCATTGCTGAAGATGGGAGAAAATATGGACTTAGGAAACTCTATTCCGGCCCTCGGCAAGGGGGTGGGGGTGGGGGGTTAGGGGTATTGGGGGACCAGGCAGGGCCAGGTTGCAAAGCGGCCTCTGCCATACAGCCCAGTGGGGTAGCATTTCCCTGCCGGCAGGTGTGTGTGTATGGGGGCGGGGGTGGGGGGGTGGGGGTGGAGCTGCTGCGGGCTTTGTGATGGAAGCCCGATGGGCAGCACTTCCCTGTACCTAAGGCTCACTGCCCTCCAAGGTGCATGTGCAGTTTTAAGGACAAGACAGTGAAAGACGACTGAACAAAAGGCTGCCTCACAGAGTGTAGATGACGAGATAGTACTTAGTAGGAAAACTAAGCAAAGAGAACAAGGAAATTTAGCTCCTTAACCAGAGAACAGAGAAAAGGAAACAAAACCTGGGCAGTGTGGGGTGGGGCGGGGATCGAGTGCAAAGGGGAAGGAGGGAGCATTTGGGGTTGCAGTAAATGTTCCAGAGCTTGATTGTAGTGGTGGTTACATATCTGTCTGTATTTGTAAAACTCATCAAACTGTTCACTTAAAAAGTGCTGATTTTTATTGTATGCAAATGATACCTCAATAAGCAGGACTTTAAAAAGATTCTCCCCGTCACCTCTCACCCTCTCAGGTCTATGAACTGGGGGCGTTTCTCTTTGATCCACAGCATCTGACCAGTGTTTGCAGTATCTGTGCCACATGCCTTAGTGCCCAGCAGCCTGGCCGACCCTGAGAGCGAGGTCAGGAGGCAGAGAGGCCCTCCAGTGCGGCCTCAGCCCCTGTCCCCCAGTCAGGGGCTGCTCAGATTCCAGAGCTAGCTTTTATTTAACTAACGGATTAATTAATTATGTATTTACTTATTTATTTGCCTACCTACCTAGCTAGCTACCTGCCTTTTTATTTATTTATTTCTGATTAATTCTCACCCCAGGGTATTTTTCCATTGATTTTTAGAGAGAGTGGAAAGGAGGGGAAGAGACAGAGAGAGAAACATCCATGTGAGAGAGACTCATTGATCGGTTGCCTCCCCACACGCCCAACCAGGGCCAGGGATGGAGCCTGCCGCCGAGGTGCGATGTGCCCTTGATCAGAATCGAACCCAGGACCCTTCAGCCCACGGGCCGACACTCTATCCACTGAGCCAAACTGGCTTGGGTCAGAGCTAGCAATTAAATTTTATCTGCAATTTTCTTTTCCAAGTAAGAAAAATCTAGCAATTTGACTATTGGGGGCAGCAGATGGTCCAATCTGGAGTAAAACACAGGCATCTGGGGATCATTTTTGACATTCTAATGGAAGCGCAGATCTGTGGAGCCAGAGAAGGAAGGGCGCAGAGAACTGTGAAGACGCAGCACTGTTTTAAGGAAATAAGACCCCCAGAGAGAGCCAGCTGTGCCATCTTTTGCACAGCAACCGCTCTTTTAACCTGGGGGATGAGCAGGGATGTAAGAACTTTGGGTGGCAGCTCTTTTAAAAAAAGTTTCTCTTTAAAAGCTTACAAACCCTATTTTAAAAATATTATCTTTACTTATATGTTAATGTACATTCACTAAACTTAAAACTATATATTGAAATACAGTGACCATCAATTTCACTTCGCCCTGCCCCGCTCGCTCCACAGCCCTCCCCAGGGGTGGCCATGGTGTCCTTCCAGACGTTTCCGAGCATCTCCATGCTGTGGGTGAGCAGATGGAGACCCAGAATTTGGTTTTATTGATGCGACTAGGACATTCTGAAAGGAGAGCCTCTGTTTTGCATTTTCCACTTAACATCACACGTTGGGATGTGATGGGACTGCTCTTCCTCATTCTCTCCCTTGGTGGGCATTATGCTGTAGCTTTCCTGTCCCACAATTCCATCCCCTCATTGACCCTCCCACACTGTCGTCATTCAGACTGAGCCCACTTCCTCCCACCCGGGCTCCCCCGAGGGACCGCTCTAACCCAGCACTGCTCCCCTCAGAATTCCTCCGCCAGACTGCCACCACACTCCTGCAGGCACAGGCAGCTCTTCCACTCATTCCACACCACCCACTGGGGAAGGAGAGGCCGTGGAACACCAGTCCTCAGGTGACTAGTCCAGGGCACTGCGGGGCTGCCGAGAGTCAGAGGGCGAGGCACGGGGAGAAGATGGGCTGCCTCTGCTGGGATCGAGAGGCCGGGCTTGAAGAGCTAGGCTAGTCTGTGTGTAGAGCATCAGGGTGTCGTTGTCAGATTGGTCCTAGAGGAGAAATCAGTTGGAATCCCCTGTGGGATTAGATGTAGATAATTGATTTCAGAGAGGAAGGAGAGGGAGAGAGAGACACATCAATGATGAGAGAGGATCATTGATTGGCTGCCTCTTGCATGCACCCCATTGGGGAGGGAGCCTGCAACCTGGGGCTTATGTCCTGACTGGGGATTGAACGGTGACTTCCTGGTTCATAGGTTGATGCTCAAGCACTGAGCCACCTTGGCTGGGCCCCTGTGGGCCTTTTTAGTACACGGGTGAGTGCTCTGTGGCTAGGCATGGTATCAGGTGCTTTTCACTGAGATAGCTTTGTCCCTGGTTAAGAGCTAAGTCCCTGCAGTGTCCTTAGCTGCGTGTCCTAGTCCATGTTACTCTGTCTCTAGCAAGAGTAATCACTCATGTTTACGAAGCCCTTACCAGGTACCAGGCAATGCACGAACTGCTTTGTGTGCATTACCTCATTGCATCTTCTAAATTCTGAGACATGGGTCCTGCAATCACGCCCGTGTTAGAGGTCAGCAAAACTGAGGCTGAAACCCAGGCCCTTCTCATCTCATCCTCATGAAGCCCTGGAGGAAGCAAGTGGTGCCCGTCCCTGTTTGTGTGTCGTCAGTGTTCTGTAGGTTCCTCCTCCTGACTGGGGCGCATCAGGATTCTGTCCCCACTGGGGTCTCCTCAGTGAGCGATGACAGAGTAGCAGGGCAGTGCTGGTGGCTCTGCCCCTTGGCGCTCTGCCCAGGACTCAGCAGGATGGGAGCGCTGGGTAGAGGGAGGCCTGCCTTGGAGACAGGGCATCAGGTTTTTCTCTGGTCTCCTTTCAGTGGGCTGGTCAAGGTGTATTCCTAGAGTCTAGAGTCTAGAACAGCCGTGGGCCGGATCCGGCCCGTTTGAAATGAATAAAACTAAAAAAAAAAAAAAAAAAAAGACCGTACCCTTTTATGTAATGATGTCTACTTTGAATTTATATTAGTTCACACAAACACTCCATCCATGCTTTTGTTCCGGCCCTCCGGTCCAGTTTAAGAACCCATTGTGGCCCTCGAGTCAAAAAGTTTGCCCACCCCTGGACCTGTGACAATACCTGCAGGCAGGGTGTCCGAGGTGGCCACCTGGCATGGACAGCCTGCATCAGAGGCATCTATAGAGCTTATCAAACATGCAGGTTCCTGAACCCCTGACTCACTGGATTCAAGTCCAAGCAGCAAAGACCTGAGACTATGCATTTAAACACCTTTCCAGACTCCAGCCCTATTTGAGAACCCTGCAAACTGCTGGCTCACAGGCTGACGTCTGTGCTGCAGTACTGGCTAAAATAGTTTTCTTGACATTTTTGCACTCATGGTCAACATTTTAAAATTAGGAGCATCAAGTGAAATAAGCCACTCAATGAAGGAAAAATACCACATGATCTCACTCATTCATGGGTAACAGAGACCATTATAAACTTTTGAACAATAATAGATACAGAGGCAGAGCTGCCTCAAACAGATTGTCAAACTGCAGCGGGAAGGCCGGGGAGGGTTAGGGGGCAGGAGGGAGGGGGGCAAGAGATCAACCGAAGGACTTGTATGCATGCATATAAGCATAACCAATGGACATAAGACACTTGGGGGTAGGGGAGGCCAGGGGATTGTCAAGGGTGGGGGTGGGGGGGAAAGGACACATATGTGTCCTTTGTAATACTTTAAGCAATAAAAAAAATAATAATAATAAAATAAAATTAGGAGCATCACAGGAAAACTAGCCTAAATGTACAAGACCCCACCATCTTTGTATTTGGGTTCAGAACCCATTTTGGTGATAGCAAGACACTGGCCTAGCTTTTCAAGCCGAGCCTCTGTGTCTCAGCAGGTGCAGCCCCGTCTTCTCCCCGTGGCCTCGCCCTCTGACTCTCCTCAGCCCGCAGTGCCCTGGACGAGTCACCGGAGTCACCCGGGGACTGGTGTTCACAGCCTTTTCTTCCCCAGTGGGTGGTTGGGAGTGAGTGGAAGAGCTGCCTGTCAGGAACTTCCTGGTCCAGCTAGTTTCTGTGCCGTTCATGATGGCGCCGATCTTCAGGCAGCCCGGGAGGACAGGAGTAGGGAGATGCATTTTAAATGTCGTGCCCCACGTGGATTTGACGCTCTTTAGGGCATTCAGACCCGCAGTCATCGGGAGAAAAGAGTGCATGTAGGTTTAATGGGGCCCCAGGTCAGATCAGCCTCTTGGGTTTGGCCTCCCTGAAAGAAGAGTCCTTTCCCAGCCCTGAGCCTCCACCACATACAAGCCAGGTCCTGTGGCCTCCCCCCACCCTCGGGCTGCTATCAGATTCCATCTCCTGTCACTTTCAGAACCAGTTCATTATTCCTTTATTATTCCCATTCTCCTGCTTATCATTATTAATAATCACTCCAGACAGGCCAGGGTGCTGACAGCTCCCCCCTTGTCCATTCTTTCTGTCTGTTTTAATCCTGCCTGCTTATCTGGCACTGACCTGAGCTTTTCCCTGTTTAATTAAGCAGTGCCGGTCAGCCCACCACGGCCCAGGTGGAGATGGGAGTGATCGGTTCTCCCGATAGGCAGAGGAGTGATGGGCCCTGCGGCCTGGACATTCCACCTCCCCAGGGGCCCGAGGGCAGGGGCACGAGTCCCAGGAAGGGCCGCGTGGGTCTGCGGGGCTGGGGAGGCGGGAGGGGTTGATGACCATTACTCGCTGAGAAGCAGTGCTGCTCAGACCTTAGGAGCCTGGTCACCTGAGGGCCTGTTGAAGTGCAGATGGCCTGGGCCCCCCGGGGGTTCTGCTTTGGGAGGTGGCCGTGAAACTGAATGCTCAGTGGGCTCCCGGGGGTGCTGATGCTGCGGTTGGAGGGACCACCCTTTGAGTAGCCCCGAGTTAGTGCCAGCCTCAGCCTAGTGATGGACACTGGCCAGGCCCGAGCGTGCCTCGCTAAGGATGGATTGGAGAGGGAGAGACTGTGTGGTGGGGAAGGGGGGATTATGGCAGCTCCCAGATGTGAGGGGCTGAATAAGGGACTGGGCCACGGGGTGTGGGACTAAGAGGGAAGGCATGGACATGGATTCAACCTCTGGTCTCTGCAATGGGTCTCCGTGGCAATGAGGGAGAGGAAGCGTAAAAATACCTCCGTGGTTTGGAGCAACGGTCAGCATGGTGGTGCTTGACAGAAATAAGTCCAAATGGAACCCGTGGGGTGGGGCGGGGTATGCTGAGGTCACGGCAAGCTACATCACTTGCAGGGCCTGGTGAAAAATGAAAATGCTGCGACTCTTGTTCAGAAATCATTAGGAGTTTCAAGACAGGGACACCAGAGCGCTAGACCACGTGGGGCTTTTCTCAAGCGCAGGGCTCTGTGCGGCGCGGGGTCATAGGCCCTGTCGCTGAGGATTCTGGCAATAATGAGACTGCCGGATGGAACGGTCCGTCAGGTTGCCGCCACGTTGCCGCCTGTCGATGACTCCGCACTCCCTTAGTTGATTGGCACATCTGTTGCCATAAGAGATGTGGATGGACCTCTCGTAGCTTAAGTTACCCTGCTCCAGGCATTACACAAAGCCCCTTCATATATGACTTGATTGCATCCTTGCAATAAGCGTATGGAGTGTGTATTATTTCCCCCTTTTTTTACAGGTGGAGAAACTGAGGTAGAGAGAGGCATGGTAACTTGCCTCGTGAGTGAGAGTCAGCTCATTAGACCCGAGCAGGTGTCTGGGGCTGGGAGGTGCTGAGCGCTAATGAGAGTTGGGGGTTGATGTGTGGGGCGCTGGGAGCACTCGAGTGCCTGGGTGCTGCAGAAAAAGGCATGGATACCCAAGTGCCAGCCGAAGATGGAAGGATTCAGAGCAATTAAAATGTTTTGCCTGGGAGCTGTTTGGAGCCTTTTTTTTTTTTTTTTTTTTTGAAGGGGGAGTTTTCTGACTTCAAGGTGTTAACAGGCTCTCTAAATGGTTTTGTTTTTTAATTGCAGCAAATGACTGTGGAGCCATTAGATTTTGCCTCTCTGTTGTTTCCGACCTCCTCCTCCTATTTATTCTGTTTAATTCAGTCGGGTAGCTCCGGGGCAATGGAGATCAATACTCCTCTTTGATAGAAAAGAGTCAGGTTTGAAACCTAGAGATAAAACTGACACCATTTTGTATAAATTTAATTAAAAATGCACCTTTAGTGGCTTGTTACAGGCACAAAGCCGAGTGTCTATCTCTCTATCTCCCTCACTCTCCCCCTCTTTCTCTCTCTCTTCCTCTGTCCCTCTCTTCCTCTGCCTCTTCTCTTCTCTCTCTCTCTCTCTCTCTCTCTCTCTCTCTCTCTCCTTTCTTCTTCCTAACAGGGAGATCTCTAAATCTGCCTCACCAACAGTCTTGTTTCATGATGTTAAACTTGAAACTTCTGTGCTGAGGGACGCTGAGGGAAGGGTGAGAAATTCTAAGCAGATCACTGTGGCCTTTGCCCAGAGTAGGCTGTGGGGAGAGGCTGAGGGATGCAGAAGCACCGAGATGGGTCCACTTCTCTTTTCAAAGTCCTTTTTCTTTTGGCCCCTCAGCCTGTAGGCTCGGGGGCTCCTCTGGACGGTGCTGCAGCCCCTAAGCCCCTCTCGATGTTTTTGACCTGCCATTGCAGCTGCCTGTGCCTCCTCCTGGGTCCCTGTGGGTCCCCAGACAGTGGGAGGCGCAGGAGCCTGGAGCCCCTCTCTGGTAACCCCAGGGCTGCTGCACACATTCGTCTTGTGTTTTACAATCCACCCCTTCACCTCCTTCCCCGCCGGCTCGCCCCCTTTCACTCTGCTCAATCCCATTTGGCTTTCCTCATTTTTCACTTGAGTGGGTTTCCTATCCCCGACTGTGCTCTGGCCTCACTCAGCTCAACACCAATAAAACACACTCAACACAGGTAGAACAAGGTGCCCGGGCCCGCATGACAAATGACTCGCCAGCCCTCGCTAAGCGTGGCTGTAAATCGTCTCCCCGATGCCTGGGCCTGGATCTCTTCTCTGCGGTCCCTCAGGGGGGACCAGGCGGCCAGCAGCCCAGCACTTGGCCAGCCCCCACGCCTCTCCTGGGATCACGAGTCTCCTGGAGGGAGAGAGGTGGCCGGGTGGGAGGGGAGGGACTACTGAAATGTTTACACCTGTGGCTTTAGTTAGAGCGGCTCAGACTTCCGAATGTATTGGGCCGTAACAGCTAGATTTACTACACATGCACTGTGTGCCAGGCGTCATGCGAAGGTTTTACAGTAAAGTTTTTTAATCTTCACAACAACCCTACAAGGCACAGTTTACATGACCCTCCATTTCGCAGATGAAGACCTTGGTGAAGGCCTAGCAAGGTCATCAAACCCGCCAAGGTCATCTGGCTAGTAATTGGTCAGCCAGGGTTAGGGCAGACCTCTTGGACTCTAAAATCTGGGCTTTTCATGACCACACCCTGTGTGCATGGCAACAGGCCGGGCACACTGGGAAGCAAGATGTATCGTCATTCTCCTGTGTTTATGGTTTTGTGCTGTGGGACCAGGGGCATTAGAGGAAGCTCATAGCCAAGTTCACACGGGTTTCCTTCTCTGTTCCGTGAGGCTCCTCCTGCTGTGTGCACGGGGAGGGTCGTGGCTCCTTCTCCCAGTGGCTTCTGCCTTGCCCAGCCCAGAACAGTGAGGGTGCCTCCACCATGCAGAAGCAGAGGGGGAAGGCGAGGGGGCTTCGCGAGCGCACGCTGGTGCCCGGGAGCTCCTGGAGAGCCCAGGGCTTGTGACCTGCCCACCGTCCTGTGGCGTCAGGCAGTGTGGAGAGGCGGCGTGCGAGCGGCTTCCGCTTTCCGTGCCTTTCATGGCTGCCGATGGAAATCAGACCCCAGAGGCAGATCTCCCGAGTTTGAGCCCCTCTGCAGCCTTCCTCTCTGGCGATTACAAACACGGCCGCTTTGTGTCTAAAATGGCCGAGATAATTGAAACGGAATTTGGAATCAGGGCCCTGCAGGCAGCACTTGTTGAAAGAAGAAATGAAGATCGTGTGGGTCACATCTTTTGTCATTTGCGTTTAATAATCGTACCAGGAGGTGTGCACAAAGGGAGAGGCGGCATGCAAGCCCACCTGCCCGCCCTGGGTCCGCTGGGGAGGAGCTGGCTGAGGTGGGAGGGCGCTGGAGGGAGGCACAGGACTTGGGGAAAGTTCTCTCCACAGGGCGGGGGCAAAGGAGAGGGCTCGGCTTGGGCAGGCCCGAGTGTCTGAGAGGAAGGCTGTGTTGACCTGCCGAGTGCCCTCACCTCCTGTCCTCTGCACATCCTCCACTCACCCCTAAGCCCCCACCTTGTGAGTGAGGTAGCTGGAGCCCAGGAGACCCAGGCAGTGACTCGAACAGGCTGCATTTGGACTCTCTGGGTCAAAAGCTTGGGACACTGCCATTCCTGGGTACTGCCAACTGCAGGGGCTGGGACCGAAGGTGCCGCCCAGCAGAGGGCAGGTGCCACCTCCAGGCCGTGGGTCTGTGGGCTTTCAAAGTGTCCTCCGGAGCCCTGCAACCTGTGGTTCCTTAGAATCACACATAATCACATTTGGGTCTTTGAGGAATGTACCACTTTTACCCCGATACAGCCCCCTCTCCCACCAACCCCACACACTACTCATACATGCTCCCCCCACCCCCCGTCCAACTTCCAAAACCACTTCCCCTTCCCCTCCACCATGCGGCTGCCCCTTCCTGTCTGCATGAACCTATGGACTTGGGATCTCAAGGGCTCCCCCAGTGCCCACATCATCCGAGGGGTGTGGGAGTCTGTGAGGAGCTCAGGCTATTGGAGGTGGAGAGACGGTGCTATAAACTGAACCATGCCCCCCAAAATCCGTATGTTGGAATCCAAACCCCCGGTACCTCAGAATGTGACTGTATTTGGAGATAGGGCCTTTGAAGAGGTGATTCAGGTAAAAAGAGGTCATGTGGGTGGAGCCTAATCCAATATGACTGGTGTCCTTGTAAGAAGAGGGAGAGACAGCGGGATGCTCATGTGAGGACACAGAGTGAGGGCAGCCATGCACTGGCCAGGGAGGGAGGCCACAGGAGAAACCAAACCCGCCAACACCTTCACCTCGGACTTCCAGCCTCCACACTGTGAGGAAATAGCTTTCTGTTGTTTAAGCCAGCGGTCGCCAACCTTTCGGACCTCACGGACCACCAGTTGCCGACCGCTGGTTTAAGCCATTAGTCTGTGGGATTGTGGTATGGCAGCTCTAGCAACCTCACTTAGTGGTGTGTTGCAGTGGGGTGCTTGCCTGGGATGTTCCTTGCCCTGGTCCCCACCCTTCTGTACCCAGACATGCATAATGTGGGCCTGAAAGTACCAGAGAACTCGAGCTGCTTTCCTCTCCAGGTGGAGGCAGAATCTAGACGACCCATGGCTCAAGGAGGGGACTTTGCGTGGCGGTCTTTGCCCCTGGTGCTTTCTCCAAGGTTCCGAGCTGCCCACCTCCAGGTCTCGGGGATGGGACGCTCGCTCTTCTCTTCAGGCACTTCCTTCTGCTCTAAGCCTCTTCCCCTTTTGCCATTGGTCAGAAAATGCATACTGTGTTGGTGACATAGGGGAGTCTCAATCCTTGCAGAAGCCAGCGTCCTGGTACAGATTAGAAAAGAAGGCGAGAATGAAGAGCTTCTCAGGTCTGAGTGTCAGGTGGGAGCCTGGAGAACTCCCCTGCCCGAGGGCTCTGCATGGGTGGAGTGGGGTGTGGTGGGGACAGGGCTGATAATCACCATCACCACCACCCCCACCACCATCATTATCTCAGGGCCAGGCCCTCGCCACAGGGTCCCAGGAGGCTGGTGGAGCGCACGCTGGCCCCAGGCTCGCCACAGTTGCATAGTTGGGGGTCTCACAGGAGCAGGTGCTGGGGAGCAGAGGTGACCCGGGTGGGGGACAAAGGAAGGCGGCAGCGGCAAATAATGAAAAGGGGTCCTGGACTTTTCCGCTTGGAAGGGCTTGGTGGTGCAGAACCATGGGCCGCTAACATTCCTGAGGACTGCCTCCCTGCCAGCTCATGTGCTCTTAAATCTTCTCGTTTTAGTCCCTCCAGGCTCGGGGGTTAGATGGTAGTGTCTCCATTGTACCTGGGAGGTGTGGGGTTCAGAGCTCTGGACTGGCTCATGATTGCACAGCT
The DNA here is from genome assembly GCF_963259705.1 of Myotis daubentonii. Taxonomy (NCBI): domain Eukaryota; kingdom Metazoa; phylum Chordata; class Mammalia; order Chiroptera; family Vespertilionidae; genus Myotis; species Myotis daubentonii. The sequence goes on along the minus strand of NC_081840.1, from coordinate 20,961,494 downwards.
GTAAGTCAAATCCAGGCTTCTGGACTCCCCATCCTGGCTTCTCCTAGAGCGGGGTTGGCAATCTGCCCCCAACCACCTATTTTTATGTGTCCTGTGAGCTCAGAAAGGTTTTTACAGCATTAAATGGTTGTGGGTGGGGGGAATAAAAAAAAAAAGCATATTTTGTGACAAGTGGAAAATTATAGGAAACTCAAACATCAGTGTCCATACATATAGTTCTATTAAAACACACCCCTCTGTTTACATAGTCTGTGGCTTCTTTCTCGATACAACAGCGGATTGCGTAGCTGTGACTGAGACTTACAGTCCTCAAAGCCTCAAATATTTACTTTCCGGGCCTTCACAGAAAATGTCTGCCAATGACATCTACTTTAGAGTCGTATAACTTGAGAGATGGAAGAGATTCTTAGCATCTAGCTGCAAACTCTTGACACCCTCTCACTCCATCCACCCATTTTCCAGATGAGCAGAAGGAGGCCCATTGTATCTACACAGGCAATTCCACGGCTCTCCTGGGGCCCCAGTGCCCTGCTCTCAGGAGGCGGGCTCACAGCAGCCCGCACCAGGGCCAGAGAGAAGGCCTCTGGGCCCCACATCTTTGCTCCATTGTTGTCGGTGCCTGAGGTTTCTATGGGGCGCCTGTGGCACTAGGTTAGCTGTGTCTTCAGACTCGGGGCTTGTAGCCCACAGGAGGCACCACCCCTGGGACCCAGAGGTGGCCGTCACCTGGCCGATGAGGAGGGATGAAACTTGGGATGCACCATGCGGCATTAGTGTTGTGGCTCACGCAGGTTTAAGTCCTGGTTCTGTAACTGGTGACTTTGGCGAGTTACTTCAACCTTTTGTGCCTCAGTTTCCTCACCTAGAAAACAATTGCGTTTACCCCATGGGATTGATTGTGTGAGGGTGAAATGAGTCAATACATATAAGGTGCGTGGAGTGGCCCGGGGCACATGGTGTGTGTTGTGTGAATACTGGTGATGGTGGTGGTGGTGGTGGTGATGGTGATGGTGGTGGTGATGGTGATTATCAGCCCTGTTGGAGCCAGCTCATTATTCTAGCCCCGCTGGGCGGAAGCAGAGATTTCTACTGGGGCCTCTCCCCACAGGGGCCTCTTTCCCTGTGGTCTTCACAGGACCACCAGCTGCAACGACAAACAAGCCCCTGCTTTAAGGCTATAGCTTGAGATTTCCTGCTGAATTTCCCGCGATGTCTGTGTCTGGCCTTGGAGGTTGGGCAAAACAGGTTCAATGCCACAGACAGGGCTCTCTGTCTAGGGATCTGGGTTCTATGAACATAGGGGCAAGCTGGCCATTGAGGTGAGTGGTTTGTCAACACGCTTGAGTCCTATGATGGTAACGTGGGGACAAACAAGCTGCAAAAGAAGAGAAACGATGTGGTGGCCATTTACATAGAAATGTAAAACATGCAAGACCACAGTGCATTTTAGGTCAAAAGAAATGTGCAGGGGTGATAAACACTGAATTCAGGACTGGTTCCCCTGGAGGAGGAAGTGCACGTGGAGAGAGGTGCCTGGGGGCCTTCCCTTGAATGTGGGAAACAATGTGGCAATTTCTTAAGCTGTAGGGTGAATGTATAAGAGTTTTACATGCGTATTATTCTTGATACCTTTTCGGGTCTTAAGTATTTTATTTTATATATATATAATGTAGGCAAGGCTAATTTTGCAAAACGCAATAGAATTTTGGAGGCCTTAAGATTTTACCACAAAGCCCCTGGATGGGTCAGCAGGGATGAGTGCATTCCCATGGACAGTGTGCCCTTGTGGTGAGCGGGCATGCACCTGGCACTCTGCTCCCTGCATCCGGGCCCACTGGTGCCCTTGCCCACACACATCTCCTGCCCCCTCTGCCTGTGCCTAGCAGGCCTTCCCCATCTGCTGGCTGTGTTGTTCTTGCCCAGCCGTGTGTCCTGTCTGGGCTGTGGAGCTGGCGGAAGCTCTGGCCCACATCCCCGGTGAGGCAGAGGGGCTTTGGAACATGTGTTTCTGGGAGGCAGGCACCAGCTGGCTGGGGAGACATTTGCATATTCATCTGAGCCCCCTGAGCCCAGCCAGGATGGTGAGGAGAAGGCTGCGGTGGGACAGAGGGAGAGGGAAGGCTCTGGTCAGCTAGGGGTCAGGCGGAACAGATTTGAGATTGAAGAGACAGATGGTTAAAGCAGAAAAAGAGGGGGGTGGGAGCAAATCCCGACTCCTCCACGAAGGGAGCCATCCAAGAGCCCTGCAGTCTCTTATCTCTTCACAGGGCTTTGTGGTTTTCAAGCAGTCTCTTGTCTCTCATCGGATTCCTCACCGTAGTCCTGCAGAGTATGTATTAACAAACACCATCCCCATTTTACAGATGAGGAAACTGAGGCTCGGCCACGTTAGACCCCTTGTTTAGGATCACCGGGCTAGTGCATGGAGGGATATTTGGATTCAGGCCTACTTCTCTTTTCACTGCACCTCAGAGCCAAGTAAACTTGCCGTCGCTGCTTGCTCATCTCACATTCTCCTCTGAGCACACTCCAGTGAGGTTTCCGAGCCTCTGTCCTACTGGAACTCTTCTCTTCTAGGTCACCAGGGACTCCCCACTGCTTTGATGTCAACTCCAATGTCACTTCTCTGTGGCCACCGTACTTGGCCTCTCCACGGCATTCGACACAGGTGACCGCTGACCTCTCCCTCCTTCCTGAGGCAGCCTCCCCCTTGGTTGCCATGACAACGCAGGCTCTGGGTTCCCTCCCCCCTCCTGGCCGCTCCTTCTCTGCAGGCTCTGCCCCATCTCTGAGACCTCAGCCCTCTCTCCTTCCTCTTCTCCCTGTGCATCCACCTGAGCCCCCTGTTCAGTCCTGGCACCTCAAATAGCCCCTGCTCTCAGGCTGCCTGCACAGTGCAAGAGCACAGGCTGCCTAGATGTGGATCTCAACGCAGCCGCATGTTTTTATGACCTTGGGCAACCTTTTTATGTGCCATTCTTGCCACCTGTGAAATGGAAGCAACAAAGCCCTTACTCTGTAGCAGGGGTGGGGAATGTCCCGCCCTCGGGCTGTAGAAGGCCCCAGAAATCGTTTGGTCTGGCCCTGCCAAGGCATTAGAGGTGAGTTAATGAAACGTCTGACCAGATATAGCAGGTCAGTTGTTAAGCTGATAATTTTGTACGGCCCGAGAATGATGTTATAAGTATCCAAATGGCCCTTGGCAGAAAAAAGGTTCCCACTCCTAGACTGTTGAACCTCAGAGGGAAGGCAGGGGAGGGTGGGTGAAAAGAGATCAACCAATGAACTTGTATGCATATATGCATGACCACGGACACAGACAATGGGGTGGTGAGGGCCTGGGGGGTTGCGGGGGAGGAGGACGGGAGTGGGCTGGAAGAGGTTAATGGGGGGGAAAAGAGAACCTATGTAATACTTTCAAAAATAAGATTTTTTTAAAAAAGGTTCCCACCCCTGATCTATAGGGTAGTTGTGGAATTAGATGAATTGTAAAGGGCTTAGAACATTGGCTGGCACGTACTAAGTGCTCGATATACAGCAATGTGCAAAATAAGTTTACTGTGCCATTCTGACACCCTTTTGAGTTAATAGCTAGGTTTACAGTTGTTCATATGGAAAAGACATGCAGGTTATGATTATTACAATAGCTCTTTTCATTAAGCAACTATGTATTGATTAGATAATATAGACTTTTTTTATTGTTGAAAGCTTGGGACAGCTGAATCAACAAAAATAAGAAATCATACTATCTCAGCTTTTTCTAAAGTGATTAATTCCAATCCTTTTTCCTAGTTTGTAGGAACACGTGGTATATAATTGTGTTATGTTCATGGATTTTTCCAAGTTTTTTCTTTATTATAACAAGTCTATTCCACATACAATTTTCCAGCATCTGACAAGTGATGTGGGTTGGAGAGACTGTTGACGGGAGGGGAGCAGGATGAGAGGATGTAGACAAGGCGCTATGTGAGGAATGGTCTAAGCAGCCGGGACAGGAGTTTGCAGTAGGTGTGTTCAAAAGTGTCCTAAGAAGGTCCCATGGATTTAACATGTGTGACTTTAGGAAGAAAGTTAGAATCGATGATTCAAAGTTCAGTGGAGGTGCATGACAGTGTAGTATAAAGAGGAGCTTTCTGTGACAAATGGATGTCCCAGATCAGACGGGGAAGTGCTGACGGAGCAGAGTCACCACCAGTGGAGGCATCCCCCCCCCCCCACACACACACACAGCTGGTGTTGTAGGGAAGACTGACCTCACAAGTCAGTGCCCTGGACCCTGGAGGGTCTTTCTAACTGTCAGGTTCTTCCGTTGGGCAGATGGCAATATAAATGAACAGGACACCCAAATCTAGGGGCGCATCAGATGTCTGCCTATTCCTCTTCCCCAGATCCCGAGGTGGGAGTCTGCAAGCTCCTCTACAAGAGCAAAAAGAGGAGGCCTGGTAGGGTGGGGAGGCCAGTCATTTATGCTGGCCAAGCCAGCTCCTGCACATACATGGATCCTGCACACACAGACCCTGCACACACACACAGACTCTGCACATGCATGGACCTTCTGCACACAGATCCTGCACACACACCCAGACCATGTACATGCATGGACCCTGTGCACATGGATCCTACACACACACACACAGACTGCACACGCATGGACCCTTTGCACACAGACCCTGCACACACACAGACTCTGCACGCATATGGACCCTGTGTACATAGACTCTATACATGCATGGACCCTGTGCACACACGGACTCTGCACACACAGGGTTTCCTGCTCACATGTCCTGAGCTGGGCCTGCCTCCTATACCATGAACCCCAAGCAGAACCCCTGAGGGCCGGCCATGTCCCAGGAGCTCACCAGTTTCCTGAGAAGTGCTGGTTTGCTGACGAGGCCCAGGCAGAGGAAGTGTGAGGCATGCTGGGAAGTGGCGGACTTTGGATTTGGCCAGTCTTGACTTAAATCCAGGCTCTGGCCCTTTCCATCCCTGAATGTGCCTCCACACCTTCATTTCTAAAATGGAGAGACCAATACCTACCTCAGCGTCTCATGTGACACACATGGAAATGTTGGAGAGCCCAGAAGGGGAAACTGAGGCTGGGAGGGTGTCAGTCGATGAGAGGCTGAGCCTGGATTCTGATCAGGCCTCTGGTCCTAGCTAACACCCTGTGGTGCTCCAGGCCGTTTCCCACACTCGGAGATCAGCCTGTGCTCCGGGTTCAGGTCCACCGGTCGCCTTGAGGCTCCTCATGTCCCATGCGGCCTTGCCCGCCTTTGCCTGCTTTGGGTTTCAGAAGCAGGGCCTGGTGGCAGCCAGCCGGGCAGCCGCATTCTCTGCAGGGCATCCATCACTAGGGGTCACTCTTCCTCTGTGTGTGGAGTCTGGAGGGCAGAAATGAGGCTGCTGAGCGGGTGCTGGCACCCCAGATGTCCCTTCCCCCCAAGGGCATTGTCAGGCCTACCCTGCCAGGAGTGAGAGTGGCACCCCTTCCCAACAACTCTGGCGCCTAAGAGGGGGTGAACTATTCCCCTCCTACGAACTACCCCCCATCCCCAGAGTCTGAGCTTGCCCAGCCAGGGCAACCTGGCTGGCCGGGGGTTCTGCTTCCGGTTCAGCAGCTCAGGGTTCACTTCTGATTCCCCCTGAGCCAGCTGCAGTGGGGACCGGCCTCGGGGAGGACTTGTATGGCAGGAGGCCCTGATTTCCACCTGCTAGTTCCTGAGCCTTGCTCATCAGAACTTGTATTGGAGCGTACTTTTCTCTCACGGTGGCCTCACTCAGCACTCTCTCTTGTCAGACCACACTGGTTACTTCCTCCTGTGCCCGACAAGCCCTTTCCTGCCACAGGGCCTTTGCATGTCCCTCGGCCTGAGGGCACTGCCTTAGATATTCACATGCACGTTGGTCTGAGCTCACATGCCACCTCCTCAGGGAGATATTTTCTGACCTTCTCGTTTAAATTAGCCACCTCCCAGCTTTGACGGGTTGCCCTTTATCGTATCCTCCTGGTTATCTCCTTCGTGGCACCACCACATCTCTAACTGCCTCCTTGGTTTACTTGGTTATTGTCCCCTGCCCCGTTTACGGCTTTGTGAGCACAGGGACTCTGTCTGTCTTGCCCTCTCTGGTGTCCCCAGCTCCTAGAATAGTGCCTGGCACATAGTTGGTGCTCAGATATTTGTTGGAGGAGTGAACTGAAAAGTCCTAGAAAGTAGACTGTTTTGCTGTTCTTTTTTTCTAGGTCAGGAAGTTCATGAATCCTGGCACGTGTCCTGTCTACCAGGCTTAGGAAGGTGGGCGAAGTGCTGGTGGAGAGACTGCAGGTGGGAGGGGGCTGATGGAATCTCCCTGCACGTAGAATGAGAAGAAAGAAATGTGGTTGTCTCTGGGGCTGCCGGGAGCATCACAGGGTTGGAGAGTGGGGTTGGACCTATGCACACCTAATGTAAGACTTCCAAGGGGCACAGGGACCCATCTCATGGGGGGCAGGGGGGACAGGAGGGGTACTCAACCCAAACCGAGAAACACAGAGTTTGTGGAACCAACCTGTTCTGGCCCTGCCTTGGCCTGAGCCTGACTAGAAGGGCCCTGGACAAAGAGATTGAATACCTGGGCATTAAACTCAGTCCTTTCCTTTGACCAGCTGTGGCCTTGAGCTACTCAGCTGCTCTGAAAGGTGAACAAAATAATATAGTATTGTATTGTATCATCTATACTAATAAAAGGGTAATATGCTAATTAGACTGGACATCATTCTGGACAAAGCTATGGTGGCAGGGGCCGAGGCAGAGGCAGTTAGGGGTGACCAGGCTGGCAGGGGAGGGCAGTTAGGAGTAACCAGGCAGGCAGGCAGAATGGTTAGGGGTGATCAGGCAGGCAGGCAGGTGAGCAGTTAGGAGCCAGTGGTCCCAGATTGTGAGAGGGATGTCCTGGAATGGAGAGGTGCAGGCTGGGCTGAGGGACACCCCCCCACCATGCACAAATTTTGTGCACCAGGCCTCTAGTATTATATAATATGGTATATGATATGATATAGTATTACAATATAATACATATTTATAATAATTCTGCTGCAGCAACCCACTCCTCTCTCTCTCCTGGCACATGAGAGGGTTATCTTTCTCCAACCCCTTGAAGTTAGGCGGGACATATGATTAGTTCTGGCCACTGGGTTGTGAGCAGAAGGGCTGTGTGTTGCTTTGAGGCTGGAGCATTTATTTGCTGATGTGAGACCCCCAGCCCAGCTCCTCCCTGGACATGGCGATCACAGAAATCTGGTGGAGATGGAGTTCTGCCAGCCTGGGTCTCCGACTAACCTCAGTGAACAGAACCGCCTGCCAACTCACATTGGGCATACATAGCTTAAACAAGAAATGAATTGTTGTTTTACGACTCTGAGGGTTGGAGGGCTGTTTGTTACGCAGAGCCTAACCTAACTGATACAGTTTCTCAACTTTGGGGTTCAGTGACCTACAGGGAACAGCCCTGTTAAACTGCACATTCTCAGGCCCCATCCCAGATGCACTGAGTCAGCACGCCCAGGGGTGAGGCCCCGCGATCTACCATTTGAATCGCAACCAGCGTGGACCCCCGGGCTTGGGAGTGTAGGGAGGCCTCTGGATCTGAAGCAGACCTGCCTGTGGCGAGGCCAGGTTCTCCAGGTGCTGGGCGCAGCGCTGAGAGGTCCCTGCCCTTGGCTTAGGGTGGTAGTGCTCCACCCTCTTCTCCCACCTGGCAGTGCAGCATCCCCTGGGCCAGGCGCTGGGGGAAGGGCTCACAGAGTGGTCTCCGAGTGAGAGCGACAGAAACCTTGCGTGATGGATTGAAGGAGACGAGGCCATTCCCGGCTGATGGCTGACGTGCAGCCGCAGTGACAGGTGGCGATGTTTGTGCTCTGAACCTGCAATCTCAGCTAATAGGAAGGATTGAGGGGTCTGGAACGAGAAGCGTCATGGGCCGCAGCCCCAGGGCAGGGATGCTGCTGGTGGAGAGGGGCATGGCTCGTGGCTTCCCTAGGGAGTGGGGGGCACTTTGCTGCCCAGCCCCTGGGCTGGGGGGAGGATGTCTCTGGCTCATGGGAGCTGGGCTCACCGGGAGGCCGTCAGCTGCCCCTTTGGTGGCCTGAGACTGTCTGAGGGCCAGGCTGGAGCTCCAGGAGGGGGCAGGCGCTCCCACAAGGAGCTGCCCTGCGGAGGCACATGGGGCTGCAATGCCCAAGTGTGGGAATCCCCAGCTGGGGTGGGGGTGGAGTAAGGCTGAGGGCCCAGAGCAGCCCTTGAGTAAGTTTCTCTCCCCCACGGGAGCTTCAGATGTCCTGCTGGGAAGCCTGAGGGAGGCAATGGTTAAAAAAGAAGCTCAGCCCACCGGTGTGGCTCAGTGGTTGAGCATCGGCCTATGGACCAGGAGGTCACGGTTCAGTTCCCGGCCAGGGCACATGCCCAGGTTGTGGGCTAGATCCCCAGTGTGGGGGTATGCAGAACGCAGCCGATCAATGATTCTCTCTCATCATTGAGGTTTCTATTTCTCTCCTCCTCCCTTCCTCACCAAAATCAATAAAAATATATATTTAAAAATAATAATCAATAGCTCAGAATTCGAGATTCAGTTCATAAACCTCCCCTCTGGATTTGAAGCCATACTACCCTGGGCTCAAATTCCAAGCTACCATTTCCTACCACCGACCTTGGACAATGAACCACCCCTTTCCTGAGAATGCTTGTAGTAGGACTGAGTGATACAAGCTCGAAGCCTGTGAATCACCCAGGGAGTTTGTTGAAATGCAGGTTCTGACTGAGCAGGTCTGGTGTGGGGCCTGAGAGCCTTCATTTCTAATACACTCCCGGCGATGCTGGTGGATCACAGTTTTAGTAACAGGATGTGGAAGACCAGAGCAGGTGCCTGGTTCACAGCGGGCACCGACACACGACCCCTTCGGGATTGGTGCCGTCATTGCCAACCCAGAAGCGGTGAGGCTGTCCCTTTCCCTACCCCAGCCCACGTCCTCCTTCCAGCGGCCTGTTCCTTTCAAGGTTTTCTTTGAAGCCACCTGGACATAAATATTGGAGGGGCCCAAGTGCGGGTTCATCACAAACCTTGTCTCCCGTGCTGTCCCTAGCCCTGACTCCACTGTGGGTGCCCGGTGGCCAACCTGTCCATTAGACATCTCTACAAGCAGCCTGTGCTACACCATCCCTCCACCATACTCCACTCAGCCCCAGCCCTCCCGTCCCCCGCTTCCAGCCATCACAAGCTGCCCAAAGGGAAGCCGAGACGGTTACTATCCCTATCCCACCTCTCAAAAGAAGACTGTTGCTGACCTCTTTCCTGATGGGAGGGGTCCCTAGGGGTCTGGGGCAAGCCTCCTC